>NW_025113107.1:5864956-6464956 GCF_010416935.1 Polistes fuscatus | reverse complement strand
TTTCCTCATCCTTTTCTTCTGTTTTTTTTCTTTTTTAATTTTTTTTCTTCTTACATTTTTATTCTTTTTGTTCACGGGCTTGCAGTCTTCGACCTATGAGATAGAGGAAGATACATTGGTTGAAAGAGAGAGAGAGAAAGAGAGAAAAAGGCAGAGATCAGAATGGAGAACTTGACCTAGAAAAGCTCAGGGCCGAGCTTTCTCAGAACATAGAACTCTTCGATGCAAGTTTGTGCACGCGATCTTGCGATTCTTAATAATGATATAGAAATGGGATTAGTTAACTGAACTTTTAATCTCCTTGTCTCGCGTTTATTCGAGAAGATTAAAAAGGTTTGTTTGAGATATGAAAGAGATGAACAAGATGGAGGGTCACTTTTTATAAATATATGAATCAATGAAAAGAAAAAAACGTTCTTCTTCTTCTTCTTCTTCTTTTTGAAGAGTATTTTGTCCACGTAACTTTATCGTCGTCCTTGGTCAATTTTCCTACATCAAAAACGTTCTAACGCGGAAACGAAATTTTCGTCGCGCTTTATAATTAGATGGTACTTTCAATGCGGTTCTCTTAAAGCCCGGAGGCGTAACGTATACCAAGCTACGCGTTGCAATCGTTTATATTTCCGGATTTAATAATAATCTTGGCAGGACACGAAAGGGTGAAAATGAATTCCCGCGTACTCGCTTCAACAATTTTACCACTACGACGATCGCATTAAGTAATTGTGTTTAATAAAGATTTTGATCAAATTATTCGCTTTTTCCCTTTATTATTATTATTATTATTATTATTATTTTGTTTTAAATTTAATATTGGAAAAAAAACACGAAGAAAGAAAGAAGAAACAAATTGGAACAAAAGAAGAGAAAAAAGAGGATAAAGATAAAGATGACAAACCTAAATCGTCAGTTTTACGGAGTAAGAAGGAAGATTATTTGTCATGCTATCAGAAGAGCGCATGCCCAATGCAATTTTAATGCATAGACCACCTCGAAGGGAAGCACTTGGCGCATGGGTCGCGAGTTATCCCCGAACTGAGGAAAGGATGTATGTAATGTAGGTCGGCAAGTGAACATTGCAAAAGTGTGTACATGAGGTTCTCTCTCTTTCTCTCTCCTCTCTTCTTCTTCTATTTCTCTACTTCTCTTTGGCGATGGCAGTGGATGAAAGAACGCAAGGTCAACTTCTGATGCTAGTCTAGTTTCCAGAATCGCTAATAGTTTGTGTTACCTTAACGCCAGAACACGACGAAAGTACGAAATTTCGCGAATTGTTCTTTATTGCCTTTATTTTATTCTCTCTGTCTCCGTTTATTTATTTCTTTCTTTTTCTTTCCCTCTTTCTCACTCAATTTCTTCTTCCCTCATTGTCAGAGAGAATTAATTTTGCGTTTCAAGATCGTGAGAAATTGTCGCTTTACTACAAATTTGCAGCTATTTTGCTGTTCCATTTAAAACGTTGTAATTTAATCAATGAGAAAGACAAAGAGAAAGAGAGAAAGAAAACAAGAAATTCTTTTGAAAAATTGTAGTTATTAAATTTAGTAAAATTTTACGCCCCGGCTACCCCCCACCGCACCAAAGGAAAAAAAAGGGAAAAAAAGTAAAACAAAAATGTTAATAATTTCTACGTATTTGTATCACTAATATAATTGTCAACGCGAATGCTTTTACATGGTACGATTTAATTGGTTGAAAATCGTTGATGAAAGTAAAAAGATCAAGAGCTTAAATGAATTTTCGTTCCGAATGAAAACACATGGCGAATGGCAGTAGCTTGGAAGATAGTATTGACCGGTCTTCAAATGTTCTCCAAAGAGCTTACCGACGAAAGCACCTAACCGCATCATTCTCATTCACCCGAACGTTCATCCCTTAACATACGATGGCCCACCCACTCGAATAACTAAGTTTGCCACCTCAATGGTATCTTCGACTTCGGCATTCTCGCTTTTTGTCCAATTTGTCTATACAAAATGTATTCGACGAATGCATAAGTCCTTTCTTTCGAAGATTAAAGAAGTCAAATAAATAGTGCACCCTCGTCTTTTTTATTTTTTATCTTTCTTTGTTTTTTAACGTTCTCTCTCTTCGAAAAAATATAGAAAGAGATAAACACAGGCTATACTTTTACTATATTTCCTTATTCTCTACTTTATTGTTCCTTCATACAATGAGAAATACTTCCAATTCTAACAAGAAGATGAATTTCTTTTTTGCTTTCTGAAAAGAACAAGACTATATTAGATATACTTCCTCCTCCCTCTCCCTTCTCCTCCTCCTTCCTTTCTTTGTGATATGAAGTTAGGGAGAGAATGAAATAAAAAGGGATGAGAAAATTGCATGTAAGATTCCTGAATTCTCAGTTATAACTTGAAAGTATATAGGGTAACTCTATCTTATATGGAATCTTGCAACATTTCGGCAAGTAAATAACCTAAACTATTGAACAACATGCGAAATATTTGTTTTTTCTTGTACAGAAAATAATCGTATCGACGTTTGAGATTTTTTGAAAAGTTAGTCATTAAAAACAAAGCATTATTGTTGTTGTACAACCGGTGCCTTGATCGGTACTACGTTATTTATTTATCACTAAAATGCCGTTGTATGTTTGTGATATCGATTGTTGTTGCGTTGTGAATCGTTGAATGATGTTCCACGATGCGCCGCTTGATGAATTCGTTATTTGCAGCTATATGATTTGTTATTACGATGCTTGGGTTTTCTTTCTTGGTACTGGTTCTGTTGCGTCGTCAGAAGTTGATGCGATTTCGAATAGTTGTTTTTCGTGATGTCGAATGAATCGAATAATGATGATTGGATGAACGTGATATGATCTGATGATGATGGTGTTGCTTCGTGGATTTTTATAGGAAGAAGATGATCGTCATCCCTTTCCTAGATTAACTGTCCAATAGCAGGAAAGTCTACCCCCATAGTCCATCGATGCAAAAAGTTAACGTTTTTTTAGTGGAAACTATGCAACAGGAGAAATTTTTTTAGGATAAAGGAAATCGTTTCTCTTGGTAGTAACGCATATGTTTACTTAGCAAGTCGATATCACTTGAAAAGTTTTTCGGCCGAATGTTTCGTTGCACCGATACTGGGTTTGTTTGCCAGTTTTATGACCTTTAAGAATGTGCTATGATATCTCCTCTGCATCTTCGAGTACGATTCTCACGGTCCGAAACAGTATCGAAAAAATATGCTGTTCGATTTATTTCTTACGTTACGTTTTTACGTAACAATTATGTTGTAAGTTTTTGACAGGCAAGTTAAATTACTGTTTTCAATTAAAGTTGATTTGAAAATCTCATTTTCGCATAATTTATTATTAAACATATTCATTTTTGAGTATTTAAAAGTAATTTTACCGCTAAATTAATATTTATCTTAGTATAATTATTATTTTTCTGTTGAAATACATATTTATCTAATATGGAACTTTGTAGAAAGTTGAAAAAAGTAATATAACATAAAATTAATTGAAGAAACCGGCAAATATTTGTTCGTTTGAATTTTTTATTTCAATAAATATTCATCTATTCACAGTATTTACATTTTTTGAGATTTTTTCCACGAATACCAAAGGTGTTTCATATTTGATGATATATTTCGATCTCGTTATTTTTATTCTTTTATTTTTTTTGTATATTTTTTACAATAACTTTAAGAAACAGAAATTTGTATATATAAGTTTATTTTATTATGTTAAGATGTATTCATCACGTCATGTCTTAAAGCTGATTTTATTCCTAAAAAATAGCGTTACGAATAGCAAATTTGTAAATTTAGGTTTAAAGTACTCAGAACATTCAGCATGTATAATAATCGTCAAATAAATATATGCATTTAGTCTTACATAGGTGAATTAATTTCCGATAATTGTTCGTAACTTTTCATTAAGTTTTCTTTTTCATACTTCATTAGAGCTTTCAAACTGTAATTATTATTGTGCACTTCCTCGCGAGAAAGTCTCCGCTATTCGTTAATCGAATAATCGGAAGTAATGATTTCCGACTCGTTGATTTTCCTACTAGATTTTCTCGCCAGGATTGGCCAGATTTTCTTGGAAAATTTGTCAAAAGTACTTATGAGTTTCAGACACTCTTCGGACAACCGGATATTAATCGATCCTAACACGATTCTCGATTGGTTAATTTCCTACTCGTTTTATAGAACAACATTGTCCAGGATAATTATTTTTTCTTTGCCTATAGATAAATAACAGAAAAAAAAGTATCTCGTACTATCATTTCTCGTAGAAAATCAATTCCAATCGATATCGTCGTCGCTTGACAATGTTATTAAATATATTTTTTAATCGATCGATATGTTAATAGGGATATACGTGCAAATTGCAATTCCAGCTTGAAATTCCGATGTTGGAATTTACTCGTCGAATTGATCATCTCACGCATTTGTGTATGTATGTATACGTATAGACATATCAATCCATATTAACGTGACATTTGTACCATAATATACGAATTATCATGATGTGCGATAAAGGGGTAAAAGATATGATTATAAAAAGAAGAAGAACAAGAAAAAAATGAAAAAGAGAGAAAAACAAATATTCATCGAAGCGTGCCACTTTCTAATTTTCTTTTGTTTTCTTTACTTTTATTACTTCTATTTTTTCAATTCTCTTTCGCGACTAGAGTATATCAGTAGCTGACAGTGCCGGTAAGTTCTCTTCAAATAAAACTGTGATATACTTTTTATGGCCTTGTAACGTCTCATTAAAATTTTCCGTTACAAGAGACGTGTAAAGAATATTTCCTCTCTTTTTCTTTTTCCCTCCATTCGTTTTCCTTTTTCCTATCTGTGTTCGTTTCTTTTCTTTATCTTCTTTTTATTACGAGTCGAATTAATGGCACAGGAATTAAAAATTTTTTACCAACAAATTTTCGGAGGATACTACCAGGCTGGCCTTTCAAAGGGTAAACCCTTTGTACTTCATTGTTATATCACTGTGAAAACATAGATACACAGAGACACATACAAATTCTGAATAACAAGTACTCGATTCAATATTTTATCCGATCACGGAAACATCGTTGAAACGAAATAATCTATTTGAAAGAAAAAGTTTTGTCGTTAGGGATTTTTCGAGTTGTAACTAACTAACAATAGTGCACAATGTAGACTACTATTCATGGCTTCTATTATAGTAGATACGAAATACTAAGTTCGGCGTGACCTGTTTCGAAAATTTAACGAGATTTTCTTTCACGCAGAAAAATAGAATAAGTAAGTAAAATAACAGTCTATATATATCAAAGATAACCAGAAAGAGATATGGAGTTAAATGGATAATCAATGGCAACTCTGAGGAAAACGAGCATCATTTTCTTAAAGGGTTTCGATACATGATATCGTCTCTCTTTTATCTATCGTATACTTATACTTATATTATGTGTATCAGAATTTCCCTTTGTAAGATGACATACAGATACATACACACAAATATACACATATATTTATCTATTTTCTCACTATTTTGTCAATTTTGTACTAAACACAAACGAGAATGTATGCATGTATTATACAAATGCTTTTTTAGTAATGGAAACTATTAATTACTTAAAGAAGGTTTTTTCCGATTTTTTCCGAATTTTTCTGAATTTTGTAACACTGAAAACAAAACGATGTGTTTTTAATTTTGTAAGAAACGTCAACCGTTAATGTTGCTGTTATACCGTTGACGTTACTCGATTATATAAATATTTTCTATGAAACTGTGAAAAAGAAAGCAAGCAAATAGAAAAGATTTTTAAAAATGTTATTAACTTTTCAATTAACTTGTATAATATCATATTTAAATCATATGTTTTATGTAATGATTATTATTTATTATACTTTAGAAAATACGCATGAAAATTCTCTTCTCTTTGTCAATCGATTATTTCTTTAACGAAAGCATAATATTCAGAGCTTTATTTTTTACGTACAGTTAAAATCTTCAGTTTTTGATTCTTCACATTTTTTAATGAACTTTGATGTTCGAGATTATTAACCATGTGCTGGCGGCTTATACTCGAAGAATAAGAATTTTCTCTATTATCCTTACATTCTATAATCTGTTTATATTATTATTTTTTCTTTTAAACAACGTATCTATCTTATTTGATATTTTGTTGTTCAAGCAACAGTGAATAACGAAAGAGAAACAGAAGAAAAAACATTATTCACAACGAGAGTAATATTCTTTTATTACTGTTTTGAAAAAATACAAATCGTAATTAAGTATTTCTTTACTCCGTATTAAAAAAAAAAAAAAAAAGTATTATAGTATATTATTTTGATAAATTAAATTATTAATGATTATATTTCTATGATGATATTTCTCGATAAACTTTCTGTATTATTTTTTTAATCCTTCGAGAATAGTATCAAATCGAATTTCTATTTTAAATGTATCTTCGATTGAAACTTCTCGTCGAATTTATTCAAAATCAGTTCGACGTAATTTATTCGCAAAACTAAAACTAATTCGTGCGAAGCCACAGAAAACGGTGCGAGATAGGAACCGAACGAATCAATTTCTTCTTTCTTCTTTCTTTTTTCTCTTTTCTTTTTATTCTTTTATTTTGTTTTTTTACTTTGTTTCATCGAACGATTTTTTTAAGCAGTAATTCAACGTCTGTCTGCTTGCATAAAATTCTTAAATGCTTCATATTAATTCTTTTCCCCCTTTTTCGCATTCAAATATTAATTATCTTGTGAAGTAAGAAAAAAGGGAGAGAAAAAATGCTACGTTCCACTAAAAATCACTCCCTTATCTTTATTATTACCACCACTAATAAAAAATCACTATCAAACTTAATATTAATATCATCATATTATTATTATTATATTATTATTATTATTATTATTATATTATTATTATTATTATTATTTTATTATTATTGTACTAACAACCCTTCCTCTTCAATTATTAGCACCATTGATAAAACCACTATCACGTATACCATTAAACGATTATAGGACCCTCTTATCTTTGTTTACTCTTTCTCGTTTCATACAAGCGTTTATCTAACCCCCCCCTCACCAACTTTTTAAACACAACCCTTCTCTTTCCTGTCTTTTCCTTTTTATACAAAAATTTACCTCAGCTCTAACAAAATTTCTTCAATTACTTTTAACGAACTCAAAAAAATGCGATATATATTTCAGCATACAAAGTTCTCTGGTTATTTATTGTATTCGGAAACGAGCTCTTATTGCGTCTTGGTTACTCCCGAAACAGAAACGTAATAGAAAGACGGCTATATTTGAAAATTTATCTTTAAATTCAAAGAGCTGAAATTTTCGCAATGTATTTTCGATGCATCTTGTTGACGATAATTTATCATCGAGATTCCAAATTTAGCAAGGCTCATCCTTTTCACCACCACTCGACAAAATTAACTTTGTGTGACGCTGTTAGGGTTAACGGCTCTTTCTTTCTCTGTCTTTCTCTCTCTCTTCCCATTTTTCTTTATTTCTTCTTGCTCTTTTAGTGTTGAAATATTTTATCGTCGAGAATTTTTTAATGCTGCGCAATTCATACGAAATTTGATTTACCAATTGTCTCTAATTTAAATTTCAAATTTCTTTCCTTGTCCGCTGATAATATAATATTAATAAATGTGAAATTTTTTCATTTAATTAATTTATTTGTTAATTTTGTTTTTTTTTTTTGTTCTTTTGCAGATCAAAAATTTATATAGAGAAAAATTTCAAATTAAATAATATCATTTTGTATTACTTTAAAACAATATTTTTTCCTTTTGAGTTTCCTTTTTGAGTTTCATTACGATCAATATAGTTGTTTCATGGTACGGAGTCGAACAATTACCTATACTTTAAAAGAGATGGCGTAATAGTAGTAGTTGTTGTAGGGAACTTCTTTATCGACTTGCGGTATAAAATGGAATTTCTTTTTTCAACCGTTGATTCGTGACATTTCAGCGAAGTTCGTCATTTGTTGAAAATGTAGAATTCGCAATGCAAATTTTGAAAAATTGAGACAAACTTCTCTCGAGTGTATTCGAAAAATCGTATATTCGATTGTATATATTCTCTATATTAGAAAAAAAATGTTCAAAACTAAAAAGAACATAATCGTTGTTCACGTTTTATATTATAGAACTTTAGTCTCGCGCAGAATTTTTGCCGAGTTTATTCCCATCGAAAAGAAATCGGGTCAAAACGTTTCTCTCTTTTTCTTTTAAAAGTACCATTTGTCTTTCTTGTAAAAGCAAAACAATAAGTTGTCCATATAATAACTGTCTTTGGTCTTTTGTGACAAGGCTACGTCCTAGATACCAGTTAAAGATTTACAGATTTCGTACGATTTCTATCATCGTATCTCTATCTTGAACATTATTAATGAACCGACAGGTGGGTGATGATTCGAAGATATCAAAGATTTGATGATAATTTTACTAACGATTGATCTCACGAAAAACCTAGAGACATACAATTTTCATCCCCGTTTTATTGGTTCGAACGAATGATCAATTCATTTCATTTATTCGAAATATTCGTTTTATCGTATAACAACAAATTCTTACCTTTGAAACGGGGATTTTCATAATTGTATAAATTTTAATACGACCGACTGTTAGGATCTTATGATTCATGAATCATTGCGTTGTCTTGCATCACGCGGGTAATACACGGTAAAGCTTGCCAAGTTCATATTCGAGCGTTAGAAAAATTTAATGGCACACGACATTGCCGCCGTTTCATCCTTCTCCCCCCTTAGTTGGCCACCACCAACCACCAACCACCACCATCATCGTCGTTACTACGAAGGATATTTTGATTCCCAAAATACGGATATTATAATTGGCCACTCAAACTCCCACGATTTTATATACGTTCGAGGATAGACGATGATCCAAAATCTATCTCGAACGTTTCAGTTCGAGATTCTAATAAATAATCGATCGACCTTACGTTCCATGTAAATATCTATTTCTAGGTAATCCATGAGAGGATGATAATAAAAAAGAAAAAAGAAATAGAAAAACATGAAGTAGAAAATAAAAAGTGAAAAAAAAAAAGAGAAAGGGAAAAAAAATATCTTGGTTTTCCGCACAAATAATTATCGGTGTCAGTTAATTTTTCTTTTATTTTTTATTTTCTTATTTTTGTTCTTAACATCAAAAGCTCTGGATGCATTTCCATAATCACTTTGAGTTTTAAGCGCGTATGAATAAAGGAATTACGATGATATCTACGATATTTCAAACTTCTTTTTAAAGGTTCGTCCTTTAATGGGAAAACTTTAGAAAAAGTTCAATTGCCTGAGACTAACCCATTGGACGAGTCCCTTTTATTTGCACGCGTAAGTTGTTAGATATTTTTCCAAGTGCAAATTATTTTCGTGTTTGAATAATGAACGTTAGAAATGTTGTTGAAAGTTCACGTTCATTTGTTTCTTTCTTTTTTCTTTCTCTTTTCTTTTTTTCATTTTTAGTTTTAGTTACGACGATTAATTTTTCTATCTTATAAATGAAATTTATGAGTATTAATAAAAATCTAGACGACGTTGTATTTGAAGAAAGAACCTTGGCATGCATTTCGAATATCAGATTAATCTATATTTGTCGAGTTGACTGGCAAATATTTTGTAAACACGCCGAATTCTCGCGACAATCGGCACGTGCTCGCTAAAAAATGTATTATTTTTATTTTCTTTTTATTTTTTTTTAATTTTTTTTTTCTATTATTAAAACCACAAGAATAAAAGAGTTACGAGAATAATTCGGATCTATAAGAAAAGGAAAAGTTCATTTTCTTTGATTAAAAAACATTCGTACTTATGGTTTATATATGTATTTGTACAAAAGTATGATTAGATTTCAAGTAACGATATTATTACATGGATTATTTCAAATGATATTTTTCGTATTACAATATAAATCTAGTATGTACAGAAAATTAATTCGATGTCCTTTTTTTTTTCTTTTCTTAAATGATCTTTATTCTCATTCTCATTCGAATTTTTTACCGCCCTTAATGTCATTTAAAAGTTAATCTAACTAGAAGATCGTTCTTTCGGATTATAAAAAGTACCACTTATTGTAAATATCATGACGCGTTAGAAGAATTATTTGCGTCACTTAATGCTTTTCATATTTCAAATAAAAAAAAATTAGCCGTTGAAATTACTGACATGATTTATGTGACACAAGAAGGAGACACTTCAATTTATAGAACATGCAAAAAATGATACCAATGATTTAAAAATGAAAATTTCTAAATGTTCATTCAACAAAAATGTTGTTCTCTTTGATTTCCGAGACATTATCCATTACGAGCTTCTTTCACCTGGTCAAACAATAACTACAGACTACTACCAATAGCAGTTAATCACTTTATACAATGAACTGAAAGGAAAACAGCCGTTTATCGATCACGGAACAAGACACGTTATTTTGCAATATGACAACACTCTGCCATACGTTGTTTTAAGCACACAGGATACCATTGTTAAGGAAGTTTTTTCCTTATGCGGTTTACTTTCCGGACCTGGTCTCAGTAGACTACTATCTTTTTAGGATCTTACAACACTATCTGTCAGGGGAGTATTTCAACTCGGTTGAAGAAATCCGAAAATGTATAAAAGATTTCATTGCCGGCAAACCACCGTCTTTTTACGGGAATTTATAAGTTACCCAATAAGTGGTAAAAGATTATAGAAAATAACGGTGAATATTTCAAAACGTAATTCCAGTTATGAAAAAAAAGGGACCGAATTAATTTCTACACGTAATAGTTTTCTTTCTTCATGAAATAGTCTAGCCAAAATGAATAAGGTCGTTTTTATTTATCGCAGAAAAACTTTAGTCATTTTCCCTTCCTCCATGATAATAAATATTTTTCTACGTTTACTTTTAACAACTTCGCGTGTATAGCATTTTACTTCGAAATTGTATTAATAAATTGTAAAGGGTGAATCTTTTGGGTATATAATAATTCTCACTTTTTTGATTATTATTTTACTTTCTTTTTTTTTAAAGAA
This sequence comes from Polistes fuscatus, assembly GCF_010416935.1. Classification (NCBI taxonomy): domain Eukaryota; kingdom Metazoa; phylum Arthropoda; class Insecta; order Hymenoptera; family Vespidae; genus Polistes; species Polistes fuscatus. The sequence continues at coordinate 6,453,930 of NW_025113107.1, read as the reverse complement.
TTAGAAAACAAAAAGTCTATAAATCTAATTAAAATATAAATAAAATATAATATAATAAATGATTAGAAACTAATGCGTGTAATTGTAGAATAATAAATTTAACAATGAATCTCGTCTTCGGAAATATATTTACTGATGGTTTTTGTGAAAAATTCGGAACGAACCGAAATAAGGAAAAAAGATATATATATACTTCTTGTTTTTCGAGGATTCTTAAAAGAATATTTGTTAAAAATATTATTATGTCAAATGATTATAGAATATTGGCGCCTAACTTTTCAAGCTCCGTGATTGGTCGAAGAGATGTGGGAGAAAGATTCACTGCTCTGACGTTAGTGTGACTAATAAAATGTAACTTTGGTGAGGGTTGCCAAAGTAGACGTATATAAAAAACATTCTTTCGAAGGTGCTCCGCGACAGTGATGTCTAATTTTTATTTTCCCCTTCTAAATCTATCACTCGACGATCAAACGATTCTTAATTTTACATTACTTTCTATTAATTCAATCGTTGAAATTCGTAATAAAAAAAAAAAATATGAACAACAACAAAAAACCTTTCAGATAAATCAAAATAATGAATCGACAGTGTTTTGAAAAGTAAAAAATAATTTGCACGAATTTCTGTACTCAAACCATATCGCGTTTGTTTAAAAAAGGGGTGGGGGTTGTAAATTTACAAAGAAGAAATATAAAATAAAACAGAAATAATTAGTCTTGCGTATGCAAAGAAAGAGAGAGAGAGAGAGAGAGAGAGAGAAACGAAAATAACAGTTCGTAACACCGTTCGTTACATTAACAAAACTCCGTTCAGAAGAGATATCCTTTATCTCCTTTAAAGAAAAACGAATATTATCGAACGTTCAAATTATTCATCTTTTATCTGTCATTATTTTTTAATGATTCAATAGTTCAACGTTACGAGATCATAGCTCACTTTTATCACGCAAATGAATTTTAAAGAAAATGAGTCTCCTTCAATAGACTATAGTGGTCGAAAGAAGAGAATTGGGGTGGGGGGTAGTAAAATTTTTCTTGGTGGGGGTGATTAAGAAAGAGAAAGAAGGAGTAAAAAAATGGTAGTTTTCTGTATGTGCGTGTAGTAGTGTAGTGTAGTGTGTGTAACAGGGAAAGAAACGACGTATACGTGAGAAAAGCGACGGCGTTCAAAATAATCTGAAGTCGCTCTATAAATACAATACGACATTCAGTCCTGTGCGGTTCGTCGCGATGTTCAGATGCTTATCTCTTTATTCGTTTTATTTCTCTCATTCGTATCTTTCTCTTTAACTAACTCTCACTCATTACTATTCAATCAATTAGATTATTATTTTCCGTTAGTTCGATTTTTGTACAATTATTATTACGTTTAGAAATACTTTAATCGAAGTTTTGACAATAATCGTTTCTGCTAATTACTCGTCCAACAATCGTTCAAAGTTTATTATACTTTTGATCTTAATGTAAGAGAAAGAGTCATTGTCTCTAGAATCGCAAGTTTATTTTTGCAAAGGTACGACAAACGAACAAAGACTTCTTCTACTATGACAGTCGAAATTGAGATGCCGCGCGAAATGTTAAACATGAAAAAAATGGAAGTTTCGTTTATAATCTTACATTCATTATTTGGTTAAATAAGTTCGACGAATTTTAAGAAAAAATGTTATCATTGATTATCGTGCGACATTATGTATATAAAATAAGACCCGCAGCTTGAACAGGATAATTATTATAATTATAAATAATTCGCCAAAATAATTAGTATACGAGAGATAAAAGGATCGAGTCGAAAGGATCGTAGAATATATTTCGTTTTTATTTTGGTTTTTTTTTTTTCCTTAGAAATATATATATATATATCTTATTTGAAAAGAAAGTTAATTTAAATTCATCGTTAATGTAAAATTCGATTGTACGATTTGAAATATGTACGACGCAATTAAGGAAGAGGAAGACGGTGAGAAAGTAGTAAAAAAAAAATGACGATTTAAAACGTCCTAGCATCGAGTCCCTCGTATATTGCAATAAAGAAGTAATCATGGAAAGGCTCAGTGTTATGGAAACGTTGCGGCGTAAAGATAAGAGACGTCGTCGAGGGTGGACCGTCGTAGTCGGGCACGAAGTACGGTAAGTGGAAAATGCTATGCTGTAACCTCGGTACGATGCATCATTCTACTTTAATATGTCACACGAGATAACACACGAGGAAAAAAAATATTATTTAAGGTAACATTTTTCGACTGGAGGTCGTTCACGTAATGCCATTCCGACGTAATACCGAAAGATAAATTTTTAAATTGCACTTTTGTGTAAACGTGTTCCTTCTTTGTTTCTTTTTCTTTTTAATACCTACATTTTTGTTTTTTTTTTACATTTTATTTATCTAACGTTGTATTTGTATACGTGTTCCCTCTCACCTTTATAATGATTCTCCTTCTCTGACGATATTATATTATTTTTGAAAAATATATTCCTGCGATTACGTTTGTAGGGAGGGCACACTTTTAACGAGAGGGAATCGTATTTACCTTCCGAGATCATTTTATTCGACGCTTGCACTGCACAATAAGTTCCCTTCCTTATCGACTGCGATCTCACTTGCATCATACTGCCATCTTTCATAAATCTAAGGCAACATAAATCTTCTTGACTTGTAACTTTTCGTGGATAAATAAACGTCTTGTTCAATAATAAATTGATTCTTTTCTCTTTCGCTTTCGTCAAAGTGAAATTTATTTGAAAGATACTCTTTGACCTCAGAAAAGCATACACTTCGAATCGTATATTATTTTATTCAATTCTACGTTTCACCGACTGACTACATGAAAGAGACCTCCTGACGTTCGATAAATAATTTATTCGTAGATAACTTTATTTTCAATATTATTCATTTTGAATTTTTTCCCGTTAAAGCAAAATCGAAAATTCATATAAAATATATATTTATATGTTTAAATGCATACGACATGCAATTAATTACTTTCGATGTGCAATCTACAAAGCAAAACGTTAATACGATTTGTAACATATCGTTTTTAAGGATTTTTTAGATTATTTCAATGTATAATTCGAAAGCTTAAGCCGCGTGTATAATCATTCGAAAGTGTATTTAAAATATTAAAAAGAAAAATATAAAATACAGATTTAAAAAAGTAATAAATAAAAACAAATAAATAATTTAAATAGAAGCATATTTAAATCTTTCATTTTGATTGATATAAAAACTATAATAGTAAAAATGTGATTATGTTTTATATATAATTAAAGATTAAAAGAAGCGTTATTAATTGTGGCTTTGCTTTCATTTAAATCGATCATATTTTAAACATGGGAAAATGATTGCATGTATTTGTTTTATCTATCAAAAATATATAATTGGAATGATTTGAATTTTTATTCGCAATTCGATTGACTCGTTCAACAAACTCAACTGATTTCCTTTCTGGTAACCAGATTCTCTTCACGAAAAACTATGTCGCGTATCTAGCGAGCGAAATTGTACTGAAATCCAACGACGAATATTTTCCCTTTTCTCACAATGTTTCGAGTTGACAAAATCATATTTCTGAATAAAATTTATGGCTCGAGGTTGAAAGTCGTTCGGCTTTCTACGTATCTTTGTGCCAGTGCTTTGGTAATAAAAGTCAACATTGCTTTTATTATTTGAAACAAATTCTATGCTCTCGAATGAAAGATAAATTTTTCGTAAATTCGAAAATCATAATATAACGTAGTAAAACAAAATGTTTAATCGTAACATGGGAAAGTATTCTTATTTAGGTTTGTGTATTTTTGAAAAAAAAATATAAAAAAGATGTATGTATAAATGAAGAGACAAAAAGGGAATGTTATTTCATTGCGAATCGCCATAGGGGATTTACTTGTTGATCAAATGCATTCGTTGAAAATAAATTTCATATAACGAACACGAATTTACAAATTCGATGCATGTTAGCTTCGAGCTAGCACAATATTTCGTTACGAATTTTCAAGTTGCTCTGAGAATTTACGAAAGGTTTTCGCTTGCGAAAAGATCACGGAGAAAATGTGTATATTCTTACCGAATATTGGCCTTTCTCTAGTGAAAAATGGCAAGAAAACGAATTACTTCGTTTTTACGCCAAGAGAAAAGAAACATTTCTGATTACGTGTCGACCTTTTTGATTAATTTGTATTCTCTATATAAAACATAAGGAAAAGAAATTTTAAAAAAATTCTTTTTAGCCATGAACCCTTTATTCTCTTGTCGCCGCATAACTATCATACTTATTTCAAGCACGTGCGATTTCAGCCAAAATTTTCGAGAGTGTTTCAACGAGATAATTTTGTTCCATGGAATTTCCAACTCGCTCGCATTTAGTAATCTGACTTCTCTCTTTCTCTCTTTCTCTTTCTCCGTCTACTTCTTGAAATATTCAAAATTTTCTAACTCCTCGCAATATTAAAGGTATTTACCATTTCCATGCAGAAAAACTTAAAATCGTAGATACTCAAATACTTTAATTATACTTCGTTTATTGTTCTTATACCGAAGAACAAAGAAAAGTTTCGCTTTGGGAAAATTGCCAATACGAGTATCGAGGTTTTTACCGGCTTCTATGTAACCTATTGTTAGGTACCCTTCTATTACTGCCAAAACAGTCATAAATTTAGCATTTTATTTTCTTTTAGTAATTTTCACGTGTTTAGCGTTTACTTCTTTTAAGAATTTTATGGTTATTGGGTACGTAAAAAGAGAGATAGTCCCGAGAATTTTACAAAAGTAAAACTTTCCTACTTACATTAGACATCTTTTCAAAGTGCATAGCATAGATCGATAAAAAAGAAGGATAGACATAAATCAGATATATCAAGCTAATAGAAACATCGAGAGGGCTTTCAGCTTTTCCATGAAATTAACGTGTTTTCTTGTAGTTACACCTCTCGCGGAAATAATCGTTGTTTTTCTTTGAGAGTAAGCGTTATGGGTCATATATAGTTGCTATATATAGTATGTATGTATATATATAAGTACTGGAACGCGAAGCAAACATGGTCTACTATTACATTCTCTGTCCTATCGTATAATCGAAAACACGTGAAATTTCTGAGTCGTATAAATCTTTCGAGACTTGATGTGGCAACCGGCACGAGACTAATTCCGTTTTTTTTTTAAAGAAAGTTATTTTCACAAAGCGGTGACTACCAAACTAACTATTTCTTTAACAGTCTATTTTCGTCTTTCTTAAGAAAAAAAAGATATGTCATACTAATAAATAAATCAATAGGGATTATATTATATTTAGAGAAAAATTTTCTAAAAGATTTATAAAAGACCTAGTTTTCTTACGAGTATATCAAACTCTCTCCTGATAAAGTGAGGGCTAAGATCGAGGAGAAAAGTTTGAGCCTACTTTAAACTCTAGGATTTTCACGAAAACAGGGATTTTGTGAGCTTAAGAAGACGAAAGTCGACGAGCACGTTCAAAGAGATATTTCTTCTTCCTGATAAAATGTTAAGATGAATACGACTATAGAGCCATAAAGTTTAGATCGAAATGCGTTCTCTTTTTTTCCTTTTATTCTTTAAAAAGATGCATTAAAGTGAAGACAAAGAAAAAACACAGGTTTATGTAATTATATACGCACGTAAGAAGTTATACTTATTTGGCGTAACAAAACAAAATAACAAATAATTAAATTTTAAAAATTATAATAAAAACTGAGTATTCAATGTTAATATAAAAAGTATAGAAAATTAGAAGTGTAAATTAAGCAGACAGCAGACAAATTTAAAAAATAAAATATTCATATTAAAAATATAATTTTTAAATTTTTAAAAAAGCACGTGTTCAAAATTCTCATATCTAGATACGTATTTTTTTTAATTAAAAATTTTTTTAAGTTATTTTACATGGGTCAGTATCAATTTTTTTAAATTTGTCTGCAAAACTCACACTCATAGAAAATTAATTAATTTTCTATTAGATATATCCGTACATATAAACAATTAATATACCAAAAAAATAATCAAAATAAATTATATTTATTTATTTATTAAATATGATTATTTAATAAATAAGAATAGCTAAAAAAAACGAGATAAGCAAAAAGAACATTTACTACTTATATGGATATATAGAAAATAATTATACCAAAAATAATCAAAATAAATTATTTACTTATTGAATATAATTATTTATTATCTGATTGATTATTATTTATATTTAATTATTTATTAAATAATAAAGTAATAATTTACAAATAATGTAAACAAATAATACATACCTTAGTTAATCTCAATGATATAACAAAAAATTTAAGGAAGATTATAAAAACCATTTTATTTCTAATATTCACAAAAAATCAATGTTTTTCAAGATATTCACAGTTATTTAATATCAATCACCACCGTATGTAATAGTTAAAAACACATAAATAAATAATTTTTATTTGTATACATATAAAACACGTATTGTGTATATAGAAATACCAGAATAAATATCTTGAACATAGATATCAGTCCGCGCGCACTAAATTTAAGGGAGATTTTTCGACTAACTTCATGCTGTTAATTTCATGTCGCTATGCGCGAGCATCGTAATATCGACTAACTTCATCCTGTTAATCTCGTGTCGCTGTGCGCGAGCATCGTAATATCGACTAACTTCATCCTGTTAATCTCGTGTCGCTGTGCGCGCGCATCGTAAAAATTCATTCTTATCATTTTTTCTCTAACGCGCCAAAAGAAGTATTACTTCAAAAGAAATAAGAAAAATTCGATAAAATCGTACCCTGAAATGTTTCCTAAAAGCTTTAAAAGTAACGAAGAAATTGGAGAAATATTTTTTTTCCTTTTTTTCTTTCTTTTTATTTAATAATTTATTTGAACGGACGGGGGTTATTATCTAAACCAATTAATAATCATGAATGAGAGTAGAGTACGATAAATTTTCTGTTTCAAAACTTTTAGTTCGACATTTGAACCTTAAGTAATGAATTTAATCATCGTAGTCCTACATGCTCGAAAGTTTACCTTTTACTAAAAGGTAAACTTAGAAACATGCACGTGAGCATAGGTACTCACGATGAAGAGTAATTTCGTGTTGCGTTGTATCCTTTGGCCGTTGCATTCCAATAGCGTAGTCTTGTTTTAGCTAGAAGTCAAATACAATAGACATACGACAACCAAATTAAATCCTCTCACCTCTCTCAGTTTCGCACACGTATGCACTCGAATCGTTGCATTGTCAGGTGCACTGTCAGATCCAACACTGGACTACCATAGATACGAACATCAGTCAACTGGTAGACATATTACGAAACAGAGTTTAATAGTATTTTGCAATATACGTATATGCGTGAATGTAGATAATCGTACCAATTATTAAAATTAATTCGAATTAATATAACAGTCTTATCATAATTAATTTATGAAATTTGATATTTCTTCCTTCTCATTTTAATTTACTGTTTTTGTTGCTTATTTATAAATTGTGTATTTATAAGTGGGTTGAAAAGAACTTAGAACTTGAGGACAAGTAAAATGTTCTTCTTCCTTCGCGTCATACAATACACTCTTCTCAAATTCATTAATACATACATACACATACACATTCATATTTGCGATATCTAACAAAACAAAAGATAAAGGTATCAGGTAAACCGTTCGACACATACATTCAAGCATTAAACGTTCTATTTTATCTAGCATACCTATTCATACACACATCGTACCGATGCGAGACTTACATGTTATAATAATTATAGATTTAAATTTGTATAAAATACATAATATATGTACATATATATATATGAAAAGTAGATTCATATTATCTGTTATAAAATATCATTATTACTAAAATTATTTTCTAAATTACGTGAACTCTCGTGGAGTTACTTTGATATTACTTTTCTACACGTTGCTAAACATTATATTTTGTGTATAATTTTTTGTGCCTTCTCCAGATTCATTACATTATGGAATTTTTCCTACGTTTTCAAGATTTAATACGAGTGAAAGCAACAACGGTATAGTCAATGAACGTCATTAAATCCAACCATTACTACCTTCCTTTTCATACTTTGTTAAAAAATCTTCGCGTAAATGTTTCTTTCGTATGATTCTTAAAGTCATGCTTCTCGACATTGTCATAGTTTTGTGTTAATGATTTCATTCGAATCAAGTTAATTCATACTTTAACTTGAAAGTTACTTAATTAGTTGTTAGAAATTCATACTCGAACTAATATGCTTAACTGTTCAATCAAGTTAGAGAGTTTTAATTTGGGAGAGAACATACTTACATGTCTCTCTCTCTCTCTCTCTCTCTCTCTCTCTCTCTTTCTCTCCTTTTCGTTTTCCTTTCATTTTCATCTTCTTGACAGTTCGAATCGCATGATAACGTCGGTAAGTTATAAACTACTGCAAACTGTGACGTAAGAGATTGTTTTTGTCTGTCTGGAGTACGAATGAATTCATTCACGATAAAAGGTATTAGGTAATCAATCTCATAGAAAATGTGTTCCGTGTTGGAGTCAATTTTCATCAAGTGTCATTACCAGATCACGTGTATGAATAATAATACACGAGTTTGATGAATATGTAAGAATGACATACTTCGTAACTTTTGTTTTTTTGTTCTATGTGAGAGATGATAATATATATTCATAAAGTAAGCATTAAAACAAAGAAATTAATTGATGCCAATTGTAATATTTTTGTTCGTCTATTACTTACTAATATTACTTGACCTAAAAAATGGGGTTTATATATATATACACCAAAAAATAGTACAAGTAAGAAGGAATGTTAAATCGTATCGATAAATCGATTTTATAAGTTCATCAAAAAGAATCTTGATCTAATTCAACCCTTATCAAGCAGTCCTCTTTATTTTGTTTACATGATCTTTGAACTTTCGTTTCAGTATCCAGTCGGAAGTGTTCACGAAACTGTTGATAAGTACGACGAAGAAGAAGAAGTAACTTTCTCCCTCCGTTTGATTTCCTCCTTCATTTCCTCCTCTCCGATATATCGTTTAACCAACTTATAATTCGATTATATTTCGTTGGAAACATCGGCCCCAATATATATATATATATATATACCATATATATACCACATATATATACTTTCAACATGGCGCACATCTCTTCCCTTTATCCCTGTCACACGTCCTCGACCTAAAGAGATCAGAAGCAACGATGTCAACTACGATACCAACGATAGTCTATTTAACTCTTTTCTATCGATTTAAAAGTATACTTGTTAGAAGCAATCTGCATATTCGTGTATCGTTCATCGCTCAAGCTTATCGAACTCTAATTATTACCTCGATTAAAAAACAAAGAAAGTATATATACATCATTGGATAAAAAGATAGTGGATGTGTGCTATCATTAAGTTCTAAGGGTAGAATTAAAATCCTTTTGAATTTGGTGAATGATATATATAAACAGTACTTTATGATAAACTGAATAAAATATTGAACGCTAACTAAATAAACGAATGAAATTTATAATATGTTTAAACGCGAATTATAGAATATTATGTTAATTAAATGTTTATGATAATAGTTTTATTGGATGATTGTAGAATATTTTATAGAACGTTACGTTTATATGATAAAAATTATAGGCAACCACATGTCACTCTTCTTTTCATAGTTTAAAGGTAAGAAAATAAAGATACACATATACAAAGTACCTTATATATAGTCAGTGGTTTCCAAAGTGTATGCTGAATTCTTATTAATTTTCGTAATTTTATTTGTATATTCAATTTGATGTGATATAATGCGAAATCATTTGGAAATTATATAAATTTTTTGTAATATATATTACTCAATACAAACTTTTAGTTAAGTTATAAATTATTAGGTTACTGTAATACACATATTTTATTTCATTTAACTTTTTAAATAATTAAAAGGGCCTCCAAACTCTTAAATCCGACCCTGTCGTTATTTATTAAATTCCTCTGAAAGTCATTACGAAGTTTTTACGTTAGGAACGGTACGGTTAGGTTGTTAGAAATAATTGTAAAACATTCCACGTTTAAAATTCACTTCAAAGAGCGGATGTATCATTTATACAAGGAAGTAGTAAATAATTTTATAAGAAACGTTACCTCTTTTTTTGTTTAATCTTTGAAAGTAATTATAAAATGTTTGCCGATAGAACGGTTTTTGCAAAATAATTACAAAATATTCCACATTTAAAATTCACTTTGACAAAAAGAAAAAGAAAACAGAATTTGTCCTTCATAAAACGTTTACGAACGATCAAAGGATTATAAAATATAATATGCGATATCATTTAAAATTCACTTGGAAAGATTTACGAAAACAATTAGAATAATAGCAAATATTACCGACATGACTAATTCAATGACGAATAATACAAGAATAACATTTTTAATTCTCTAAATCATCTGATACATTAAATTAGCATCCAAAGTTGCATAGGTAAATTATTTAATAGTTACTACATCGATTATATTACTATTTCTGGTCAATGCCTTTGCTGAATTCCTTTTGCACTTTTTTTTTTACTTTTCGTGGTGTGAGACTTCTATTTCGAGGTTGACTCCTTTCTCTCTGTCTCTCTCTCTCTCTCTCTCTTTCTTTCTCTCCCTCCCTCCTTCTTTCTCTGTCTGTTTCACCCTGGGTGCAATACACATTCACGTACATATTTCATAAATTTACGTAGGTCGTATGTGTAGGTATATATTTACATATAACATACTTGCTACTTATAACTAGAATGTATGTATTGTAATATATATATATATATATATATATTAAAGAGGAGTGGGAGAGGGAGAGAGAAAGAGAGAGCATACTCGACCGCAGCAGACGAGCATAGACCTGCTTGACGGGAGGGCAGGAGCTTGAAGCCCGCAACCGGCACTCTCTCTGCTATTCTCCTCTCTCAGTTCGACAGTACGCGCGACCTCGTGCGGATCGGTCGTCGTCCGTCTAGATATTTTCCTCTTTTTCTCTCTTACACACACATATACACATTCACGCGCGCGCATAAACATACACACACACACACATATATATATGTATATATAATTAAACAGGACATTTAAAGTACTTTTTTCCCCGTTAACGAAATCGAGTTTTAAAGATCATCCAGAAGTGTTTTTTTTTTAGTGTAAGTTCGATTTTGTGAAATTGATTAAGTGAAGTTGTTTTTTATGACCTCTTCCCTCCATCTTCGTTATTTCAAGTCATCCATGAATATCGTCTCAAGAACTCGAGGAAACATATTTGTTCTTAGCTTTTTAATAGGTGAGAATATTTTGGTTGTAATCTATTGATTAATATTATTTGTTTCAAAGTGTTATCTGCGTCTTTTGTTTTCTAGTTTAAAGAGAATGGAAGAAGAAGTTTTTTCAGGATAAAGTGTGCTTACATATTCTTGCGTATATGTTTTTTTTTTTTTTTTTTTTGTGGAAAATCTTTTTCTTTTAATATCGATCATTTTAATTTATATCATGAATTCTATTATTAAAGATAAGCAAGCGGTTATTAGTTGAGTTGCCGAAGAAAGAACCGATCATATTTTTTATTTTTTTTTTTTTTTTGAAAGAAGTTACATCAAGTTTTACACCCGATTATGTCGGAAACGGTTAACGCACGCGATACCGTAATTAACTTATCTACCTTGATCGTTTTCGCTCTACTACGTCGTAATCGTAGTCATAATCGTAGCTGTTGTTGTTTTCGTCGTTGTTGTCGTTGTCATTCTTGTTATTGAAGACGATACTTTGAAATATTGTTGATAGTCTATCAATATTTAATAAAAAGAAAGAAGAAAAAGGAAAGAAACCTATGAAATAGGAAAGACGCAGGTAAACACGATGAATTTTCTGTTAATGTTAATCGACTTTGTTTTAATCGAAGCGCTTGGAGTCACTACGTTACGGTCTTAATATATTTATATATGCATATATATATATATATACATATATGTACATTGTGTGTCTTGTTAAATTTATTATGAAAAGGGAATACAATGGTTCCTTACGAAATCCCGTGCGAAACGTTTCTGCAAATTAATTTTTCAAAACTAGGTCGATGGGTGTGTGTATATAGGTATATGCACTACTGTAAGTCGGAGTAAGGAAAAGAAATCTTCCTGAAAAGCTAAGCCATTACTCTTTACTTGTGTGTAATTATATACATGTATGTACACACCTACACATATACGTATATGGAGGATACATACTTACTTACTTACTTGCTTATTTACTTAATTACTTACTTATGTTTCAACGTACAAATGTACGAATCCAATTTCATTTTAATTAGTTTTCTTTAATTATGTTATACGAAACTTTTACCTAACATATCGTGTTTTCCCCCATAGATCGATGTAATAATAATTTTATCTTAGAATTAGAAGGTCGATAGCTCTATTTGGCTTTAAGAATTTCTATTTTTATCTTTCCTCCCTCCACCCCTAGCCCCTTCTCCTTTTTTTCTTTTCCTTCTGTTTCGGTTAATTTAATTTCACGGAAAGATAAAGTAAAAAAAAAAAAATATAACGTTCACGTAATTTCTTTGATATGATAATGAGCTCGTGAAGTCTGGCTCATGTTCAAGCCTTTAGGTACTTTTATTTTATCGAGCCAACGGCAAAAGCGTACAGCAATTGTGCAAATATTATAATACGCTTCGATGGATCATTGTCAATACAAAAATAAAAAGAAAGGAAAAAAATAAAATTAAAAAAAAAAACGAATTTTTCTCTTTATTCTTTTCCGTTTTTCTTTCTTTTTTTTTTTAATTTTTTTTCTATGCGATAGTCCTCATGCCAGGAAAATAATAGCTTCCTTTGACTCGGAAAGATTTTGATTTTTTTTAATCGAATCGTTTAAAGTTTTCAAGCCAAGAGAAGAAATTTTACTTCAATCGAGAAACTGTCGATCTTATTTGATGTCACGAATATATAGAAATCACATGTTACTTTTTTCTCTCATGAAAGAAATACATTATTTATTTCTTCGAGAGGATTACGTCTAACAATGAGGACGTATCATATGTTTCGTGCATTTTTCAAGAAATATCAAATTGGAACTAAACTCTTATCTTTTTTAAGGGATGAAAAAGGAGAAAAGAAAAAATGAAAAAAAATTTATTTACGATAAGCGATATATTCGTTACTTTCTCATTAAATTCTTTTTCATTCTCTCACTTCGTAAATACGCATATATTTATAAATATTTAAATGCAAATAACCCGTAAAAACGAGTTCGTTGATTTAAGAAATATTTTCTTTCAAAGTTTTCTTATTTTCTATTCCAATAACTCGCTTCTTTAAAGATATTAATTGTAAAATTATTTAACACTATTAGAAATTTATATTTAAGAATAACTTCTGAAACAATTGATTACTTTTTTTTTATAATTGAAATTAATTTTCTTAACAATTAGAGTCAACATTGTTACACGACAAAAATATGACAATGTAATTTTATCAATTTTTTATAATCTTCGTGCCGATAACTATAATAATGGACGGGAAGTCACAAAATTGTAACAATTTATTTTACAATATACTTTACAATATATTTAATCATAAAATCAATTTTTATTATCTATTTTGATTTTACTACATTGTCATTAATTATATCAGTCAATTTATTGTGAAACACGTTACTTTGGACCTTTGAATTTTTCTTTAATTTACTTTACGAACTTTATTATATTCGTTCAACAATCCCATTGTATAAGCTTAAAGATATGTCAAGAAAGACAAAAATTAATCATAAATATCGATCACTCAGTCACTGTCTCATACCCTTTGACCACATTGGACAAAACAATAAATATGCTCGTTTTCGTGAAGTAGGCGTGCGCAACGGAAAATGTCGGTCGGGTTCCTTTCAAAAGATATGAACAGATCTCGGGCGCACTTTTCATACTTGACGAATGGCGGTACCTACAAACGCCCACGTCATAAAATCTTTGACATATAAGTAGGTCGAAGCGATTTTTCCACGTCGATCTATCGTTTCAAGACATCGATATTTACTTCTTTGAACGCTTGACAGGTTTGACGGTTTCTAATTTTAAAGTAAGAAAGTACATATAAATATTTAATTCGGCGATTTTTTTAATATGCTATTTTTACATACAACTTTTCACAAATTTCAATTAATTTTTAAAAGATAAGAACTTTCTTTTATCGGGTTTATCGTAAAATTATTTAATTGGAGGAATTCCTTAAGAGATGCTGGAGATGAAAGCTATTTAGCTTCCTGCGCTGAGAGAGTTCCTTGAATATATTATTTCAGAATTGGCATGTATCTTGATTATTGGATCTATCAAATTGGAGAGGGAGAGAGAGAGAGAGAGAGAGAGAAATAGTCCTTATTCACTTGTATGTTTAACTAATTACTTCGAGACGTATATACAAACACGTATAAACACTTTACAAATGTATTTAGCATTCTCCTGTCCTGCAGTGATATAAAATCAAATCGAAATACGTATTCGTATCTCTTTTCAACTCATATTACCAAATGTCAATGATTCTCTTAACGTCGAGTTCCTAAAGGATATTATATTTTTATAATTTAATTTGAAATCTGTATAAATTCAAATATATATATATCTCCAAAAATATTATGATTATTATTATGACCGTTTTCTCTTGGTAAAGAGAGCTTATTAAAAAAAATGCAAGCAAGTTTAAAAGATAAAAGAATCCTGAAATCTCTTCTATGGATAATAGAAATTTTCCTGGATGTGTATATTTATAAGTAAGTTATACGATTTATAAATTTTTCTTTAACAAGTTATTGTATCGTAAGACATATATCGAAATGATATCATAAAATGATCTATGTTTTACAAAAGATCGATTGATATATCAAACTACGCATCTAATAATTATTGACGTGTTCAATGTTCTATGAACGTATGCATTGTATGGTAAATTACTCGGTTAACACTTTAACCCAAGAGAATAACGGTGACGAGCTTGCAGGTGACGCGGTTTAGTCGGAAGGTCAAGGGATAATGCAGCTGCATGCGGTTGCATACAGCTGCATGTAGTTGCATCGCCAAATAATTGATTTTCTTCTACGAAGAATGACAAATTTGTAGGCATCCATTAACAATCAGACAGATCCAAAGAGTTTAACCGAAATTATAAAACAAACAAAAATGATTTACTTTGCATCGTTCTTTGAAAATCAATTTTATTGTTTAATAATGTTAATATTTGTACGAATAATTAACAAACGTTATTTATACTATTCAGTTAGTTTCACGGAGTATTATGTTGAATCTCTATTTTCAGATCGACCGTAAAATTATTCAAATTACCAATGATTTATCAGGGTTTGATTAATGGAGCATAAATTACATCAAAGATACTTGTACTAGTGCTGGTGCTAGTGCTGGTGCTGATCATTATTTTAAATTTGTGTATGAACAATTCCAATTTACAATAGTAGCTTTAGCGATTTCAAAGATTTCCATGAACTATAGTCAGGGGTAAACCGCAGATCAATCCATAGTTATTGTCAGAAGATCGCTACCTTTTATCATCGTGATTCTAGAATACTACTATGTATTTGATTTAATTAATTGCTAATTGGTACATTAATTACCTTCAATTCTAAGTGCATCATCTATGACGCATAAATTATAATTTAATTACAAGTTTGCGAAATCGCACGGTGAATGGTATTATCATAATGTGATGTTATAATCTGTATAATTGCATATAAGTACGAATATGATTCAGTCATTTTAAATTGTCAATCAAGTGATTGACCGATTTTAATATCAACCGATGTTTCATCGAATAGCTAATTAAATAATTACTTACACGCGATTCTCGAAATTCGACTAACAAAGAGATTACCTCAATGAAATATCTCTTTCACTCCATAATCCATCTTTTATGCAGTTTAATTTAGATTTTAACGAGGTCATGAACTTTCGTTAAAATTGTTTACATATATTTATCAGCTCTTAACGAACTTATATCTTTAATGTAAACAATTTCACGTTAAAATGTCCATTTTATACGAACCGTGATAATAATCATTCAATTAAAATAGTTATAATGTTTTCAATACTTCGTCGTTTAACGATAATTTAATTAAATGGGATCATAAGATACATTTACGTAAATAAATTTGCAGTGTCGAGTAATTTATCGTGGATATCTCATGAAAACAGCATACGAAATCAACACCGAAGGAATTATAATCCTCTTCGTCCGAATCGTATCTTTTCCTCGTGATTTTGGATCGACTTTAATCGTTATTATTACAAATTGTTGTTAAATTCGAGAATTTGATAGTTTTAACTTATCAAAATTTATCGATTTATTATAGAAATAAACGCTTTTTTTCTAATATAATGATAACAAAGAATTTTATATTTGCGTTTTCTAATTGCATTTAATGCAATTTATTGGATTTTCATTTATTTTTTAATTCTACAAAATTGCATTAGAAAATTCCTTCAAAATAAATGGAACACTAACAAGTAATTAATTATACGTGTATGGATTATAATTGGTAGTATCGTATTGTATATTAGTGTAAGGCAAAATTGCATTCTAATGTCCAACCATGAAACATGTGGTTGTCCTCGATGTACCAAAATAGACATTGACGAAATTCGATATATTATAGTAAACGAAAAAATCAAATATACGTACACATATATGTGAAGACGAGCATGCCATTTATATTTAATTTATATGTCTATACATATTTGAAATTGAAAAAAAGCGAACACGAATACAAATACTTTTTGTTTTCTCGTTTAAACGGATAAAATTCAATTGACAACTAATAAAATGATCGATTTTGTAGAATGCGTTTGTCGAAAAATTGTTCTTTTTTTCGTTTTTCTTTTTTTTTCTGGAAAAGATAAAATACACATTGCTTGTCAAAACAATTTTATAAAGTTCACGTACTCGCATTATATTTTTCTTAAATTTTGATAGAGATAGAAGAAAATTCATCGTAATACTTTCAAGATTAAACTTTACTTTCGTTACGAAGTACTTAGATATACTTTTTAATATTCAAAATATAACAAAAACAAACTTCTCAAATAAGGTCTTGCAAAATTAAGTGCCAGTCGTCCATGACATTAAAAGTGTTTATAAAACGATAATCATGAATAACAATCATGAATAATAATCATGAAACAATATTATGAATAAATATAAATAATTGTAAATAGAAAACACACACACACACAAATAGATGAAGACAAGAACTTATTTGCTTACTTCTATTAATATTATTAGAAAATTTACACATTTAATAGAATAATTAAATAACAAGATTTTTATAATAAAAAGAAAAACCCGATAACTTTTTTAGTAGATAGGGATTGGAAATAAATATGATATTGGTTTAAGTTTTTGAAACAATTATAATTGTATGAAATTATCAGTTTCCTATTAATTATATTATAACTTTTATGTTTGATTTACGGAATTTCTCAATCGATATAGAACCGAATATTATCTAATAGGACCAATATGGAATTAATTTACGATACAGTTTGATATTCGATTCTCTCTCTCTCTCTCTCTCTCTCTCTCTCGATACAGAATAGAAAAATAAATTAATCGATACAATATCCAATTCTAAAGAATCGAAATCAACATTAATACGGACCAGAACCATTATAATTATAACAATTGTAAATTTTTATTCGGTATTTACTATAAATGTTACTATAAAAAACGACAAATAATAATTCGAAACGTTTATTTATTTTGAAAAATTGTTGCAATATATGTTTGTAGGTATCGTCGAAAAACGTAGTAATCAGGTTATTGTAAAAAGAAAGTAAAAAAAAAAATGTAAAGAGCACCTGGTGTAGATTTTCACACGGTTAAAAAACGACGATAGAAGGACGATCGATGACGACGAAGCTCTAGAAAGTTTCTACGAATAATAACAAAAGATCTGTCCTCAATTGGACAAACGGTTAATTCCGTGCAAAAAGGAAGTATTTCATACTGTTCTAATCTGTCCGTATAATCGGCAGACGTATAACGATTTGTAAGTAAATACATATATATCTTTATTATTAAGGGTACTCGAGCTTTCTGATAGTGTCTCGTTTGTCAAATAAACGGAAAGTAGTTTGTGCCGTCTTTTAGTCTCTCTCCTGTATTTTCCTCCCCTTATTTTTCATTCCCTCATTTTATCTCATTTTCTCTCTTTCCCTCTCTTTCTCTCCCTTTCTTTTTTCTACAAATTTATCTATCCTATAGTCGGATATTCGTATCGTGCGCATGCCTGGAACAATGTTTTTCTTTCTTACTTTCTTTTTCTTTTCCTCTCTTGTTATATCTTCAAGAAAAAAAATGAGGTTAACCAATATAAATATATACATACGTGTTCAGGCGTGTTAAAATAACAGTGAAACGAATTTGACACAAGTTTCTTTTTATCGAACAATATAGTTAATGTTTTCTTCTGTCAAATTATTTAAATTAGGAAAAATATTTTATTTTTTTTATGATATAGATTTTTTGTTTTTAAATCATCTAGAATCGTAGATAGAGAAATATGACTTTAGTAATCGTTTATTATAATTATATTTTATAATTAAGTTATTATATTTCTCGAAGAAATACTATAATTTTGTGTACTCATTTATTACAATTAGATTTTATAGTATTCAGGTTATTATAATTCAAATAAATATTTACATATTTACGCAAATCATATGAAATAAATAGAAAAAAGTGATCGTATCATCCGTCAATCGAACAAAAATAGTTTGCTTATTATTAAGAATAACGAGAAAAGGATGTTCGTATCCATCATGATTCTAACGATAGAGGAAACGAGTGATACTTTTTAAACGAGGGGTGGAATAGACTATTTTATGTTAGCATACGCTATTGTGTCTATCTCTCTTTCTTTTTCTTTTGCTCTTTCGTTGATAATAAAGTTTAAAATGGAGAGAGTCATTGTTCTTCCAATGTATTCAATCGTAATGTTACAAAATTACAAAATAAGCGAATAGAAGTACAATTTACTTGGTATCTCTTTATTTTATTTCTACTTCGACTTCTACCCTTTAACTTTATTCGAAGATAAAACTTTTATATGAGAGAACAGTCCTGGGAATAGGGAATAAAAATTGCGTAAAGTAAGAAGAATGAAAATAGCGTACAATGGAAAACGTAAAAATTGTATTTAATAACACTGACAATCATTTTTTGAATATGCCCTATGTTTTATCCAAACGTTTGTTCTTTCTTCCAGTATCAGAAAAAATTTGGTAACCCTTTTTATATAATATATTACGTACACATGTACGTATATGCAAATATATACGTTATCGATTAAACTGTAATATTTCTAATTTGTATTTTTATTTTTAAGAAAATAATAGAATGTAGACGCTAGAAAAAAAAATAATGTTCTTAGGTAATAAACGTTTATTGATTTTTTCTTTTTCTTTTTTTTTTTTCTTTTCCATGTCTTCGACCCTTACGATTATAAGAAAAATGTTCACATTTATCTTGGTTCAATCTATTTAATCTTTCACAACGTAGTTACGTTCTACTCTCAACGCTAATGACACGAGTCTACTATGGTCTCTACAAATATCATTAACGTCGACTAGTTGATCAAACCTGTGCCTATTTCTTCAATTCCTATTATACATAGAGACACGTATTCGTGTATTTTAGTGTATGTCACATTTTTATACGTATATATATATATTCTTGTGTATGCATGTGTGTGTATATGAGTACATGTACGATAATAAAACATGATTAAATTATTCACCAATAGAATTCCTAATCCTCGAACTAACAGTTCCAATGTAAATTGAAATCATTCGTTTACGACACGTGCTCGATGCAAAGGAAGAAATATATGCAAATATTGTACGAAGTGATTTCGTGATATCGATCTTCTTATCTCTCTTTTAACCTTTTTGCACGAGGAACGAAAGAACATCGAGAAAATATTATCCATTTCTCACGAGACATATTATATATATATATTTTTGATATTTAAAAATATTTTACTCATTTTTCAATGCATACTTAATTTAACGGTACAACCGTGTTATGTTTCTTTTTCTTTTGTTTTTGTTTTTGTATCGTTATACAACGTTTCAAAGAGTTAATGTTTTCTTTAACGAGAGTCGAAGAAACATCGACACAGTAGTACCAGCTTTCTATATAACGAATCGACAAATCGATAAGAGAACGTAGAGTTTTTCCTTTAGAGAATAAAGGAATGAGAGAGAAGAAGAAAAAAAAGAAGAGAAAAAAACATTGCTTTATACGCTGATTTTAAGTGAAAATGAGAAAATTAAACGAAAAGAATTGAAAATGAGTATCAATGCGATATAATGGAAAGTATTAACAATGAAATGTATAATAATAAAATTTCATTAGCTCGTGGGGAAAATAAAAAAAGAAAAGAAAAAAGGGTCGCAGTTTATTTTACAAGTCCATGGAATTTAAAATTACGTGCTTGATAATAATGTAAATTAATTTTTAAAAGGAAAGATTCATAATTTATATATTGCTTTCTCTTTCACGCTATTTCTATATTATTTCTTTTCCCAGAATCCAACTTATTGTTAATAATTCATTAATAAGATAGAACAATGTCTATGAAAAGGATTTATGGTATTAAAAGGGACCAAATACGAGGTTTATTTTTTAGCTTTATAGGAAAGACTTGTATAATAAAGAAAAATAAAATTCTCCTTGTCTTCCTTAGATTATTAAGTTACGGAAAATTTACTAAATAGAGAATTTTTATCATACCTTTGCATATAGGGATCAAGGTAGCTTGAAAAAAGAAGAAAGGAAGAAAGAGAGAGAACGAAAGAGAGGAAGAGAAAGATATAATAATTAACTATTCTTTTTTATCTTCAAAGATCATCTTATGTTAGTTAAAATATTCTTGAAAAATTTTGATAAAAATAATACTATAACACGTATATAAGCCACGTATCGTATCAAATTATAAATGAAGAGTTTGTTATGTCGATTTGTTAATTTACCAACATAAGCAATAAAAATTGATCGTACATGTGAGATAGTAATGTAGGGGGTTGGAAAAAGAGTAAAAATCAAGAACAAAACATCGTGCTAACGTCATCGCGTGTTATTATTATGCGTACGTGGCTAGTATGTATTGTAAACGTGTGTGTATTCGTTGCGTGGATCGATAACCGTGTGCTATTTTGCGCTTAGATAGTCTTTTTTTAAACGTTTTTTTTTTTTTACTTTTTTTTTTCTCACCACTAACACGACCAAACAAGTTATAGCTTAACATATATGTAACGTTATATATATTTATATCTCTTTTTCCCTTACCCTGTTTTCTTTCTCGCTTCTTTTCCATTTAACTCAAACGATATCTTCGCTTGTAATCGAGTATTACTACATTTGGACAAAAGTTGTTTTATTTTTTTCTTTTTTTTTTCTTTTTTTATGGGGTAAGTTTTCTATCGTCGTGAGAAAAGTAAACTCGTGAGAAAAGTAAACTCGTGAGAAGCAAGCAAAAGAGATGATTAACGTCAAGCAGATAGACGTTTTCATTTCAAGATTGATCGTGTAATTCCGTATGAATTTTCACGGAAACGAAATTAAACTCTACGACGTTCTATTTTTCATATTATCATTATCTGTTGATAGTAATCTTACTCATCAATCATATTTTACTTTTTCCGTTTTAAATTGCCATGGAAATTAATTAATTACACATTCGAACGTACATACGTGTAATCATTTTCCGTTCATAGTAATCCGACGTGACGGGATTATATTATACAGTTGTAGTTGTTATTTTAGTTTCTCCAGGGAAGTCATATCTTTTGAAAGGCATTCAAGTAATTTGGTTTGACAGTTAACCACATTAATTCAGACGAAATTCTATTTCACAGAAATAATAACAAGTAACTAACAAAAATATCTGTTTATTGAAGATCAAACGTTAATTAGTGGTTTCATTAATTATTGTATCGTTTTACGGTAGACCATAAACTTTTCGAGATAATGCTTCGTTCTGGTTCAGTTAATGTTATCCAACAAAATGAAAACATAAATTATTAATAGGATGGAAGGAGTTAAAGCTCCAAATAATACGTTAATCAAATATATAATTTTCGTTAGATTGCATTAAAACATTGTGTATTGAAATATTCACGATAAAGAATAAAAAGTACGTGTTTCAATTAAAAAAGTATTTAATTAAAATGAAGATTAAAAAAGAAAGACTTATTAGTTATCGTTAAAATTACGAACTCCGTAACAATTGTTGTTACATATATCGAATTTTCTTTATTATTCTTTCCGTGACGTATTTTTCCGTGACGATCATAAGTTTACTCATCCAAAGTAAGTAAAGAAAATAATCATATAAGCGTGTGATTTAGAAAATTATTTTCTTTAATTTAAATATGTAAATGTACAATGAATGAAAAAAAAGAAACAATCTCGTGCTTCATTGCAGAATTTAATTAATGTATACAGTTAATAAATATTCAAAAATAAATCCTATGTAATGGTAAACACTTTGCGATACTTTTTGTATAACCGATAGAAATCCGATAATTTATATTTACTTGTCTCCGATTAGATATATCGTAAAAATTTAAAAGCAAAAGTAGTAAAAGACAAAAAGTGCCCGAGGCTTAAACTTCTGCTTTCTAAGATAAAAGAAGAGTTCATTGTTGCGTAAAATGCACGGCTTCTCTCTATCCCCCATGGAATAATCTCATCTCGTATGGCAAAGAACTTTTCGAGATGCTTATTTTTAAAGAAAAGAAAGGAGAAAGAAAAGAATAGAAGGAAAGAAAGATAAAGATGGAGAAAGAGAGTGGGTGAAAAAGACTTTTTCATTAAAGCTTTCTTTTTCTTTATATCTTATTTTTTTTATATTTTCCATAGAATAATATTCACGTGCAAAATTAGTTTTTACGTCGCATTGAAATAACCAAAAATAATACAAAATTTTAGAAGGAAAAAATAGATAAATAGACAAATAAAAAATAATAAATGTTGCAAAGTAAAAAATAATAATAAATAATAAACAACAATATAATACAATTTCTCTCTCCTTCTCTCTCTCTCTCTCTCTCTCTCTCTCTCTCTCTATGGAATCAAGAAAATATATTATACAAGATAAAGAATACATATTTGTACGTATAACATATAAATGTAGAATTGTTATAAAAATAGAATTGCACATTATAAACTCTATCATAGCATGCAAAGCAAACGTGTACTTATTTCGAAAAGTCTTTCAACTATGATACCAACCGCATATTTATATAATAGCATTCAATTTCGTACTTTTATTCAAAAATACAATTGATTATTTATAAATGCATTTATGCAAATATATAATATATACGAAAAATTGATTGAAATGCAATATCTCTTTTTTTTTGCATAATACTTATTATTATTATTATTTATTAACTTTTACAAATCCTTTGTCAAATTTCTTGTATTAAGTTGAAGAACTTGTGTGTATTAAATGGATTTTTTAAAGATACCTTTAATGATACTATTTTCACGTGCTTATTTACATGCTTCATAACAATCATATTAATATATTTTGCAGTAATTACCGCAGGACAGTTTAAGTATGTTTGTTCAATTTTAACGACAAGAGTTTCGTTCGTTAAACTTAATGTTAGCTATGCTTAGACGTTTCCACAAGTTTATTTGTGTGGTTATACACTCATAAATGTACACACGTATACACACACACACACATACGATACATACAAACGTACGATTATTCAAAAGTAACATAGCAAAACTATTTTCGGTTTCGTGTCATCGTTTGCATCATCGTAACGAGGGCTCGATAACACTTGCCTTCTTCGATTCGACGTATATGTGTACTTCTACGGTGAATGGAGCTATTTCCGTTTACATAGGCACGTTGCTATAATTATCATTAAATTGATTTTAAAGTAAATTCAGGTAGGAGAATTAATCGTACTGAGAATTTAACGTTTTAAGTTAATATATCATTTTATAATATCTTTTAACGATCGCAATATATAAACGAGAAATTAGAAAAGATAAATATCGTCAATTTGTCAAACAACCGAAACCTTCCGTTAACAATGAAATACAAGAATCACCTCGAATAAAATGTTCTGTTCAAACTGAATAGATTGTGAAATATTTTCTTCTTCACAGGGTAAGAAAATATGAAAACGAAATTCTGAAAGGAACGGAAATAGTTAAAACGTACAAAAGAAAAATCATATATTTTATTACTCGAAATCTTCTTCCATCGTTATGGCAAAAGTAGAGATGAGCGTATTAAAATTCAAAAGGTTTTACGATTGAACGGTTACTGCATACGGAAACATTGACAATGAACGCGTTCGAAGGATTAAAATTTTCTTTTTTTTTTTTGTTGAAATTTTTTTAATCAAATTTTATTTTTCCGCGATAGATGAAATTATCTGAAGATTTTTCTAAGGCGAATGAATGGTACACTGAACCATATAATTTTTTATAGAAAATCCATATATCTAAAAATCCATTGAAATATATTCCTCAATATATACATTGTACGTTCGGATACTAAATATAAAATATAAATAATTCATTTAAAATATAGGACATATTTTTTAACAAAAGGAAACGAAGAATCTTAAAATTTAGTCATATCGACATGAACGTGACCTGACCTTTTCCCCCCCATGCAATATCCTAGGAATAAGGTAAATAGTGATATCACACGACAAGAACCGCAGCCACTACGAGCGAACGAACGAACGAACTTCCGTGAGACTCCGGCAGAGCATGAATTTCAAATTCCGGCCTCTTCACAGATGGGTAAGAAGAGAGGGAGAGAGAGAGAGAGAGTGAAAGAGAAATAGACCCCTGTGAGCCACAATTCTACTTCCCTTGATTTAGGATCGATATGATCCTGGCAAAGTGCCAAGTAACAAGGATGGCCAACCGGTGAACCGTGTCATTCCATCTGCTGTGTTTCCGCTCTCTTTTCCAAATCGTCTTTCTATTCTCTATTTATAATTGTGAACGAGCATTACGAATGCGATAGTTAATTGATTACTCACGACCTTTTGTTACATATTTATTATATATTATGTATTTCTTCTAACGATTATTTTTTGAAGCGAAATTTCTTTTGGAAGAGTACCGAAAATTTTCAACCGACACGAAAAGTGAAAGGTTTTTCAAAGGATCGCGTTATTTGAATAGGGTGGTGGAGGGGAAGGAGAGAAACAAGGAAATATCGATTGGACAAGACTTGCGCACAAACAATTTAAAGCGCGAAACGGAAAGTGCAACAATGTCATTGATAAAAATGATTGTAAAAAGGTTTTATTAGATACAGTAATGGAGGATAAGAAAGTAAAAGTACCAAAAAATAAAACCCAACTAAGCATCGAAATTTATTACATACTTTTTATGATGGAATTATTCTTTTGAAATAATTTTCATGAGATATCGGTAATATACATTAAATTGTCATAATAAATAATTATTTTACAAATTATTTGCCCTTGTATATATTTTTTTTTAAACATACCCCAAGTAAAATATAATTTATTTAATTATCAGGAATAAATTAAAATCATTTATTACATATGCTCGACGTATTCTAGACTTGTAGGAATATAATAACGTAGTATTTATGCTTTAGAAAAAAATTATAATAAAAATAATTACAATAGCATAATAACCAGGGTACGTCTCAGGGCCAATTTTAATCACATGTTTCCAGGGATATTGGAACATATCTCAATGCCCACGTGGATATATTCCATATATATTCTAGTAGCTTTTGGAATATACGATTTTTTATGAAAATTAAATGGTTTTGAGTACGTAATTCAATATGGACAGATATCAATGTGATATCAGAATTATTATTATTATTATTATTATTATTATTATTTTTATTGTTATGATTTGAATGGAAAAATTATTATTTATGATTTCTGCATAACAATTGTATTCTACGAATACATTTTCAACATTAAATATTTTATGCAGTATCTAACTAGAAAAGAAATTTTGTAAAACGAGGTCATGGAAATCCCGCCTGAAAGATTCTTTTTTTTTAACGTAAAAAACTTCAGCAGACATTTATGTAATTATTTACACTCACAATCAGAAGGATTTACGTTCCGACAATTCTTCTTTTTTTTATTTCTTTTGTACATTGAATTATACTTTTACCAAGAATGAATTTAATTGTGATTCTTCCAATTTTACAGAGGACAAAGATTTGAAACTTATAATTAGTATTCGCCAATCGGAGTTCAAAATTAAATCATACCTTTTACACATGAAAAGCTTCGAAATCTTTTGTCATTTTATGAGATAATTGCCAATATTGATTGGCAACAAAATTAATTGATTTTCTCAACGTTATACAAAGAATAATCAGACTCGCGTATTTTCTTAACGAGAACAAAAAAAACGTTCGTTAGTTGTTCTAATTTCTTTCATTTCCATATTTTCGTCATATCAAATATTTTCAAGTTTCATCGACGAAAGAGAATAATACAAATTCTTTTTACCCCAAGTCCAAAAGACAAAGGGGAAGCAGTCAGCTTTGGTGTCGCCTATGGCGTCGGTATATTCATGATATATAAAGCTTTTGATGTATCGTCGGATCCAATCGATCGCAAACGACGCAAACTTCGTGCTCAAAAAGATAGACATGAACAAAAACACGCGAATAAATTCAATATCAGAAAACTATGGATATGTGTGTATGATACATCGCAACATTTCGCGGTATAATTGAATTGACAAGAATTATAAAAAATAAAACAAAATATATATTATTTTCTATCAAACAATAAATTTACAAAAAGAACGAAAGAAATAAACACGAAATAGATAAAAAGAGGATGACCTCAGCCCTCAAAAACAAAAAGAAGAAAAAAAGAAGAAAACATGTGAAAAAGTTTGATATAACACATATAATGTTTCGTTGAGAGTACAGTTTTTTTGTCTTCTCTCTTGTTCGTTCCGTAAACGTAATTCGTTTGGTTGAACAGTCCGTTCCTCGGGAATAGATTACTTTCCTTGTTTTAGTATTCTTTGAGTGCTTGAAGAGAGGAAAGAGGAAAGCAACAATGTATCCTTAGGGTATATCCTGACCTTTTGGTCTTCCTTCCTTCCTTCCTTCTTTTCTTCCTTGTTATAAAATGGTTGAGACAATAACGTATGCCCACTCATGTGCATTCTTTGCATAAAAAATGTGCACATTAGTAGTAATCTCTTAGGGTAATATTATCTCTCGTTAAAAATTCCATCCATACAATTTCTCCTATTTTATTTTATTCCTTGATTATATAATTTGCAGGATATTTCATAAATTCTCGTCCTATATCTATTACTTTAAATTGTACATTTTTATATCTTTATTTTTGATTACGATTTTTAAATAGGTATTAACTTTTAAAAGAAGAAAGAATTAGTTTATGCATATTTATATATAATAAAATATACGATATTTAATTGTACATAAATATACGTATATTTATATATACTTTTAAACTCTCATATTTGTATGGTATCCTAATTGTGTATAAAACTTTTTCGATACGAAGTTAACAACTAACCGTGATATCCTAATATATTTTTGATAACGGTCTAACTCGACGAACTTTCTTTTAAATTTTCTTCTTACGTAACAAGCTACATAGGTTTCAATGAATCGATAAAAGTTGTGTTTGTTATCGACTTCTTGCGAGACATAAGGTTTGGAGATTGGCCAATCTTTCTCAAAGCAAACGATATATCTTCTTAGTTCAAATCATTCAATGACGTTTGTCTACGACGTTTTACGTCATGATAAATACAGTTCGTTGTACTTTCGACAAGTCATTGGTAATAAATAAATAACACAAACGCTTACATATTATAAGAAGAATGAAATTACTTCGAAATGATCGACAAACGTTGCGGGGAAACGATCTAATAAATGTCTTGATTTTGAAAAAGTAAACAAACTTTGAACATACGCGAAAAAGTTGTTTCAGCTGCACGTTAAAAGCATTATTTCTCTCTCTCTCTCTCTTTATTTCTTTTTCTTTCTGTCTCTTACACTACGAAGGAATCTTTTTCTACGATTTTTTTTTCGATAACACAGAACGAAATTCAACGCGCAAATAATTCTTTTCTTTTTGTAAAATTGCAAAAAAAAAAAAACGACTAATAAAAGAAATACACGTCAATTGTATATTTTGATGAAGCACAAAATTTCACTCTAAATGTTAACAATATTATTCGACTTGGCGTTAAACGTTTAAAATGAATGATCCTTTATCATTTTATTTTTTCTTCTCTCGTTCGCATATTTTCGGTCGTTAACTATATACATTTTTTTTTAAACCTCATCTATTTCTCTCTTTTTTTCTCAAGATTGACATGCCGTTGCATTGAATTTTCATAAATAATATAGTTCCCATAGGGTTAGGAATACCGAAGTGTTTCGCACGCTTATGCTATTATAATGTAATCTCTATCTGGTTTGTTCCATGGATGCGGATACTCTGTTAGTCTGGCCATAATCCTACTATTGAAATTTCAATATAACGGCTAAGAGAACATTAGGAGATGAAATTGCATTATCGAATCGTTCAAAGAACATTTATAAGAAAATTTCGTATGCTTTTAAAAAACAATTCCTTTTTAATGAGAAAATGTCCTACTTTAAATAGTTTTCAAGAAAAAGAGAGAGAAAGAAAATTAAATTTGAACGCTAAATGAATTCTACATAATATTGAAATAACAAACACTATTTAACGATTCATTTTTGACATTATCGTGAAAATTATATTGAATTAAATTCGTTTAAAATAATATGGTGTGAAATAATTAATAAACTTATTTTTTTTTAATTTTTACTTAGACCACTTTCATAATTATTCAGTCAGAATTGGACGTGACGTCTTTCATTTCCTCCCCCCTCCTAACTACGGACGCTTAATTTTATTTTCAAAAATGCTTTTCGATCGATCCACTAGCACTGCACTCTATGTAAGTGTTACTTAATAGACATCTTTCAATGCAGTGCTTCTCAATCCTTTTATAACATATTTGTTCGTTAAAATTTGTGTTTCTTATAAAATAAAAGCTTTAAACAAATGTACTTGCCAATATGTGTCCAAATTGATCGTTATCATTACGAAGTAATAGAATAGAAGAAGTGTGTGATTATATTTTATTAATAAAATTAAAATTCGACGCGAAATTAAAAAAAAATCTCTCGCAGCCTATTTAATTGGAAAATACTGTTTTAAATAAAAAAGACAAGAAAAGGACAACGATATAACAAAAATATTTGAAATATATTAAATATATACGTCAAAACAGATTTTTTTTCCCATATTATTTCAAAAACGTGTGCTTTATTTACTTACATAATGTATGTAGTCGTATAGGAACAACGGAGCTTCGTTCTTGTCCACGAGAGAATTTTATTCTGTTTTATGGAAAATGGTATTTGTGATAAAACCCTCTGTATTGAAAATACATAAATAAATTTTTCCGTTTCGCATTACGTTCGTTTTCGCAATGAACTTATTTTATAGTTAAATATCATCCGAACGCATTTGGTTGAACGCGATTTCGTTCGTTTTTATTATCGTTTTAATAACAAAGAATACAAACAACAAATTATCACATATACACATTATCACGAATGCATTATCGTTGACTATAAATTTAATTCGGCATAATATGTATGTATATATACACGCGCGCATATTTTTAAAGAGACATAAATTTAATATCATTTTATATTGCAATTAAAAGTAACTCGAAAATTTATCTGGTCGAGCATTAAATTTGATTGTTATTACCGAATTGTCGTCATCATTATCGTCAAGAGATCGATATCCAGATTGAAAGCTTTTATCGGCTTCGTATTTTTCTATGGGCGTTCCCTTTAATTCCAGCCGATTGCTCGATTCCATTCTATACTCATCCAGATTATCTAGGGAAAGGTTCGGTCTGACAGCTACCAACATCCGTGATGACTATTATATGTGTGTTTCATTTTTCTTTTTTTCTTTTCTTTCCTTTTTTTAACCACGATCGATGACGAACGAAAAACCTTCTCGAAGAATTCTGAAAATGATCTCCCGAAGGAATTGTAACTCGCTCTAGAGATAGCACGCTCGTTATCTCGTTTAATTATGCAATCTTGGCAAGTTAGCATCGTTCTTACGAAACGGCATAAAACAGAACAAAAAAAAAATAAAAAGAGAAAAGAAAGAAAAAAAGAAATGATTTCGCTTGTAATTACATCGATAATATTATATGTTCGTATACGAAGAAAGAGATCATTACATTGTCTCTCTGATTAAACTCAGTAAATTGCTGAAGCGGCAAATGCTTCTCGTTTCACGTCACGACCTTCACATAATTCGTCGGATTTATACGGATCTCGCTGTTTCAGTAAAACGTGTTGTGCATGAGACGCAAAAATCGTTGAAAACAAAAAAATCTTTTCTTGAAAAATTTCAGGAATAAAAATAAAAGAAAAATAACAAAAAATAAAAGATACAAGAAGAACACGAGGTATTCTGTTTATATATGGACCGTTTATTTTGAAAGTGGTGTAAGTCCATTTTCTCTTGTTTCGAGAAAATTAAAGATTAATATATCTGTTGTCTGTTAATTTCATTTACCGACCAATTTTAAATTGTACAAAACATGGAAATTTTTAAAAAAATTAAACACAGACTAGTTATACATACAAAATTTACATTAAATTAAGGATGAATTACGTGATATCTCATTTTTTTCAAAAATGGACTTACACCACTTTCAAAATAAACGGTCCATATATTGTCTTTTTTTTTTTATATACGCGATTATAGTAGCAATAACAACGTTAACAATAACTTTGTTCTCGTTCATTAAAATTTTTACTACGTCTATCCCCCTTACATCGAATTTTTAATTTGTATTTCATTGAAATCACATTTGTTCTTTTAGAATATTATACGTGAAATCAATATGAAATGGGTTAAATTTAGGTTGTTTTCTTTTTCCAATTTTTCTCATTTGTTTGCTTATTTCCTTTGCTTATACTTTGAAATCGACTCATGACATACTTTCTTTAGACTTCAAGGATGAATAAAGAACCTTAACTAACCTTCTTTTCTATATATCGTGAATTATTACTCGTGCGATAATAATCTGTTATTAATTTTTTTTTCTTTTTTTGTTTACAAAATCACGTCCATTGTACGTCAAGATGACATCGATAGAGGTAAAAACGTTCGTTTTGTTAAATTACTGTGATAACTATTTGCCGTAACTAACAACGTATCTGTAAAACAGCGCATTTTAACTCGAAGAATCTTATGACTATGGTACATACATTTTAACAACGTACCACATAAACGGTATTTTTTATTTTATAGCTAAATTAATAACTCGTTCATATTTTCTACGGTTTCTTATAAAATATACTACAATAGGAAGTAATAGGATTATATAAAGTATTATACAAATTAATCTCTCTCTCTCTGAAAATTATTAACTACGACTTAAAGTTGTAAGGAATTTTAGGAACCCATAGTGTTAGTATAGTTTAAGCTTACAAACGTGAACAGTTCAACGTAATACAAGAACATATCGTTCCGACATTAAGTAAGGTAACTGTTAATGGTTAATTGATTCCAGTTCGTGAAACAACGGCACCACTTGACCTAGAACTTTGACAACTAAGTAAATCAGTAAACAAGCGGCTAGCGTTCTGGTAGAATCGATGAAGCTATTAAATTATCTGGCATCCATTTAAACCGGTAGTAACGAAGCCGAGAAAATCCTTCTATCGTTAAGGTACGACCACTATTCGATATTTCGATCCTTTATTCGTAATTGCGATATATTACATGGCGTATGTATGTCCGTTAAATACCTATATGTATGATATTACCGTGAAAGACAGAAATTTGAGAATGACAAAATTAGAAGAAATCAATTAGAAGAAAAAAGATTAGAAATATTAATGTATAAGAGTAAACCCAAATATTCAGTCTTTCACCGATGCATTTGATATGTGTTAACATTCACTATGTGAATCTTGACATTCTCCAATTTCGATCTTTCGCGATAACATCTATATTACGATTCTGACCGACTTGAAATAATATGTATATTATATATAAACGTATGAACATATTTATATATACATTTATATGTATATATCTACCGTATGCACATAACTTTATACATATATATGTATGTATATACTTAAATATCTATTACGTATTACTGCTTTTATCGTATTACACGTGTCCTTCCGCTCAGGTGAACTCGATGAATCGTTCTCGTCGTCGTCGACCTCGGAGTCGATCGACCCTTTCTTCGCAAACTCTCTATTTACCTAACTACATTCTTATCTACGACAACTACTTATTTGCCTAGTCATTTTATCGAAGAAATTAGGCTACCACGTCCCTGAGTATTTAGGATATTTACCTACCCATTAGCACGAAAATCATTGAATACTTTTGTCTTATAATAATCTTCGATAAAGTGTCAATGTTCTTTCGAACATTTAGTTCGTAGGAACATTTTATTTCATTTCTATAGACAAGTTATCTTTCATTTGAATGGTTGAATTTAAATACGATTACGTACGTTTATCACTTGGATGACTCCGTTCGAACGAAAATACAATATCAAATTGGCAAAGTGAAATACTAGATAAATTAGCACCAGAGAGAAACTTCTTTGCCAATACCTTAAAATTGTTAAATCGGTAAAGGTCTTGGTCAACCTTGTAATGTCGACTAAGAGAAAACATTTGGCACATTTTCCTGGCAACTATTTGGCCTATTTTTCCCTACAAGAAAAAGAAATCGAAGCCTCGCGTTAATTTAAGAAATGTCATATTCGAAACTTTGCTACTTATGTGTTATATCTCATCTGCCAGTAGTATTAATGCTTAGTAATATTTCGTTTGATGTCCTTTCATTTTTCCATTTAGGTTAGCAAGGTCGCTCTAATCTTTATCAACGATTTACACGAACATGAACAATAACGGGAGTTAATTCATGCGTTCTATAAATGTGCCTCGTTATGAAAGAAATTGAAAACGATTCGTGTACCGTGCTTGATCATACTAATTTTCTTTCTGCCTATTAATTTGAAAAATATTAATAGGAAATTCTGTTCACCTTGGTGTGAATTTAAAGCGTTAATCAAATTATTTAAAAAAAAAAGACATCTCGTTAAATCGTTCACAAGTTTAACGCTTCGAATCACCCCATCGTTGCATTGAACCATATTTGCATTGAATATAAAGAATATCATTTCCGTTATGATTTTTTCAATTTATTCTCTTTTCTTTTTGTTTCTTTTTTTTTTGCAAAAAAATACAAAAGAAATTGAAAAATATAGAAATTAATTTTAACCCTTCGATACGCACGATACGTGTTTTCTTCGAAACATTTAGAAAAAGGTATACTACTAATTACTTGATAAATATTTTTGTAGAAATAATTGCAAATTAATAGAAAAAATAACTTTGTTTTGCTAAATTTATTAGTGAACTAAATTGTTTCACATATTGCAATACATTACACATTCCAACTGCATTAAACAGTAGTATATTGTAATTTTACAATCCTACGTCAGTGTAAAATTGGTATTGTTTATTTATATACTTGTCGTTGAACACAACTGATGTATTTTTGAATCTATACTGATTTATTTTGAGTTAGAGAGAAGTATGTATATATTATAATATTCTCAAACTTACAAAATAATTCAAGTACGTAGACAGAATGAAATCGAAAATACATAATCTTTAAGATTGCTATCGAAAACAACAAACGTCAGTTGTCTGTCACAGGTGTCCTTTGAATAAATAGGTGATTTTGACAAAATGTTTCTCGATCGATACCCCATCATAAATTCTTTTAAATTTAAAATCAATTTTGATACGATGCGACACGAGTTACATTAATTTTATATTACACTAATGTTATATTTGAAAAGTTCGATATTCTCGAAAAAATTGAAGTGAATAAAAAAAGAAGTATTTTATTTTATTTTATTTACGTTAGACACTTCAATCGCGTTCAAAAGAGCATTATTATTGTTGGTATCAAAAAACATTTGTATAAATGGTCAAAATGTATCCGGACAATTATTCATTGAAATAGAAATTTTTTTTCGTAACTTTTTTCCCTCACCAACTCGTCTGTTCTAAAAGACTCTTCTTCTTTTTTTCTTTTTTATTAATTTTTTTCTTTTATCTTCACTCTGTTTGGTAGAAATAAAATAGAAGAAAGGTAAGATTATGCACTAGCGAGCGAACATAGAACATAGAACGTTCTCTCTCACATTGTATTCATTGTTTCACGCGCAACCATTACAACGAATTTATTCGAATCTCACACGAAAGAGATAACGTACATGAATAGATGGATTAATCGCGTGAATTATCACATTGAAACTTTGAATTTAATTATGG
Organism: Polistes fuscatus; assembly: GCF_010416935.1. Classification (NCBI taxonomy): domain Eukaryota; kingdom Metazoa; phylum Arthropoda; class Insecta; order Hymenoptera; family Vespidae; genus Polistes; species Polistes fuscatus. The sequence continues at coordinate 6,419,443 of NW_025113107.1, read as the reverse complement.
TTCGTTTATTCATAAATATGTTTCCTTTGATTTACCTTTTGTTCTATTAAAATTTCAAATTTGTAGGTAAAATTAATAGGTTAACAGTATTACAATAAATACGATGACTCTCGAGAACAGTTGTATTTAATTAATAACAAATATTAGTAACAATATCCTTCGTTGTTAAATATAATTGAATTTTGATGTATTATTTTTGTTCTATTTATAAATAATAATTTACGTAAGAGTTACGTGAAAGCTGAACCGAAAAATTTGAACTTTAGGGTTTGGAAATGCGTAGAACATTATTCGATGATAAAAGATTGAGCTGTTGATAGACACGAACGATTAAAGTCGGTTTATTATAGGAAGAAGGGAAAGAGGTTTGCCCCGTGTAAGTTCGTAGAGTATTTTAAAAAGGATTTAGTGCAAGTCACGCGATAACATGATTCGAGGATACCGAGAGAGATATTTGAGTTCGCCTTGAAACCGGAAACGAGAAGTCTATTTCGGGTGCGTGTAAGGGATAGGTCCGATAGCGATAATTAAGGGAGGAAATAAAAAATGTGATTAGGAAATATCAAGCTTTTCTTATCTTACAAACCAGAGAAGCACGCGAAAGAATTTTATTCTACGTTTCTTTTTTTAATTTTTATTTTTTCTATTTGAGTGTCTATTTGTAAATTTGATATATTTTTCATTGCTGTCTTTTTCGCTACTTCAAATATTTAGTTCGTTTGATCTATTAATTTTACTATTAAATCTATCGTTAAAGATTTATCATTCTAGGGATGAGAGTATAGGTTAATTCCCTTTCAGTTTGCGTTAGCTAATTCTTTATAATACACACAGACGAACGCGTGCACGTACACTTATATCAGAGATTCATTAAGCAAATAGAATCATGAGTTTTCATGGATTACTCTTGTTTGATTTAATGCTTTTACTATATAAACTTACCTAAGAACGACGTTGATCCTTCTGAATGATATTCTAAGTATAACCGTAGATATGTTTGCGAAGTAATTATACAAAAACCGATACGCGTTCCTGTGATTCCAAGTGTTTCGATTCGTTCGTATTTTTGAAACAGTCTGGTAAAGTACCCTTGACTTTCAGCTTCGTCGTCGTCGTCGTCATCGTCATCGTCGTCTCGATCGAGAATTGGCAAGATGTACTTAACAAAAAACCGGAAAGAACAATACTGAATGATTCGTACCTGTTAAAAATACTGAAATAATCGAAGAAGAGGTCAAATCTAATGGGTCTTTTGTACAGAAGAATCATCTAAATCGTCCGAATGGTGTTCTAACCGAAGAAATCAATACGAACCGAATAATCCAACTATTGTAATGATTTTCTGACGAACTGAGACTTCTTTTAACCCTCCCCCAACTCTTGACAAACTTATCCCACCCTCATTGTCCGACCAAACAAATTTCACATTCACCCGAGTGATAGAAGATTTTCGATAACTTTTTGTAAATTGAGAAAAAGGTCTTATCGAGATGGAGGAGGATGACACGGAGGACATACCGGTGACTTTGACTAACAAATTGGTCAAAAAGAAAACTATATCGGCAACGAAACAAAAAAGGATGACAACGACGACGACTAACGCGCTTGAGTATTCATCAGTTAGAACATTCGGCGGTCAGATCAGTATTCGTAGACAAGATTCCGCCGAAGAATCCGATACAATGGAATACGCTTCCGAGAACGAGGTCGAAAATATACCTACAGACGAGGATTACTGTCGAGAGCCATTAGTGATCGATGAGAAAGGCAACAGGATATCCGGAATTGACAGGCACTCAGTGGATCTTCCTGAGGAAGCAGAGTCACTTTTGATGGGTCGTCAAAAAACGAGTCATTGTTTTTCATCAACGACCATTTGCGTTAACGAGGAAGATAATACTACACGTAGCACAACTAGTAGATTCTCGACTGGCTCGAGACTCGGTCTTTTTATGAGCAGACGGAGTCCACAATCGAGTTCGAGTCAGGAAGAATACGAGCCCGAAGTTAAAAGTTTGTCTAGATTGCAAAAACAACAACAGCAACCACAGCAACAACATCTTTTAACAACTGATAGTAGTAGTAGTGGACAAGTAACGGCAAGATCAATGGAAAGCTTACGTTCATCGCGAAACTTTCTCAGTGCCGATGATCGTTACAGCGACGAACGAAAATCATTAGAATCCTTGTCCTCTTCTTCGGAAACTCACCTGACAACTTCGAAAAGTCACTATCGAAGTTTTCTCACGTCATCTAGCAAGGACGTTCGCAGAATCGTTACTCAGGGCGAATCTAAAAGCAGTGACAATCTTCATCGCGAAGAAAGCCTTAACGCTGAGGTTCGTCGTGGTCTATTCGCCAATACCGGCCTCGAAAGAAAATTACCTCAACATCTAAGCCTTCCACCGCCATCGAACGTTTTCTCCTTGACCAGCCCGGGTGGCAGCGATCGAAAAATTACGATACTTAGTCCACATTCACCGATACACACCACTGAATTCCAATTCTCCGCGCAAACATTGAAGAGTAGGCGGAAGAAGGCCATCGTCTTGCCTAGGTTGGTGTTGCCCCGAAGCGATTCCGAAGTCTTTTTAGAGTGAGTAGTCGATTGTCGATGATTTTTAGCCTCCTGGTCATTACTTCTTTGGCAGTGTGTCCTCGTCAAAGTGATTTGTAAGTTCGCTGGGTTTAACTTTTCAGCTTAATTTTACTCTTTCTCTTCGAAGATTGCATTATTGCTTCGAAATTTTTGCTTTTTAGCACGCTAAATATATGAAAATCTTATCCATTCTCAATCTAATTGCTTTTTCTGTTTTTTTTTTTTTTTTAAATTTTTTATTACTCGGCATGAGCTTTATTATTAGCTTTTATAATGCACTCGTCTCTCCTAAAACAACGTCTGTTATTCCATATCGTGTATGAAAAATGTGCTTCAAATGAAATAAAATTCCAATGAAAATATACGTGCTGTATAATAGTTGCCCTAGTTTATTTAAAAGTTCTGTCGAATGCAAACCTTTGCATGAGAATACCATGTTATAGGAAAGTTGATGCATTTCTTATAGAATATTATATTCAAACTATACTTTCATAATAATCTGTTATAAGAGAATTGAATTCATATTGGCAAACGAATTTATATTCTCGGATTTTTTCGAAATAAATCAGCCATCTTACTTAATATGATATTGTTCTTGCTTTAGTTTCTATCCCGTTATTGGTAGTCATTTTAAAGAGAATACTATGATTGCATATTACGGATAATAGAATCAGTTTCGTATAGACGATGGTATCATGTTCTAGGTATTTACTATGATGAGTGAGGGAGAAAGAGAGAAAGCACATTATGATTTTCCGTAGCAAGAAAATATATATATATATATATATATATATATATATATATATATAGAGAGAGAGAGAGAGAGAGAGAAAAGGTACACTCATAGTTGTATAGAAATAGTTATTATCTAGACAGTTATGTAACCAGAACAATAACTGAATTGCTTCAGGCGTCTGTTCTAACACTATTGTCAGAGGAGAACTCATTTGCTTGACTATTGTTGAATTAATTTGATCTAGTTTAAACCTTAGGCATTGTTGGATATTTCGAATTTTGTTCATATTATCCAATTTATTGACAGTAGCTATTTATTCAAATAATTAATTATTCATAAGTATAGATTAATATCATCTATTATTTTATTTTTTCAATCGATTAACAGACTAATTGGATTTTTCTCATCGAAATTTTTTCGATACATTACATACGTTCGATACAATCTCGCCATAGAAATTGATCCAATTTTGTTCGCGTAATTGTTTATCGAACCGTATTTTTTTCGTTTTACAATCGGATCATATTTGTTTAAAAACCATTTTAATCGTATAATCGTTAACAACAATTACAGAGAATCATTGAAACATTTGGGAAATATAATTGGATTTCGATCGTATGTAATTTGTCGAGAATCAATCTCGAGATTTGGGATTTCGTTTGATTCTCTATGTGTTCTTCAGTTAAATCAAATTTTTACTTTCTTATTTTTGTTATTTCATTTTTCTTTTTGTACGTTAAATATCATATTCTCATATATATATATATATATATATATATATAGAGAGAGAGAGAGAGAAAAAGAGAGAAAGAGAGAGTTGTGCACATTTTATTCGTCAAAGAGGATATTCAATTTCGACTGGCTTTTACAAAATCAAGGCAGGACATTTTTCTCTTTTCTTTTTTTTCCTTTTCTTTTTTTCTCTTTTTTTGCGAATTCATGACTTATTAAAAAAAAGGGAAGGATTAACGCTAATTAACTTGGAATTTTTCAATTTCTCCCAGCTCTTGTAAGGATAGTACAGGTATATTGGTAGATAGGTATATATATATATAAATGTGTGCTTTGGATTAATTAAAATTTTTGTGAACGTTCTTTTTTGACTTTCCGTCACTATACGATATGAAATCTTGTTCAATTTTTTCCTTCTGTTTTAATTCTTCCTATAAACGACAACGACGAAAGTAATCCGTCGCTCGGAAAGTAATCTCATTTTATCAAAGATAAATAATCGCGATTCTTTAATATTTAAAATCCAAGACGTTTTTAATGATCGTGAATGATCGACTTTGATAAATATTGTGACCTTGGACAAATATTGATATGTAGATAAGTGGCTAAAATTGTAAGATAATTTATTTTTATTCATTTCAAGCTAAATTCGGATATGAACTCGAATAAATTTTAATATATTAATATATTATATGAATTAAAAGAAAAAAAAGTACGATAAATTTTTAAAAATTCGTTAAATTCATCGTGTGTGTGTTATATATGTATGAATGTGTAAATAATATATTCCTTAAGCATCGATCTGTTGTCATTACTTCGAAATACACATTTATGACTTTATGCAGCAATCATTAGTCTTTTAAAGATCTTCGTGGAGAACAAACGTGTAGTTTTAATTACTCGATGAAAATATCACTTTTTAATTCTTTTTTTTTAGTTAACTATAATAATATTCACATGTGAAAAAGTAAACTAATATTCATATATGAAAAAAGTATTGATAACAGTCAACGAATAGTTCGTAATAAAAATCAAATGTGATCAGCATGAAAAAGATACATAAAAGAGACACGTTCAAAAAAAAAGCTTTCTTTATTCTTAAATATTTATTTAATTCTTTCTTTCTCTCTTTTTCTATCTCTATCTCTTTTACTCTCATTCACTTTACCCAAAATATATTTCCCATCGTAAGAGTTCTTCCAGCCTTTTTTTTACTACGAAGAAAACAAAAGAAATGATTTTTGAAGCGAGTACTTTTTACGATGAACGTATGTTTGTTCTCTGTGTTTGTGTATATTCACATACATGCGTAGATAATACATATATATATATATACAGCAACTACGTTATCTAAAGTATACCTTCTATACATTTGAAACTTAGTTCTTATTTTTATTACTTTTACTTTCATTTTCTTCGTAACACAGTGTAAGAAGTTGTCATAGTTTCACAAGTCTTACGTAAAATCCTTCGCGTGTATATATTTCAATTCCTAAAAGCTCTCTCGATGCCACAACTATCCTCGCATGCTCGTAATTATACAGAAGAGTATAATCTTTAACACCCCCAAGCTAGCATACAATTAGCGTTTTAGTTTTCCTTCGTACATGTGTTCGCGTGGTTGGAAACCGTAGCGACTACTGCTTCTCCATTTTCCCTTGACCTAGATTACGATTTTCGATTTTGTTCTATTAGAATTCGAAATCTCGGGAAACGGCCGATGATTATTCTGAATGTGTATGATTAAATTGATCTTTTGCAGTTGAAAACGATGATATTCGAGTACCTATTACCTTGTGTGTGTGTGTGTGTGTGTGTAGAAAATTATTCGAAAAGATGAAAATTAACTTATCAAAATAAACTCTGTTTTGAAATAAGTTTATATTATAAGTTCTATTCTAAATCATTTTTCTGTGTCTTATTTATATATGATTCTGTACGTGTATATAGTGCAAATATATGTACATATATGTGTGCATATGTGGAAGAGAGTGGAAACATCGACTTAATTTTTTTCAACTGCTTCGTTAGCCACATTTCAAATCGAACTTGTTCTGACGTCATTGTTAAAGCGCCGCCCTCACGTATTAACACTAACGCATGCACGCAAACGTATACGTTTAATCTCTTTTAGTAATTTAATCCTTTGAGTAATAAATTTTTATGGTTAGTTGTGCCTTCTAAGAATGAGTTTTAGAAATCTTAGTTACTTGAAATGAATAATTTTTTAAATTGAACTAGCAAGATTAAATAAATGCAAACTAATCAGACAGATTTCAAAAGTAATTAATGTTTATTAATGCGGATTATTTTAATTATGTCGCAAATAGATGAGTATGTCGAATTAAATGAAATTCCTTTGGAATATTTTTTTCCAGTATCTATTTAAAAATACATTATTATATACATAGAAGAAATAACGAGATGTTCGTCCATTATAATTAAGATCTTTTTGTGATCTAAAGTTCTTATTAATTTCGTTTTTCTTTGTAAATTTGTTCATCCTTCTAGTGCTTACGACAAAATCATTATTACTATTGAAATATATATATATATATCTCTTACTCTCTTTCTATAATATCCAGTTTATCAAAACATCTAATTAAACTGTTCACATTAAAAAATTTTATCGTATGAGTATTAATTATTATTCATGAACTTCAAATTCACGCGAATTATTATAAAATAAAGTTATAATATATAGTTGGCGTTATTACTTTCGTTTATTAAATTATTTCAACTCGCGTCATATCTATCTCAAATAATATAATTTTTATATTATCAACTGAAAAATCCGAGCGTCTAACAAGTTATATAAATGTGAACTTTCTCTTTTTATCTTTTCGGATGATAAAATATCTTTTCTTGTTCATACATTTTAAAAAATAACTAATATATATATATTAGCATTATTGTTTATTACACGTGTAATATTATATTTGAATGATTTAAATAAATATTTACTTATTTTTTTATAGTTTTTTCTTCATAATATCTTGATTGAACAATAATATAAAATCTCTTTTTCATGATACAGTAGTTCATAGCCAATCTTGAAGTTTGATCGATCGTTCGTGATGTTCGCGGTTAATTTCGTAAATCGGAACGCGAAAGTGTTAACAAGAGAGAAAGAGAGAGAGAGAAAGGCCAGAATTATTTGCAATCTTCCTATTATGGTTAGAGTTGAAACAGTTAATAATGTATAATATTTAAACGAAAGATTAAATATTCGCATACTTTCTTTTGACAATGTTCTTTGACATTCGATGTTATATTAAAGATCCTTTTTTACATTCCTGTTTAATATGATATCTGAAAAATGTCTACGATTTAGCTTTCTTATGATTTCTCTTTCTCTCTCTCTCTCTCTCTCTCTCCTTTTCTTCCACTACTTTCGAAATATTATATTACTTGGTTTTATGCCAAAGCGGAAAGCATTCCAGGAACATTGACTTTGACAAACGCTATACACCGGTATGTTTAAGGATTTGTTAATAATACGTTGCAAGGCTATTAACGAGGATCAAAATTGAATTTTTTTAACTAAAGATACTCAATGGTTAATCTTTTTTCTCTATCAGCGAATTATTTTTTTATTTAATTCGTCCTTTTTTCGTTTCTTCTTTAAACGAGTTTCGTGTAGCGAAAACGGTAAATCAAAAAACCTCTCGAACCAACGTTAAGCGGCCAAAATCGCTAAAAATGATTAATAGGTGACATACTGTGATGTTTCGTGCACGGTTGCTATGCACATTTTGTCGTGAGAGAAATTTGAGTCTAAAAAAACAAAAAAAGGAAATTATTTTTCATCCGATCCCTACGTCCGTCATTTTTCGTGTTTACTTTTTATTTTCTACCTCCAAGGACGCGATTTTAAAGTACAAAGAATATTTTGGAATTTTTGAAAAAAGAATACAAAAGAAAGATTTGATAAAATTGTCCATTGCTACCTTAAACAATTTGAGAAGTAAAGAGGAAGCAAAAACGTTTGTAAAATTCCAAATAATCTTTCCAAATGAATGTATAATATTTCGTCTTCTTTCTGCGTAATCGAGCTTGCTATTTGCGGTTTCATTTGACAGGAGCATAGCTATTTTGATGATGATACTTCTTGTGTGTTCATGTTATATGATTTACGTATTACGTAAAATTGCGAGGTTGCGTGTTGAGAAAAAGAACCTGTCGAAATTTTATGTGAAACTGACATAAATTTTAGAGAAATTTTAAAAATATACAGTTAATATCGTTACTTAAAATCGTATACCATTGCACTAAATAGATTTTTTACTTCGAAACTATTTATATAATGTGTTTAAGATCTGATTTTGATTTGATATTTTATTAAATAACAATTTTCAATTCGAAATTATCATTAGTCAAGAACGTTAAAACAAATGTATAGTAGTTTAAACAATCTTAAATATTTAATAGAATAAATTAAAGTATTCGATTTACCTTAATTGATTGATAATTTTTATGGTAATCAGTTGTTCAACTGCATCAGTTGTTTCAACTGTTCAAAAATGGTATTAGATTAGAATTTATGGAAATCTGTAGTTTATTTTTCTGATCAAATGACTGCTTATAGTTTACCACTGCGAAAAACAATAAAATGTTTCAGGAAATTGGCAATAAAACTTTTACTGATCACTTGTGTTGTAAATTAAATGGTGATATACAAACAAATAACTCGAAAAATATTTTAATTCCCGATTTATGGATGAAGTTTTATAATTCCATTTTATCAAGCAATTACGTACAGAAAAAACGTCGTTACATGTCATGCATATTTTCCTTGTATTAATAAAATTATTTTTGCATGTTCTGTATGTCATTATTTTCTTGAGACCCTTATAAAAACAATGATATTATTTAAAAATATATCAGTATCGATATTCACTCTAATTAGGCATTTATTTTTACTATTGATCGTGTTGAGGTCACCGGTGACTTACACGGCGCTGTAACAAAGTCGTGTTGAGAACGCGTTAATCGACAAAAATGTGTACTGTAGTCCAAAAGCACGGAATATAAGTACGGTACACAATCCTCTTCGAAATTCAACGGTAAACTGAATCGTTATCCTCTATGAAAGTCAATTAAAATTCTAATTGTTTATGTGTCTTTCAGAAGAACAAATTCTATTTATGACGAATATCATTTACGTTGTATACATATACAGCCTTCGGAAAGTCATAAAAACAATATTGAATAAACGAACTTTCACAGAAGACAATGAGCCAGTTTATCTTTGGATTTTGAAGAGGACGGTGCGTCGAACTTATACTTGGTGCTTTTGGATTACAATACTTATCTTTTTCGATTAATTATCAATCAATTAAGGTAAATCGAACACTTTAATTTATTCTATTAATATTTAAGATTGTTTAAACTAATATACATTTGTTCTAACGTTCCTGGCTAATGATAACTTCGCATTGAAAATTTTCATCTAATAATATATCAGACCTAAATTGTTTAATATTCGAATTTTATAGATAAATATTTTTTTTAAAAATTTACTTTGTATGTGTATTATTCTTACTTTCACACGTTCGTCGCTCAATACCTGAATACATGGTTGAATAAAATTGGATAACGAACCTGTTAATCGGTATTAAACTAACTCTGATACTAAAAAGCATTTAAAAAACAGTAAAAACAACGGATGATCAATTATTAAACATGAAAAACCGAGTATACTCCCTGTTTTTACAATTATTTCAATATGTATGAATTTAAGATACGGGTGCTTTTTTATACATTATTTTCATTTGTTAGAAAAACTTTCGAGTTAAATTCATTAAGTATGTCATTATAGTATATTAGTGCATATATTTTTAAATTATTTTCATTCTTAACATTTCTAAATCAGTAGTTTTCAAGCAAAAATCTAGGTAAACGATTTTAAGTGATACTCACTGTGTGTTAATGTGATGTAAACTTGTAAACTGTTTTACTTCGTAAACATCAGATATATTGTCGCCCATGTGTACTAATTGCATGTACTCGACTACACGAATTCACCATTATCGATGAGAATGAGAACGAATTTTCTTAGGCTTGTTTCATATATCTAATGATTGAAAATCAATTCATTTTCAGATAGTGTTGTTAAAAATTAGAATGTTCTCTAATAATTTTTATTTCTTCATAGAATCGTTATTTTGTTATATGTACCTAAACGATGAATAACAAAAGAGAGTTGTAAAATATAATGAATATTCTTATTATATTTTCGAAAATGTAAAGAACTCTATGATGAACGTTTATTATTCAGTGGCATAGGTTTATGTATATGAACGATAAGTTTTTATATTCAGAATCGTTTTGATTTAAAACTCGCAAGACATACACGTGTGTTTCAAATAACTTTCGTAATTTGTTCACGTTCTATATACTTTGCCAATGTTTGATGAAACGGTGTATGTACACAACGAGAATGATTAAAAGTATATTCGTGTTCTGTTCAATTTGTACAATCGACCAATTACGTAGGCGTCTACATTATGCATGATTATTTTTTATTGTAAATTTAAACGATTTCTTGTAATTTGTCATGCATTAATTCAAGAAAAACAAAATATTTTATGGAAAATATTTTATGTAGTTCAAGAGTTTCTTCATGGTACTACTTTCAAGGAAATATTTACTACCAAATTACTGTTTATTCAAACGGTTTTCCGTGATTTCTTAAGCGTTCAAAATAATAAACTACTTTTCTTTGATCTCACATCAGCGAGAGTTTCATGGAAAGGAATAGTAAATAACTCATTTCTCTCGAGAAAGTTCATCCAGGTTATTTGAATACATTTTGCAATTAGTTTCTAGCGCGGATTAGCTGCAATATTAATTGATGCATGATCACGAGGCAATAAGTAAGAACATGATCAAATTGATACACCCAGAAAATGTGGATCGTGCTTGTTGAATTGGAAAACTTATTACCAATTACGTATGAGAAAGTTTATGCAACGAGGAAAAGTCTATTCAAAGGCTATTAGTTTCCAGTGCCAAATTTCTAAATTCAAAGCACCGCATAACTTTTCTATCGGGTCTTTATAATAAGTTATAAACTATAAAATTGTGTATAAATTTATTTTCATGCATTCACAGAGTTACACACACTTTAGTATCTATATATTATTTATATATAAGATTAATGAAAAAATAACTTCAGTATTTCAACATTAAATTTAAATATTTATATGATTTCAATTTCAAATAACTGCCAAATGATTAAAATTGAGTTCTACAATTACTTGAGTTTTTTTACGCGTGTTCATTTTTAATTATTGTTCTTAAATCATTGTTGTTAATAGTTTAAGAACGTTCATGACTTCTTTATCATACTTCCTCATTTTCATCATGGTATTGCTGAAACTAATGCTGAGTTGTACGTTCGTTAATAATCTCTTACAATTAGCTAAAAGCATAGTTTATGTTTCGAGTAGTTTCTGTTGCTTTACTTCTAAATTTAAATACATATAAAAAAATCTCACAAATTTGATTTTTTTTCTTAATTAATTTAATCATAAGTAATAAAAATAGTAATATAACGGAAATATCAATACTGCTAATTTTATTCTTTACGATGGTATGTATTAGATAACTATAATTAAAAAAGCTAGTATCAAATTTAAAATAAAAATTGCAATTATTTGTTGTATCGATATAAAATTATTTTTATTTTACAGTTATTAACTTTTAATTCAACGATTGTTTTATTTGTTGCAAAAATATTTAATTTTTACCTTCAAAAATTGCATCATAGATATGGCTGCTTTAAGTACTCGCAAATTTTAGATCATCTGCACATTTCCACGATGGTAAATGCAGTAAGAATACTGCCTTATCGACTTATAGTACCAGTTACCAACAAATATTCCATTATATCGAAGAAAAAACACTCGTTTTGTCGATCGGTAAAACAGAGATTTATAGAACTGTTAACTGATAAAAAAGCATACAACACAAATTTACCAAAAATATAAAATTAAAGTATGAATTATCCAAAAGTTTTATTTTTATTTATTTATTTTCTTGACTTTCTCACTTATAATTAATTCATAAGAATAATAAATCAACGTTCACTGATATTATTTATAAAAAAGTACAGTTTCAGTTTTGTGACAGTGCATAAGAAAAAGATTCATGAAAAAAGTAATCTAGAAGAATTCAGTTTACTTGTTTTTATAATTAATCTATGCATAATAAAAATGTTGTAAATAGGATAACGTTAAACGGGATAAAGGGCTATTGTAAGAGCTCCTCTTTCGGAAATCGCATTTAAATTTATATGGCCATGAAAAAAAAAATGAAAAGTGGAAAAAATGTAGGAATTTAATTTAAAGTAATAGGTAACAGTTGCATGTCATGCAAAAAGTTTTAATGCGACCTTAACAAGATGGAAAAGTGAACGGGAGAAGAGAAGTTTTGCATCTGTGAACGTTAGCGCGAATCATCTCGACGTCACTTACTAAGAAACATCTTTTTCCATCTTGAAGGAAAAAAAATAATCTATTTCGTCGTTAAACTTTGTAGATATCTAAATATAATATACAATATTTCTTATAAATTTGTTCGTATAAATTAAATAATACTTATATATATATACACCATATTCTCGATAAATAAATATCTTTGATATAGTAGATAAAATTTGAAACTCGAACATCGATTCTGAATTCAAAGCGTTCTCATTTGGATTCGTTGGACCAGATCTCTCGGTTATTGATTTTACTTCGAAGATACAACGCTCTGGTAGCTTCGATCGCTTTTACTACACCGATGGAAGCAATAACGACCAACATATATATATATCTCCCCTTCCACCCTCTCTTCCATCTACCCTCTCTTCCTCCACCCTCTCTTAATTTCTTTTTATACCTATATCAAAAAATTCAGTTTGAAATGAAAAAAGAATCAGGTTGTTGGATACGTTGAGAACCGGAAGGAAGGAAATTCGCGGAGTACGTTGCCCTTCGCATTCGCCATTGATTTTAGAGAAACCGTGGGTGTGTCGAGCACGTGGTTCCGCATCTCATAGGAATGAGAATGTGAGAAATAAAGAAAGAGAGAGAGAAAGAGCGACGACATCTGTTCATTACAATTTTCATAGGTAAGGAAAATAAATACTACCTTTTCTTTTCCATTATCGTAAAAGCTTATCTTCAATATCTTGAAATTATTTTCTCAACACTTATCACATTTTTTCGTTATCAAAACCAATTTAAATTATATTTCAGATAATCGTTTCTTAAACTATGATACACGTAACAGTAATGGTACATTAGGTTATTTTTGATGGTACAATTTTTACATAAAATATTTTAATAAATGTTCAGATAAATATATTTTAATATCCTTATAAGTTTTATAATATATCATGATAATATAAATGTTAAAGATATTATTTCTTGACAATAATACTATTTGGTATTTATTAATATTTAATTGAAAACGTTTCTTACGAGTGATAAATACATTTTTGGATTTTTATTTAACCCTTTTATATTCTAAATGATCAAATGAGTGAAATAATCAACGAAACAAAAAACGATAAAATTATTCTTTCGCATTTGTTCATTAATCGAGTTCGTGCGTGCCGTTAAAATTGACTTAATTATACTCCATACAAATTTTCAAATATAATTTTAAATGTTCCCTTTTTCACACTTCGAGATAAGACAACGTCGTAAAAATCAATTGAAATGTCTTCTTATTCGATGAACAAAATGATACTTATTTAGCAAACCCCTTTACGTATCTCAATGAACAGATACGTAATCGATATTTCTCTGTCTCTTGTGTCAGTTTCTTTTTTTCTATTGATATTTATTCCTTTTCCTTCGTCTTCTCTTTAGATATTTTCTTTTTTCTTTTTTTCTTTTTCGAGAAATGTTAAAGCACCCTACGCGCGTTTCCGGCGTCGGAGTTTTCGGCGGCGAAGTCGATGAAGGAGGCGCTCGCGTCGATGGAGCCACGAGAAAACTCGTTCTCTCTCACTCTCTTGCGAATTCTCTCTCTCTTTGCTCTTATTTTCTCTGTCACTCTCTCTCATTCTCTCTCTCATTCTCTCTCTCTCTCTCTCTCCTCCTCTCTCTCTTTCTCTCTTCTTCGTTCTCTCTCCAGTCTTCCGCGACCTTTCCTTCCGTACGCGTCGTTTTCTTATCATGTAGTGCGAGAAATGTACAAATAACAAAAGGACCGAATCAATTAACAAAAATCCCTTCCTTTCTACGTAGTTTGATGGGTGTAATAATCGGGGTATGTGAAAAAGTGTGCGTATAAATAATCTAACGCGTAAGTGAATAATCATTTTTTGATTCATTGTGTGAGCCTGTCACTTATTTGTTTATCTTTTTATCGTTCTTTAAAGTATTTTTTTTTCAATCCTGCGATTGAATTGATTTAACGATAGACGACAATAATAATGAGAAGAAAAACGAAGATAAGTATAACGATCAGTTTCTGAAACATTCACGGTAAACCTTGGATTAACGCGAAAATAAATCGTTAAGAAAAAATTGTCGTCGTAATAATTGATTAGATTTTTTTTTCTTTATTTTCAATGTTTTAACGATGAGTTTTGTTGGAATCAAAGATAACAGGAGATACTTTTAATCGGTATTACGTCACGTGCGTTTTCGTTGATAGTATCGGCCGTTTGGATCTTTTTATCTTTGTGTGTGTGTGTGTGTGTGTATGTGTGTGTTTCGTGTGTTGCTTCTCTCTCTTTCTCTCTCAGTGTACGTTTGTATATGCTTTCGTATTTGAATGTGTACATATTACATTAAGAATATATATATATTACTTGGGTATACGTTGCGTACGCGTGCAAGCGCGTGCGCTCCGTCATGTCAGAGACTCGTGCGTTACATTTCGCGAGACTGTTGGGGGTAGTGGTGGTGGTGTTGGTGTTGGTGGTGTCAAAGTAGAATACGTCAGGTGAGAAGAAAGCGCGTGTCTCGTGTTGTAATCGTGGAGAAATATTTAAGATATGTGGGAACAAACAGGAAGTGTCGTTATTTCGATGAGAAAATGTACGAAAAGCATCCTTATCGTCCCGGTTGAAGTTACGTTCGATAGAATTTCACTAGATAGATTATTTTTCGAGGAGTCGAAACGAGACACGCCTCCGACCATTCGCGAAGAGAATCGATTCTCGTGAGAAAGCTGACGATGTGAGATAGATAGAGAAGAGATTAAGAATAAGAGTAAAAATAAAAGCGAAAGAGGGAGAGAGAAAGGGAGAGAGGGAGAGGGAGAGAGAGAGAGAGAGAGAGAGAGAGAACATCTTTTCGTCTACGAAGGACAACTATGTTCGGGATGTCCTCGAGCTTGAAAATCTTCGTCAGTTGTCGTTGTCATCGTCGTTGTTCGAAGCTCGTTGAAGCTTCGACAGTGAATCGTGGCTGCATTGTTGGCACTTCTTTTAAGAAAAGACGACTTTTCTCCTGGCTTCTTCGACAGTGAAATTTTGTCCCTGGAACTTGCTCGTTTCTTTTACCTTCTTTTTCTTTCTTTTTCTAATAGCAAAAGAAGGAAGATATATATATATATATATATAAAGAGAGAGGAAGGAAAGGAGAAAAACAACAAGAAAGAAAGATAAGGAAAAGAAAAGTTAGTTTGAAAAAAAAAAAGATAAAGGATTCGATTTGAGATTCATAGTGTAGTTTTTGTCTTTTATGGTAGTGGGGAAAAATCGAAAGAAGAAAAAGAAATAGAAAGAGAGAGAGAGAGAGAGAAAGGGAAAATAGAGAAGGGAGATTGAATAAAGTACGTAATAACCGTGAAAAGTTTGGACGTACGTAATGGCACGAAAAATAACAACTCGTTCGAGAACGATGGAGAAATCGTCGAAAATTTCTTGTCAAGAACACAGACGAAAGAAGTGTTCGTTTTGACGTTCTCGCGAAAGCCTTGGAAAAGTTTGATGAAGGGTATTGGGGAAATTCAAGATGGGACAAGATTGGTGCGCCCGTAGGCGAAAACGTTCAAGCAGCGGATGCTGCCCTTGCGGACCACGTGTTCATCCCTCGAATAGGTCAGTGAGAAAACGGGTGGTTGTAAGAATCTAATTTTCTTTCTTTGCAGTATCATTTTGTTAACGAGATCTATTATTATTGTTATTATTGGGTAGACGATACAAATGTTTTATTACATTATTTGAAAATATTCGGTAAATTTAGTTCTTTCGTTGATTTCTAAGGAGAGAGAACATGATATTTTGGATTGTTTAAAAAATTATATTGTTTTTTTCGTCTTTATTTTCGTTTCTAACTTTAATATGTTTTGCATCATTTCTTTAGGAATGTTGATATATATTAATTATCATTGTTTTTACACAATTCTTTATGCATGATTCTTTTGAGAATGTTATGTGAATTTAATTCTTCCGTTGATTTTATAGATAAAAGAGTAGATTTAGGATTGTCAAGGAAAGTCTATCGTTTTCCTCCTATATTCATCTTCGTTTCCCTCCTATACTCATCTTCGTTTCCAACGTTAATACATTATACACGATTTTTCTTTTGCATGATAATTAGGTCGCGCAAACACGAAAAGGGTAATCGATAGAAATTCGTCTCATGATGTTAATGGTACTCCAAAGCTAAATTTATCAAACGTGAACGATTTGAAAGGAAATTCTTATCACAGGAAGATATTTTTCCCGAATCTCTGATTTCTCTCATTTCGTCTGTATTATACTTACTTCAGGTCGTTGTTGCTGTTGTCATCGATGAAGATCTATTCTTCATTATTTTCCCTAAGAATCCTTGAATAACGTTCGCGTGACATTTTTCATTGTATCTCCATTACACTTAAAAAGCAATAATTTCTTTACTCGGATAGGATCTCCTTAAGAGCTTATATGTTATCTGGCCGTCGCGATATACGGAAAAAAAAAGTATTGATAAATATTCAACAAGGTAAAAGGAAATAAATGAAAAAAAGAGAGAGAGAGAAAGACTCTCGTGGTATTTTCCGGAGGTCAACTTATGAAAAAAATAATACTTCAACGTAAAAGCGATGAAGCTCTTTTCTTATGGGTTAAAATTTAAAAGAAAATATACGTACGAACAAGAACGCGTTAATTAAAACTCATTTATCTGAATAACAACATATCTATAGATATTTCTTACGCGAACTCGTTTCTTTTTATTGTTCTTTCTATTAATGAAATTATTCCAACTTAATTATTATTGCATATTCTTCGTTACTGCGAAAGACAGAATTACGCGGCAAAAATTAATAAATAACACAGTCTTTCCTTTTTCTTTGGAAACCTTTCACCGTTTTCTATTTCTCTCCTTCTTTCTTTCCCTCTCTTTTTCCATTTACACACACACACACACATAGATTTACGCTCACGCAATAGGCTTTTCAATTGACTGCCAATCGTAGATTTATCGGACCGAATGAAATAAGATTTAATTATTCCGACGGAAAACAGAAATACGATGAAGGACACAAAAAACATAATCAATTTATATTTCACTTTGTGAACGTAATTAACAAATTTGACGGAGAAAAAGGATAAAGTCGCGAATGCAATATTCTCTTACATTAACCAAATAATCGAACGAGAAATATTTGTTTCTTTATTTATTTTATTAATTTTTAGGTGAAAATAACTGCGATGACGATGGGTAACGTTAAAAATAATATTTTTTACACATATATATATATATATATATATATATATATATATACACACAACCAGTCTGTACATCGTCTCATACGTGTGTACGTGTGTACGTGTGTACATTTATTATATATCACCAGTCACTGTCATAGGAATTGAAACTTCTTTCAAAAGGACATCTTTGTGGCCCTCGTGGGAAGAGTTTATAATCGATAATCTATCGTTACTTTTATATGTCGTATTAGTAAAGAATTTAAAATAGCAAATATATATATTATATAAAACGACAAATAAAACGTGACGCAAGGAAACGGTTGCTCGGCAACGAACAATTCATAAATATGTGAAGAACTCATTCGTCATTGCGATCCTCCATCTTTCTTTTTCCTCTCCGTTTTTTCTTTCCCTCTTATGATAATCTTGCTTTGAAAAAAAAATTCTTTCTAATACTTCCATAATCTAACACATATATTAAATCCACCGAAGTTAATATTTAACCCAAGACATTTCTTCTGTTTGTCTCTTTTCTTAATTTCTCTTCGACTTCTGAAAGTAATTTTAGTCGTTTAGTAATAAGTAGTAGTAGTAATAATAATAACAGTTTATTCAACTCCAAGGCCAAGAATTTAGACTTAGTTTATATTATCCTGATTATAATTAGAGTTCTATACTAACGACCCTTCATTCAGTAAACTCATTTCATATTTATTATCTTTTATGGCTATTTCTATATTTTAATTCTATTATAATTAGACTACTTATGTTGCATTCTTATTAGTAATGGTAGTAATAATAGTAATAATATTGATAGCAGTATCAGTGATAATAGCAACAGAAGTAATAGTAGTAATAGTAGTAGTAGTAGTAATAGTAATTATAGAGGTAAGTGCCGGAGTTGAAATTCGAGTTTTAAGTAGTGCGAATCGATCATAACTTCGACAATGATTGAGTAAGGCGACAAATCTCATTTAAGGATTTATCATCGTTTATATTATTTCCTATTATTAATAATTAATAATATTTTATCTTAATTTCTTCTCTTAATTCTTTATTTTTTCTTTCGATCATATCGATTATACAAAACTATTAAAATCTTGTTTAGGTAACGATAACAATCTCATTATTTTACTCACTTTCCGTTTCTTCTTCATTTCATAGCAAAGTGTAGAAAAAGAAAACGTGACATTGGAATGAAGTATGTTCGGTTAAGAGAAATAAGGATAGAGAAAGAGAAGGGGTCAAAAAAGCACGACCTAACTTTCTCTAAATGTTAACAGCGCCATTTATAGTGGGTCACGTCACGCGTAACGTTGAACATGCAAAGCGCAGGAATTTTGCAAACACGCGAAACAGTTACCGGCTCGTTCGCGTTTCTTAGTCCTTCTCTTTCTCTTTCTCTCTCTCTCTCCCTATACATACATATATATATATATATATTTATCTATCTTCCTATCTCTATACATATACAATGTACATGCATATATGCATGCAGTAAGTTTAAAATGCGTTACATTCTTAGGAGGTGCATCCAATTCATCCATAATTTTCTTACGCAAATTTCACGATTGAAGGCGAGAATTTAGGTTGTCTTTGATCTCTTATCTTTAATAAATTTTATCAAAAGGGAATAAAAGTTTGTTTAAGTAGAAAAAAAATGCAAACACGATGAGAAATTAAATTTATATATATATATAATTATAATAATAATTAATATATATTATGAAAATTAATATAATTAATATATATATATATATAATGTTCTTTTTCGTTTTGCTTTCTAATAATATTTTTAATTATCCAATTAAAACTATTCAAATAGATTTAAATGAACATTTCATTCGGCTCATCATTGCTCAGCATACTAAATATGTAGCTTTGCCATTGGAGTCGCGCGTATGGCGCACGGCCAGCAAGCACCTTATCTGTTAACTTAAGCTCGTATCTACGAGGAACCAGGGATGGTCTGGAAACTATCGAGCTTCTTCTCTCGACGTCGTTTGAAAATGTGCGTCGTTGACCGTGGGCGAATACAAATTCTCTTTTTCCTCCTCTATCATGCAATTTTCATTTCCGTTTTCCTTTCCCTTCTCTTTTTCTCTTATTTCAATTCGTTTCAATGATTTTCAATGCGCTCCACGAGACCCTATATATATATATACATATATATATGCGTGTGTGCGCGTGTGTGTGTATAGTATTTTCGTGAAGAAAAGCACAAACAAAAACAAAAAGCTTTCCAAAGATTCCCGTAAAGAATCGATATCTCATTGTACATCTACTACAATTCTATAGATGACTTTTCCTCGTGAATGTTCTCCTCTTTTCGTTATGTCTTTTGTCAGCATGAGCTTATAGCGGTTATTTTGCATGGAGGTTTACAGATATATGAAGAAATAATGATGTAGCAGTATAAAATATTACATAGCATAAAAAGAAATACATAGAAAGAAGAAAAGAAACACGTGGCACTTGCATTTTAAGTTGGAATATAAAAATTTGTAATTAAAATGAATAATAAAATAAAAAGAAAAAAAAAATAGAAAAAAGAAAAGAAAGAGAAACTAATCGTCGCAGGAAGGAGGTATGGGAAGAAAAAAATCGTAGTTAACCGTATAACTCGTTATACTAGAAATAAACGATATTCCTCTCTGGAAGATATTGCAAAATGATTTATCAAAATTTGAAATAACGCGCGAATATTATTAGGATACTACATTATTATTCGATGCATTCGACTGTGAATACTTATTGGTAGGAAGGATTTTATTTGAAATATAACCGAGTAGAGTCAGAAATTTAATTAATAGACCGAATAGGCAGGTACTATTAGTGATATTCCCACCTCTTCTCTTTTTCATATTCCCTACTCTTCTACACTTTACTCCTTCTCTCTCTCTCTCTATCTCTGTCTCTCTCCTTCTCTCTTTCGTTCTCTCCGTTCTCCTGGTTTCGTGCTGATCGATGTTGTGGCAGTGGAGGCTGGTGCCTGGGCCAGTGACGTAACTGGCAACCTCCGCCCTCAAGCTTTGACGTCACTGATGCCCTCAAATGCGCGTGACCAGGTGCGTATCGGCGAATCTCTGCAACCTTTCTCTTCCCTCTCCCCTCTCTCTCTCTCTCTCTCTCTTTCTTTTTCTTTTCCTTATTTTCCCTCTCTCCTCTTAACCTTACTTTCGCGCTCCTCTGACGTTTCTCGTGTGTTATCATATGCGATTAGAAAAATAGAACACGGTCGCGTTAATAAAAATTTTACAAACGTCATTCGAGGATAGAATTATATTTTTCAATTTAAATATTTTCGATTATAAATATAAACGAAATTTAATAAGAGTTAGATTTTATTTCTTTCGGATTTATTCGTCTTATTTATTTTTTCTTTTTCTTTTTCTTTTTCTTTTCGATTATAAAATTCAAATTCATACGTATCTAGAGAAAAATAACTTTCGTCGGAGTTATTCACAGGTTTTTTTTAACGAGATCATCGTCCCGTGTTTCCTCGTCGGCCGTATGAATCTCTCTCTCTTTCTCTCACTTTCTTTCTCTATGCCAGCATAGAGAGAATTTCCTACTAGCGATGCATTGTTTCGCTGAAGGGCGATCTCGAAGCTCGAGAACTCGAATGCATTTTTCTTTTCTTTCCTTTTCCTTTTTTTTTTTTGCTTCATTTTTTTTTTATATACCACAACCATTCTCTCTTCCGTTACTATTCTCGTTACCCAAATTAACGAGTTTCGGTGCCCACTGACTTACTTTGATTCTTCTAACGAGTTGAAATTTCTTTGACTCGAAAAAAATGTCACGTTTCTAACTGGGGGGGAGTTATGATTTCATATAAATTAAATACCCATCGTTTAACATTTTATATTTTATTTGCGTGAAAGTAGAAAATGTAAGAGGAAAAAATGAGAGAAGAAGTTGTTTAATGTTAAAAAGTTTTTTTTATTATTTTTTTCTAGAACGATTTTTATTCGTTACACGATGGTAATAGGATAGAGTATAAAAACTAAATCTCGATAGAGAAAAAAGTGACATCATCGAATTCAATTTTCCCGCTGGACGAATAAGGTCGAACGGAAATATAGAATATCAACATTTCACTACTCGATCGATAGTCAAACTCCGTAGAGATCTTCCTTATCGATTCTTCTATATTCTATCATCTACCTTACCTTTCTGGTCGAAATTTAGTTTATTCATTTTATCATATGAGAAGTAAATTCGATTTGAATTCAATAAAATTCTACTTCGATCCTTATTCTCTTTCGATAGTTTCTAATACGATACACCAGTGTCGCCCCTTTTTTCTTTTCTTTTATTTTCTCCCCTTGTCGTACTGTTTCGATCGTTTATGAGGAATACATTATGTTTTTTTTTTTTACTTTGTTTTCCTTGTACTTATCATATATTATCAATTGAAAAATGGTTTCCTTTTCTTTTTCTTTTTTACTGTTTTTTTTTTTCGGCGAAACAATAATCTTCGTATGAATTATGATCGTGACGCAAATTCTATTTAATTACGTCTAACGCGCGTACCAACGCTGGATTCATTAATTCGAAAGACGAGGCGATGAAATTTCTCGTATTTTTTTCAAATCCTACCGCGTCGAGTTTCTGCGCTGTCATAGGGTTAAAACAAAACTACGTTATTTATTGAATCACTAAGACCATACTAATTTTCGTTGTTTCATCTAACGAACGATATTAAAATAAAATAAACTCGCTTGTAATATAAAAATAGGTAATTTATTATAATACAGATTATAATACAGAAATGAAAAATCCGTAATCATAATTTTTCGTATTACGATCATTAGCATCGATCGTTTCCCGTTTTAATGAGATATTTTGTTTTTGTATGTTTCAGGTAAGTTTTTCTCAAGGTGTAACATTACGGAAGAGCTTGTCGAAAAGATGTAATCGAAAAAAAAAATCCTGATCCGAGTTTGCGTAAGTCTGATATCGAATAGCACAAGGTCATCTTTGTCGTAAAAAGAAAAAAAAAATTAATCAAGTCTTTCACGTTGTTTCTTTTAGGATCACAGACACAAGATTTTATCATGTAATAATAAAATTAAATTTTAATTTAATAAACAAAGGAAAAGTTTAAATATTCTCGTTTTATAAATTAATTCAAATAAGTCGTTCAAATAAGTTCGCAAAGTTTCGCTACGACGAGAGAACGAATATTTGGTGAATTAAATCTAATTCGCGAGCTCGTGCGTTTTTATTCCGTTTACGAGTTAAGACAACGTAATATCCCTTTAATTATCATTTTTTGAAATTATAATTTCGAGTGTCGAATAGTCGGACACGTTAACAGGCTAATTTACAGATCGAGATCTAATTGGATTTTTGTCGGCAAATAATATTCGCTAAAAATCTTCTATTGGTTTACCGATATTCTTATATTTGTTGAAAATATTATATAAGATTTTGATGATATAAATTTAAATAATCATGTAAAATATTTTCGATATTGACGGATTTATGTAGGTTAAACTCACGTACAATTAGAATATTATCAAGTGTCCCGAATATTACAGATCGAAAGTGTAATCATTCGGTGAATTACATGTCATATCTAGGACTATGTAAATGAAAATGGACAGCTCGCAAATACGAAAGGGATCAATCTACTTGCCGAAAGGATTGAAACCGACATTATTAACGTCCCGTTCTACCTTTGTACTATGTTCTACCTTTTTGATAATAACTCAACTCACAATTCGAATCGAAAAAATAAAGCGAAAACTTGAATCGTAAGTTTAATTATCTTTTTCTCTCTTGAAAAAAAAACCCACAAATCTTTCTTTTTTCATCTTCTTTTTTTAAATATTTTTATTTTCATGTTTTTTCTCTGTGGTACGAATGAATACAAAAATATTTACTTTTCTTACTGTATTTGCTAAGCCTGTAAACGATTCGAATGCACACATTGTTAAGGAAATATTCTTCGATTTGGATTTCCGATTTTCACTTTGTTACTGACAACGATTCGGCAACATTTAAATTCGATAATATATTTTTTTCTATTCTAAAAAGAATAGATAAAAATCTTCTCTCTTTTTCTTTATGTTTAAAATAAAACAAAATTTTTATTGCTATTTCGTTTCGTCGAAATTCTTTTCGATCTTAGTCCAGTTTAGTAATAAGTTTAATAAAGTAAGTTTAAAACACCGTTAATATTCCCATAAGGAATGGGTAAAAGGGAAAGATGGGCTAAAATAACTATGCCTAATGGAAAGTTCGACGCAGTTGCGTATGTATCATAATTTAGCTTGTAAAAGGAGTAAAATGATCGCAGCACGCCAAGGATATCATAAAAATTCAAAGAATTCCTTTTTTCTTGTTTTAAAATTGAGTTTTTCGTATCGTCGATGCTAAAAAAAAAACAGCTAAAATAACGTCGTAAATGACTGACATCGAATAATATCCTATGCAAGTTGTTTAATTATTTTTTTTCTTCTTCTTTTTCTTCATCGCTAATCATAACAAATTTTTATCACGGTTCGTTTATTTGTTTTCATATCGTTGAAATAACGATAGTACCTATCATTAATATTTATAACGAGTCAAATATATATATTAAAAAATACATATACAAAATATGGGCAAAATGTTTTAATAAAAAGCAACGAGAAAAAAGAGAGAGAGAGAGAGAGAAGTAAAGAAAAGAAATTTTCCGTGCATCAATTCGCGTTCCTTTTTTTTTTCTTCCTATTTCTTTTTCCTCGGTTTATTTTATTTTTTCTTTTTTTTGGGGTTTTCTTCCTTTGTTCCTCTCTTTCTCACTGTTGCACCCACACACGCGATGGAAAACGTCGGCGCGCTGCGGTCGGAGTTTGCGCGTCGCAAACACGTCGCGTGACTGAAAGTGCGTCGTCCACGTTTATATTGCTAGTTCTTCTCGATTCACGTGTACGTAAATATGTGCGGCAAGAACCAACCACCGGTTTATTAGACACGTACTTTTTGAATTTTTCTATCTATTTCTTCCTATCCCTCCCTCTTCCTCACTCTCTGTCAGTCTCTATCTCTCTTTCTCTCTCTCTCATTCTCTGTCTTAATCTTTTTTCTAACACTATGAGTTTTTTTTTATCATCTAACATAAGTTAAAAAATCGCAGCTATCGATTATTTTATCGCGAGTTTCTTCATTCCGTTCTGTTATTCGAGAAATATTTCGGAAACGTCACGGGGAATTAACACCGACCACTAAATGGAAATAATAATTTGGTTAATATTCCGAAACTGTGGCGAGAGAGTGTCGAATTTTTCGCGTATATTGGCTTCGAATTTATTTTTGATTCTTCGATAAGAAATACAAATTTCATAAAAATAAAAAATAACGTTCAAGTAGTATTTTATAATATTTTTCGGTTTCAAAGTGTTGCTACGAAATGGATCAAGATTTTACGGTCATTCGGTAACATTCGACTGCATCGTCGTAACCATTCCCTACTAAAAATAGTACGTTCGTATATTACTTCTACATACATACGTACGTATTGACTCTTCGGACTTTATTTAACCCTCTCTTTCCGTTTTTCATACCTAATACACTTTTACTTCTTTCTTCCTTTATCATCCTTTTTTTAACCCACTTTAGTCAATCTTAAAATGTTCTCAATCTTATACGATTACGATCATTATTGTCTTGCGTTTTCTTTTCTCTTATCTAAATTTCGTTTCTTGTTTAAAAAAAAAATAAAACAAAACGAAAAGAAGGGAAAATACTTTTTATAAGAAAAAAAAATTATTTTACCTTTTTTTTTGGTCACTCGTTCTTCTAACGACATCCTTTATTTTTATTTTTCTCCCCCTTATTGTTTTCTTTTTTTTTTTTTATTATCTATATTGTAACGAAAAAATAATAAAATAAAAATTCCTATCAATATATAAAATGATTCTTCCTCTTGTTGAAATGATTTTCATCGCTTATTCTTATACCGCTCGTCATCCTATTAACAAATAAAAAAAAATTATCGAACGTCAATTGTATTCACGTTACACGGGTGATGATAAACTAGAGAGGAAGGTCAAAAGCAACGCATCTTTCGCTAGGCCACGTAACACGCACGCTGCTCGTCATTTTATCAAACGCTCGTTAGGATCATTGAAAATTCAGTGTTGATGTCGGGACGGTTATTTCATTGAGCGTGTACCAAGTGACGCGGATAAATTCGCAGCGAATGAGATATGCATGAGCGTGCTCCTCTCGAAAGATGATTGAGTCCGATCACGTCTATCTCTCTCTCTCTCTCTCTTTCTCTCTCTTTCTTTCTCACTCACTCACTCACTCATTCTCGCACTCTCATAATAAATTTATCGTAAGGTGGAACATAACGCCGTTGAAACGTTCCTTTTTACCCAATCGTACAATGAATTTTCTCACAATCATTATTTCTTTTAATATCTTTTATTTTTCAAAATTCTTTCACACCAGTTACGTTATTTCGTTCCAATATTTGGTATCGCCGATTTCATTTAGAGTCCATTTCTTTTTCAAATTTTCCATTTTTCTGTAAATCTTCCAAATCGGTATATTCTTCGGATCGAATTTTTGTACCATTAATTCGTTTATTTCACATATATCTTGACTCCTGCATTATAAGAACCATTGTTGAATTGTAGAAAAAGAAGAAGAATAAGAAAGAAAAAAGAAAAAAAGAACCCTAGGCATAACAGGTTGGTTTTGGATGGTTTCATTTAACGAGAAAGGTGGTCTTAAGTGGTTTTCCTTAGAAAGCAAAGTTAAAAAGCATTGGTCGTAGAAAAGTCGTTGAAAACGTTGTTACGTACTTATTTTCTTTTTCTTTCTTTTTTTAGTTTTTATTCTCCTTTAACCTTTAGACAGGTAAGACTAGAACGCGAAACCATAACCGATATAATCGTTTAGGAACACCAAGTATTTTTTTTCGTCCTATATTTCAAATGTTCCCGCCGCAATTTACGATTCGCGGAGGAAGGACGTACACATTACCACCGAGGCACTTGATCCCGTTTTTCTCGCGAAGGAGGATCATAAAATCTCGACAAAGGCGGCAGTAATAATCCAGTGAGACTCGTGATTTTCTCGCGAACAAAGGATGGTGAACGTCGGTCGTTTCGTTTATCGGCAAACGAGAGGAAAACTCAACGGCACGTTCCTTCGTGTCTACTTGAGCGTATTTCGAGTGTACGACGATATTCATTGAAGAAAGTACGGGACTAGAGTTTTGAAAAAAATAAAAAAAACAGAAGGATAAGTCCAATCTTCTTAATAGACGACTCTGCACCTACCGATCACGGGATCTCTATTTTTTATTTTTTTCGTTTCTATCTTTATTTCCTTTTTTTGTTGTTTCTCTATTCACCTTTTATAACTAGAATCTGTGCGACCTCGAAATTTGAACAATTCGAATTACGAGAAAGAGCGTATGTCGTTTGACGAATTGTTGGTTCGAATTAAAGGGGAAAAAAAAGAAATACAAATCAAAAGAAGAAAATCGTATTCGTAATTCGTTGGTCGTGTTTTCTGTTTGCTAATTTTTTTAAACATTGATATTGCGAACTTCGAAAATTTTGCCGTTGAAATAATACAACGAGCTTGAATTTTTTCCTTTTCTCCTCGTATTATTGTTTGCACATATACACCGATACGCGTTTATTAATCATTTGAGAGAGATAGTGCGAATAGTTTGCGCGAGGTGTTGTCCGGTACCTGCTGATACCGTCATCGTTCACTTAGCATGCTAATTGACGAGGAAAAAAAAAAAAGAAGTTAACACAAACGTTCGATTATAGGAGAAATAGAGGCGCCTTAACGGCGGATCACTTGTGCAAAAATCGTGATTGATATCGATTTAATTTCAATATATATGTATTCTTGAATTTCGTTGATTAGAAAAGAATTATTTTGCATATATGTATGTATTTAGTATATAATCATTCATAGGATCGTTAGAATGAGAGATAACCGAAACGATAGAACAAGATAAGAAATGTGACGTATAGGATGACGTCACACGTTTACCGATTATACATATGTATGTATATACACGTATATACATACCACTTAATGTTTAACGGGCGGGCCGCGTGCGTTTAAACGAGCGACGCTTTCGCGATAACCCAGTTTTCTTCGATCCATCGAGATTTCTCCACTTTTATATTAACCTTACTTCGTTAAAACGTCATTATGTTTCAGTAATAATTTCTGTCATCAATATTAAACTTAATCAATCAATTAATATAGGTATTACTTATGAATATCATAAATTTGTCGAACGATCGGTTCCAAACAAAATTTATACATTTTATTATTGAATGTAGACAATAGTCAATTAGGCGCTCAATTTTATAAAACAACACAAAATGATAAATAGAACAACAAAAAGAAAAAGGTTTCGATGATTTATAATTACTATTGTAAGGTCGAGTAAAGAAAAACAATAACGTTGAATGTAGATTTTTCATTGGAAATGAAAAAAAAACTGGTCATTTTACCTGTCGTTATACGTTTAGTGTTAACATCGATTGGTCAACTCTTCGATAATTTAGCATTGTGACGATCGATTGGTCATACAAATTATAGCCACGAACTACTACCAATTCTCGTTGTTTGAAATTATCGAAATTTTTGTTTAAAATACGCCGTGGGAGAAATGTTATATATTATTCTCTTTATGTTCCATATACATAAAATTTGTATACAAAACGTCTATTCGAATGGGGATAGATCGTACTTTTATGCGAAACCAGTTTTTCATTTCTACCTTTTCTCAAACTTTTTTTTCTCCCTTTCTTCTTGAGCTTTTTACTCTTTTTTTCTTTTTCCTCGTCTCGTTGTTTTTTTTTCTTTTTCTTTTTTTTTTTTTTGTAACTCGAACCGGTGGTATTATATATCCGGAAAACAGAGTATTTCCGTGTAGCTCGTCATGATTTCACCTGCGGTCTGTTCACGAACAATAAATACTGTTTTTCAAGAAGCTCCAATCCGAGACAAGCGAGATTGAATAGCCTTTGTGCGGTTATCCTTCGGCTGGCGCATTATTTAACGTTTCATATTCTACCAGATTATTAGCTCTCGTCGTAGACGAGAACTCACGCTGTGACGTTAAGTCGATACGTTTATTACGATATACGTCTCTATCCTTCCTTTAACATACGCAATTTATTTTCTTTTTTTCCCCATTCCTTTTTTCTCCTTTTTTGTTTCCATAGATAAACAAAAAACTTTTCCTTTGTAACACCCTATGATGTTTCATTAATGCATCGGCTAGTAGATTGTATGAAAATGCGTAAAAATAGGTCTTTTAACAATTTTGCTTTATTAAAATCATAAGTTGTACATATCTTTAAATAGATTCTCGTATATAAAATATACTTTTTTTATTTGTTTGTTCCTACTTGCAAAATATAATAACGTAATATATACTTTTAAATTAAAATATTATTCTTTTCTAAATCTATTTCGATAGAATCGTATTAACATTTCTTTTCTTTTATATATATTGGCATACGCGTGATAATATTTATCTCATTTCATTTTGTTTTTCCTCTTTTCGATTTTAGTAGCACTTCTTATTAAAAGGCCCCATAAGTAGAGAAAACAAAGTGACAGTAATCTTTATGTCTTTTTCGATACATCAATCTCCTTCTATTTCACACATGTGTATATATATATATTCTCTTCGGTTCTATCTCTTGGTAAACACCCTTGAGACAAAATCGATACTTAACAACACGTTCTCACGTGATTTCCAATTCGTCTAAATCCCCTGATTATCTTCCTGACTTCGTCATTTCAATTACGTACATCGGTGCTGAAATATCAACGTTAACGGCCATTTAACTATTAAAGTCAATCTTTTTCACTTCACTTTTATGGTTTGTAAATTCCTTCAAATGAAATTAACTGCATTCCTCGACACCTTTGTCTTTCTCTATTTCAATCAATTTTTTAATTTAACGAGGCTATTAAAGAACTACGCGCAAAATTATCGACTAGATTGAAAGAGAAAGGAAAAAAATATTAATTTTTCGTTTTACATCCATTGATTGTAATATTAAATTATTCCATATCATCTGGTCTTTATTTTCCGATATGAATTATCGCTGCAATCATTTTTATACTATATACAGGGTATCCCAAAAATCACTTTATCGAGCTGAGAAATTAGAAATTTTTGTTTCGCAAGTATTGGAAGTAACTAATCGGAAATTCATATCTCATAACAAATAAACAAACAAAATATTTTGATGATTATTAATAAATCTAAATTTTATGATTATACATGTTTTGTTTTTATTTTTCTCGATAGAGCAACTATGCGATATCCTATATATTATAATCGTGGGATACAATTTTTCCAATTCGATATTTCATTTTTTTACGAGACATGTTTCCAACCATATATTACTTTTTCCCTATCTTTTTATTTCCCCACGAAGGGAATAGTTCGGGGAATTTCCGTGGAAATTTTTTTTGAAAAACTAGTGTCACGAGCTTTCGTAGATATCTCCAATTCGATTCCACGTCGTCTTTTAAGTTGACACCAAAAGCTTCTTCTTGTCCGTTCGTCGTCACGAGAGAGCAAAGTGCATTGTCACCGAGCCATAATCACGCTCCGCTTTTAGAATCCGTCATCGTGGATCATTTTGAAAGCCATCGTGTGTACCGAACGTTGTTATTCTTCTTCTTTTTCTTCTTTTCCTTCCTCCCTTTTTTTCTATACGGTGAAAAGTAGAAATAAATATAAAGGAAAGAAAATAGAGAAAAAAAAACGAATTAACGGGGCTTCGCATTCCATGTCATCGTCGTTGTTACGATGAGCTTTTCTTTCTCTCTCTATCTTTCTTTCTTTCTTTTCTCACGTTTCTCACGTTTCTCACTTTTCACATATAACAAGAATTTGTCGACATTTTCCAGTTGCGATATAAAATATATATATCACTGGATAAAATCTACAACTAACCTCCTTCTTCCTCTTATTTTTCTCGAGACGATACGAGGGAAAGATTGTAAAATAAATAAATAAAAATAACGAAGAAGAAGAAGAAGAAGAAGAAAAAGAACATTATTTTTATCGACGTATTTTATTTATAAACAATTATATTCGAGGATTATTTTTTCGTCGTAATCACGAATCCTCAAGCTTTGAATTTTGTAATCGATAATCACGTTGATGTGCAGTGTTTTTGTTTTCTCTCTCTCTCTCTCTCTTTCTCTCTTTCTATTCATATAATAATCAAATTTTAATCTATAGATCAATTTGAACAAAATTTATTAATACGTAAACAATTAATTTCTCATTTTAATTCATTATCCAACGATCCGTAATATAATTTCCAATTATATCTGATAATTATTTTGACGTTACTTTGAAGGATATTTATTTTAAAGAAGAAGAAATCGTGGCATTAAGTTATGTCTAATCTTTGTTCGCGTTCAAGTGAATCTCAGTTATTACGCGAAAGGATAATTACTCGAGATCGATCGGTGATAAGTCAGAAGGTCGTAGTTTGATTTATCGTAAACAGAAAAATGTGTTGAAAGAAGAAGTGGAAGGAAATGAACGTTCTTAGTTGGATTTTCTTGGTAAACGAACGTTATTTCTTCGAAAGGAAAGAATGTTACTTGGAAGATTGATCGATTTTCGATTAAAATCATACGTGATTCAGAAAAAAGAAGGAGCAAAAGAAGAGGAAGAGGAAGAGGAAGAAAAGGCAAAAATGATAAAAAGAAATCTATAGGGTGGATTGTGAGAAGAAAAATTAATTCTTCGTGATCGTAGAACGATTACGTTGACAATGATAGCATTATGGTTCCTCATTTGGACGATAACAAGATCGAAAGATATTGATATCAGCAGTAGACAAAATTCTCGGAGGGACTCTGCTATAAAAGAGGTTCGAGATCGTGCTGATTCTAGAAGAAACTCAAGGGATGTTACTGTTATCGGTTTGCCGATTGTCGATAGACGGAAACCTCGTCTTCGACGACACTCGCGTCGTTTTTACATCGATCGAGCGAAAAGGTAACCGAGAAACACGTCAAATCTATTCTTTTTTTACTATAATAATAATATATAATACATATAATATATATATATATATATATGCAGCATGAAACAAAAATATTCAGCAAAGTTATTGGAATGAAGTTTTCCTACGTAGAGAAGAAACACATTCTATCAATAATCAAGAATGCTTTGTTTTTTGAATCCTAAATCATTCAAGTTTAATTTTATTATTAACATATGCCGATAATATTTATTTTTATTTACTGAAATTAAATCCGAGATAATAATTACATCATGGTCAAATACGTAATCGTGTCTGCTGTGGATTTTACATTTTACAGTATATGTTTAATCACTTGCACTGGCAACAAAAATTC
The DNA here is from genome assembly GCF_010416935.1 of Polistes fuscatus. NCBI lineage: Eukaryota > Metazoa > Arthropoda > Insecta > Hymenoptera > Vespidae > Polistes > Polistes fuscatus. The sequence goes on along the minus strand of NW_025113107.1, from coordinate 6,387,340 downwards.
ACCGACGCGTGTCATGCACGTCGTTTTTGTTTCTGTGACAATCACCTGATGACGTGTGTAACACGTCGCTGGCGTTCCGGTAACAGAAGCATTTCGACGTGCCTGGCACGTCCTTTCCACCGCAAGTGGTTAATACCCTTAAATGAATTACCATATTCGCAACCATAAATAAGCGTATTACACCAATAATTTTGGAACGTATTTAAAACTCAATAAGATTACGAGCTGTGGTCTATATTCAAGCAAAGCATGAATATTTATAACATTTTATGTTACAAAATGTTTACGATAATTTCAACAAATAAACATAATTAAATTATGCTACGATCATACTTGAAATTTGTATAACCCAGAAACTAAGTATTTTCGGATCAACGTTGATATAATTTATTTTTCTTCTCTACTAATCAATTCTTAGAATTTTTAAACATATTTTCGCTAATCCCTTTATACTTCTAAATTACTATGTTTACGTAAATATGTATTCCCATTTGTATTTAATCTTTATATTTTGATCTCACGTACTTTGAATAATTACCAATATTAGAAAATAAACGTTTTTCGTGTTATTAAAATGAAACTTGTTTCGTTAAAAGTTTCTCAAACTGATTAGGTGTAATCATCGAGTGTTAAATTTCTAAAACAAAGAAAAGAGAAAGTAAATGAGAGAGAAGGAAGATGTTTAAACTTTTCCTCAAAATCGCAATGGATTATTTGAAAGTCTTGGAAAGTTTGAATACCGAAAGTAGGATTTTACTTTACACAATGGCTTTTAATACAACGTTGAAAGTAAGTACGTTCTATTCAATAATTTCTAATGCTTTAACGCTTTTCGTAAATCTTAAGTCAAAGCGTTTGTCCAATAGAAAACGAAGTGCAGTATACTCAATTGTATTTATAGAATTTTGATTCAGTACGAAGATAGAGGTGGCATGCGCACGTGGCCACAGCACCTCGTAGAAAGCTTTTAAAGCTGACATCGGGCTAGAAATAGATGTGGCAGCATAAGCGGTATGGGCAAGGTCTACGGTTAAAAGAATATACTTATACATATATTTTCTTTGTCTCCTTTTTTTTCGAAAAGTTACGGTAATTCGAACGTTTAATTCGATCTTGAAATTATTTGGCTAGTTTCATAAATTTATAATACGAATATCAAAACTTTCTAATTCTATGTTTTCTTTCATTCTTTTTTTTATTTTTTTAATTGAACAATTTCTAAGAAAATTTATTATATCGTTTATACTCGAATAATAACAGTGTCATCGTTGTGAGAGAGATATTTTCAGTTCTTTCAGAAAATTTTAGGGTAAACGTATGAAAGATTTGTGTCGTGTTATTAGTTTTTTCAAAAATACAAAATAACTATTTTTTAATTAAGTAAGACAATTGATCGATCACAATAGCAAAATATCGTTTATCCTATATCAAACTATTCGACGATTGATCCAAGAAAGAATACAATGAGATTCACATTGTCATGAAATATTTTAATTAAATCGGCGTTATCGATTCGATTCATGCTAATCTTTTCTTTTCAAAGAAAACTTTATTTGTGCTATACGAATCAAATGACTATTTTCGATACTTATTATTTAATTTGATTTTTTTTATTTTTCTTTTTTTTGTTTCTATTTTCATTTCGCTGCAGAAAGCAATGCAAGGATATTGAAATTTTTTGATATAAACATTTATTACATATTGAAAATGGTAGATAAAACATTTCAATAAAATCATTCAATGCTATCGTATCTCTTCTTTGTTACGAACGAACAATTTAAAATATTGCTCGAGCTTTCTTTCAAAGGGAGGGGGGCTTTAACTGCTTAATACCCCGTCCAAGATTATATTCACCGACGTTTATTAAATCGAATTCCCCCTTTAAAACGCTAATGCTAATGCTAATGCTAATGCTAATATAATCGCAATGCGGCCACGGTTGCGGTACTATATAATGTTTACCAGCTGCCTCGCGAAAGTTAATGTCATAAGGGTTCGCACGATAGTCGATATTTAGAAAAATATATCCAAAGATCGGCAGATTTAGTAACTGCTGTCTCTATCTTTTTTCATCCAATCATTTTGAATTTTGTTTCGTCGCTTAATTAACATTCTCCTTGAACGTAACGATCTCCTCCTTCTTCTTGAGACGAGTTAAAAATAATTTTCATTTCGTTGCGAAAGCTCGTTGGCTCGTTTGGCTTTGTAACTTTCTTCTCTTTATAATTTTTTTTCTTTTTTTTTTAATTTTTAGTTCTTTTTTTCTTTGAGTGAGGTAGAAGTTTCTTTTTGTCAATCGGCGATATATACACATGCAAATAATTTTAATATCTCCGATAGTATCGACGAGCAAAAGTTATTTTCGAGGATTCATCGTTTCGAGAAAAACAATGATGCGCAAAAGAGAATAGGCAAGATTTCACCTTTCTTCTTTCCCTAATACTTTCATTTTTGTTATCGTTTGTTTCTTTTTTTGCACCTTTTGTATTTTTACTCTTTCACAATCGCATCCATCCACCATAAGCTGCATATCGTAACGGTGCAGCACAAACGCGAGATAGAGTTCTTGACACAAATACGGCGACCCTGAAGAGTAAGTAGTACGTAGGTGATAAACACCCTTAATAATGGCACGACACGATACGGCGGTAGCTTTCTTTTGCGATCGATACTACAAGCGTTTTATTTTAAAGAACTTTCCTATCGCCGAAAAATAAAGAAACGAAAGATTCGTTCAACGTACGAACATTCCGCGATACTTTTCGCATTTTATTTCCCCTTTCTCCCCTTTCCCCTTCCCCTTCCCTCCCATTACCCCCTGTTTATTACTATATTTGAAAATATCGATCGACCTTTCAAATTAGTGGTTAAAACGATTTTCAAGTCAAAGTGAAACGACAAAACGTGATCACGTTTTTCCTGCTTTTTCGTAAAAAAACTCTCCATCGACGTTAATAAACGAAATAAACGCATAATACTTTTTGAGTGACGTTTTATCAACGACCTCGTTCAGTCGGGAAAAACAACATTGTTCGTTTTGTAAAAAGAAACTCTGGCCATCATATTCCCTTCCCCCTCCTCGCGTGACTAATAAGAATATGTTGGTCCTTGAAATTGACTTTATGACTGGTATCAACGTAAATCAATTAATACGTTAAAATAGCTTTTTCACGAATGCTTTTACCGCCCATTTATTATTCTTTACCGTTATTTACTTTTTTTTTTATTATTGTTATTGCAGCTATTCTTTCTGTTCCTTTCTTCTTGCCTTTTTTATCATTTCAGAAACAAGCACCATAAAAGTAAATTACATCTCGATGATACTTTCAATAAATTGTCAATGAATAACACCCTTAATAATGGCACGACACAACAGGGGTCAGTTTTCTTTTACGATCGATACTATTGTAAGGGTTTTACTTTCAAGAATTTTCTTATCTTCGGAAAAGAAAGAAATCGGGGTTTAACGTGCAAGCATCGTCTCGTTCAAGTTTTATTTTTTCTTTTCCCTATTTCATTCATATTTTAAAATATCGATCAACGACATCGTAGGACTTAAAACGATTTTCAAATCAAAGTAGAACGAAATATTTCCACTTTTTCGAGTTTTCCTTTATAAGAGTTACATATTTCTACGTTAATAAATAAAATAAACTTACGATGTTCGTAAATGACGTTTTTTATTTCTTTTGATTTATCTTACATTGGATATTCGAGAAATAGGAATAGAAAAATCACGTCAGAGACTTTGAATTTACTTCGCACGCTCAACTTACAATAGAATAACAGGATGTGACGTTTTGAGATTCACCTGTCACGTAAAATAATGAGATCTTGGAAGATTTATCGTAGGAAAATTTTAAAGTTACAGTAAATAGATCGTTTGTAATTTACGAGTTGTAACATTTTCGGTATACGCAGGAATCGTTATTTTACTAGTTAGTTATATGCGCCTAATAAAAACTTCGTTGGTGGTATCTTTTCTTTCTTCGAAACTTCATCGTTTCTTCGAGTTTGAAGCAAAGAAATAAGAACCTTACGTTGTTCTGCGGCCGAATAAAACGCGACGGAGGTATGAAAATATCTTAACTCCCAAATTCCCCCACCTTCCTCCGTGTATATCGGACTTTTTAACGATTTTCTCTTGACGAAAGAAAACTGGAGATATGAACGACGAAAAATAAAAAAAGGAAAGAGAATGGATGAACAATGGAGAGAGGATAAGAGAGAAAAAAACATTTGTTTTGGAAGAAAAAAGGATTGAATCGTTTAAACGATCGATGCAGAAACGCGCGATCATTTATTATAATTTTTATTATAATTATATTACCCTTTTTTACACACAATATTTATTCGCGAACATGAAACCTTAATAATTATTATTATTATTATTTTCTTTTATTATTACAATTATCGTAATTTTTTTTTTAAATTATAAAGTATAAAAAAGTAAACAAATTTTCAATCGAAATTAATATTTTCTATCGGACATCGAATTATTGTCGTATCAACGAATCACATATTATCTCGACTACAGATTGTAAATGAAAAAAAAAAAGAAATCAAAAGTCGAAATAATATTCGAGATATACATTGTTCATTTGTGAGATTGTATCGTAAAAAAGCTTCCGATATTCTACCTCGTCGATCGTTACGCGATACTTATCATCGTCGAAATTGAAAAGTGAGAAAAATCGTTATTATTTCTCAAAATGATATCGGTGTATATATGTGTTATATATATATATATATGTCTCTCTGTATGATGTTCAGAGATGGAGAGAACAACTGTATCGTATCGTAACTGCACATATATACACATATACCTTCACAGTTAACTTTTGTGATGTCGTATGAGAAGTTAGTTGTTTGGTTGGCTCGCTTTTGCGAAAAGTCGTTTAGCTAACAACGAGAAAAGGAGGTTGACGTTCTCAACATGATAGCCACGGAAACCAACGGTGGGATCGAATATTTGATAACAAACTCGATGTAACGACGCATCCCTGTAACGTGACATTTTAATGAATACCCTTCTTCACGTAACACCGTTGCAATTTATGTATTTCGTAACCGATAAGACACGGTCTTCTTCCTTGACGTGCAATTAGCCGAACTCGACGCGGCAATTTTCTTAACCACGATGAGTTCTTCTACCTCTCTCACTCTCTCTTCTTTCCCTCTCTTCTTTCCCTCTTCCTCTTTCCTCTCTTACTCACTCGTCAACCACTTGATTCGCCTACATGAAATAATAAAATATAAATCGTGCATACAATGACAACGATCACGACGATAGCAACGATTACCTACTAACACATCTACTTCTATTATTTTATGTGTCATCATTTTCATTGGTTCGACTTTGTTCACAGGATATAATAATATACCATTTATCCATATTTTTTTCTTTTCCCTTTTTTAACAATTCAGCTCGTTTTTTTTTTATCCGCTGATCTTTTGATATCATAATCCCCTTAGAATTAGTGATTCTCGAACGTGGCTGTTGGAAATATGCATTGAAATATTTTTTTTGACGAATATATATTATCTCTATCCATCTTTACTTTCTTATTCTTATTTTTAAGTTCTTCTTTGGATCGATATGGTCTAATAATGTTTATGGTTTTGACCCTTCCCTTCCAATTGCGCATCAAACTTCAACTTTTTGATCTAATTAAGGAAATTATTTTACATGAAGGAATTTATTAACTCAGAATAGATTTTCTATCCTATCTTATTTTCTGTAACATTCTTTGGTAATCCTGCACCAGAGTTTTTTTTACTAACCCCATGAAAGAAAAGTTTTCTTAATGTTGATTAACGGTAAAGCTAAGATGAAAGTATCCGTCTGAAATACGATCTCTTATATATTTCTTTTCCCTTTTTAAACTTACTTCGCTTTTTCCTTCCCTCTTTGTCTTCCCTGTTTCTATCCTCTTATTATTTTCTCTCTTTCCCTTTCTCTTTCTTTTTCTCTTTCTTTTTCTCTATCTTGCACGCTCCTTTTTCATCTTTTTTTTCTCTCCATCTCATTAAATCGAAAACGTATCTCCTAGACCGTGATAAAAACATTCCGGATAATTTTCTATCTCTTTATAAGCACTCGACAATATTACATTGAAAAAATCGATTTTGTTATTCTAGCATAGAAATAAATTTCATCGAATTGAATATAACTATAAACTTAACTTGGTTTTTTTATTTTTTATTTTTTACACAGTTCCTTCATTAGACGGAAAATAATGTAAATTAGATTTTCCTCAAACCGTTTCAATTAAATAGACTTTATCGACGTACGACATGCAACCTCCACAAAGATTGAGATTAAATAACAATAACAATAATAATATTAGTAATTAGAAAAAAATAATGCAATATTGAAAACAGATAAAAATTTGTAGTCAGTTTGACTATTGCTACCAACATTGAACCCTTGCACCTCCTATCCCCCTTCTTGACCTTTCCTTTGGTTTATTTCTTTCATTAGGAGGAAGAGAACAGACGTCGGGTAAGTTCGACGTTCCGAGTTGGTGTTCTCCCTCTAACTCAGAGTACGTCTCACTCCCTCCCACTGTTTCTTGCGTATAAGCGACAGAAACGGGTATGGTAGCCGTCAGTTCGCGACCGGCACGCGACCGATGAGCATCGTGCTTTTATGTCAAAGTACGAGTTGTATATATATATATAGAGAGAGAGATATATATATATAGATATATAACACATATCAATAAATATATATACATAAGTATGTATTATATATTTAAACGATTTTCGAACGTGAAAAGAGAAGAGTAGAGAAAGAGAGAGAGAGAGAGAGAGAGAGAAAGAGAGAAAGAGAGAGAGAGAGAGAAACGTAAATAAAAATGGAAGTTTGATTTTTTTCAAGGGTAGTTGTTACGCGATCATCATTAGTGAAGAAGAAAGGATTTTTTTTAACAAGGATACTTTGAAACGAGAGAAATGTATAAATAATAAGAAGAAATTGGAAGTTTTGATTTTATCACGGGTTCCTCTCATTTTTTTCTTTATTTTTTCTCTCTCTCTCTCTCTTTCTCGTTCGTATTATCGCGAACGTCTCACGCTTTTTCCCGCGTTATCGGCTTCGTTAGTTTTCTATATCTAGTCAAACATTTGTACGAAAGTCAATAACCGAATGGTCAATGTATAACGTGTGTATATGTATGCGAGTGAGTGAGTGAGTGAGTTAGTGAGTGCAAGTATCATGCTTCTAGGTGGTTATCAACGTTTTAATATCGATCAACGAGAAAACTTCTACATTTTTTTTCTCTTACTTTTTTTCATTCCTTGAAAAATGAACGATTCCATTATTTTTTTATTTATAAATTTTCTCATATTTATGTTATTTTTTATCTGTGAGATCGTTCAATGATAGAGAGAAAAAAAAGTAAAACGAGAATTTCCTGTGACGTTTTAAAAGCATAATATCGAATGAGAACTAGTATTTTTCCTGTAGTACAGACCGAATGTATTTAGAATTAATTAGATTGATGACCTTCGAGTATCTTCGTTTAAAATTATATATACTTTCCAATATATCAGAAAATAGTTAACATACGTTAATTATTATTGGGTTTCGATTGATCGACGATATATTTTAAAAATGGATTAATAATTATCGTTTCGGTAACGTCACTCACTTTTGATTAACATCTAAGAAATATTGAAATGAAAAAGTATTTTTTCGATCGTCTCGAAAATGTTTACGAATTAATCTCGACTGTACATATATTTATTGTGTATACGAAACTGCCGATTTTGTGTTGTAATCGATAAACGTGAAAAAAAGCTAGAAGAATGTACATCCATTATTTGGTCAGAAGGAAAAAAAAAGAGATAGCAAAAGTAAGAAAGAAAATATTTGTAGCCAATAACTCTTGTGAATTATATTTAGGGCGTTTCACTTCTAATACTCCAAAGAATCCCAGACTTCGATATTTCTCGTTCGCTCGTTGCTATTCCAAATTTATCTCGTGCTCGACCACGGAGTGACGCTTTTCTCTCGTTTCCGAACTGTGTTTATTGCATAAAAAACGTCGATACATGTCCCGTTCGTTCTTATTTCTTCCTCAACTTAATACGTATCGAATATTTTAGCTCGATCTTTTCTATCTCTTTTTCTCATATATGTACATCTATGTATATACAACAAACAAATAAGCACAGTATTTTTTTCTTATTTTATTTTATTTTATTTTATTTTATTTTGATTATATCGTAAATGGATAAAGACCTCTCTCCTAAGAACAAATGTTAGGAGAACGAAACACTATATCCTTCCATTCCTTATTTGTAAAAGAAAACACTCAACAAAGTAAAACCCGTTTACGCTGTGTTTACAAAAATACAAACATACCTGTTGACATTTCGAAGAAGTCACAGGTATTTCCATTACCAACAAGAGTGAAAGAGAAAACAGTATAGAAACCGTTGATGTACAGGAAGAATACTATTCGTTTTAAATATTAGACTTAAATTACATAGACATATATATATATAGATATAGATATATTTATTCCCAACCTAGGATATCTGTTATACATTCGGAAATATCCACAATTTTAACGAATACTCATCCTACGTTTGACCCAGGAAAATGTTTTATTTCGAAGAGAGTAAAACTACTCTCCCGTGGTAGTTCAATTTTCATCGAATATAAATGGTAACCTTCCAACCACTATTTTATTCTATATTCCTCAAACTTTTTGTGTCTTTGAAAATGCAATTAATGCACATTCTAGCGTCTGATAATCGAGTCCCTGTCCGTTTTGTTTGTATGATAACTGTCACAGATCACGGAGAAGGAAATATACGCGATAACAAACATGAAAGAGAAACAGAAAAAGAGAAAGAATAGGAGAGAAAGAGATAAAGATAGTAGGATACAATAGACGATATGTGTAGTATACTCCTACGTGATAAAAGATACTCCGTTCTCTCGGACTCGACTTTACGATTTCCATTAAGTCACGAATACGCTCGACTTTCCCTTTAAAACTTCCTTCCTATTTGTCCTTCATGAATCATGTATTTCCATTTTCACTAGACGATCACTAAAGCATGTTTACTCGTCCGTTACGAAAACGAAATTCGACGAGCGTTTCGTACTTCGTCATTTTCTCTTCCATCTTATTCCTTTTTTTTTCTTACTTCTTCTTCTTCTTTTTCTACTACTACTACTTCTTCTTTTTCTTCTTCTTCTTCTTCTTCTTCTTCACATCATATAAGATTGATGGAGTAAGAAGCAATGATTCACGATGATCGAATATTATTGGTAACATTTTTCGTGTCATTTGATGTCAACGATGTTTCATAGTTTATATCATCGGGTTTGGAACGAGCTTAAATTGCTTGGAAATAATAAGTTAGTGTAGCAAGGAGGAAAAGAAAGAAATCGAAGAGAAGAAGAAGAAGAAGAAATAGAAGAAAAATAAAAAATAAAAAAATAAAAAATAATAAGAAAAAGTGTATTTCGCAATATCCGAGAATCCTGTTACGAGTCGTATTTTTTAAAAGGAAAGTAATAAAAATTCATTGTCAGATAAAAAGTTCCTTCCGATCGTTAGTTTTGGTACGAACGAATGAACAAAAGTTTACGGGAGAACTAGCGGAATTAAAGGTAATTTTGCAAATGGAAACCGCCGCATTGCTTTTGAATTAATAAGAAAAAAAGAGAAATCAAAGATTTCTCTACGTGTATTATACTGATCTCGATCCCTTTCGTAGTAAAGTAGTAATGATAAAAAGAAGAAGTAAGAAAGAAAGAAAGAAAAAATAGAAAACAAATCAATGAATAGAACTTTTATATTGTCAGATATATCGACGATCAAATTCTACGATTGAATCGTGGAAGATCATTTGGTTGAACATACTTTTTCAATTAAGATATTCATCATCGCTTTTCTATTTATGTATGTCTGTGTGTGGTGTGTGTGTTTTTTTCTTCTTTATTTTTTGTGTTTTTTTTGACGTTATCAAAGGATTTGATCAATCCTACCATTACTAAAAATCAATTACTCGTCGATTGATTTCAACAAGAGACAAAGGGAAAGGTTCTCGATATAGGGAATAATTGTGTCAGTATAAGTAGGGGCAAGAAAGAAAGAGACAAGGAAAGTGATAGAAAGAAAAGTGTCTCGTTAGTGGACAATTTTGGAAAAATGAACGACTACGCTATCTTAGTACCACATGAGATCTCTTCGAGATTGGCACGAAGGGACTCTGGTACGATGAGGGTAACACTTCCATTGACCTCGTTTAGAAGGCATAGTGGTTGCGTCTCAACATTATCACATACGAAGCCACATTCAAAACTTATCTACGTGGCCCTCCCGTAAGTTTTATTTTTCACTCTTTTTATATTTTTATTTCTCTTTTATTTTTCTTCTTACTTCTTGGTTTAATATTTTCTTTTCGTATTACTGGTATTTGTCGGACTTTTTTTATCGCCAGCTTTGTTAATAATTATCGATGACGGTAAATGAGATTTGTTTGACAAACGTTAACTCAGACTTGTGGTGAATAATTTTCCACACAGTGTCAATATACTTATAGATTAGCTTATATTTTTTTATTTATTATACAAAGTTTTCTTGTGTTAAACATTATGAATTATTATTTTCTTTTTCATTTGCGATAAAGGATCATCATATTTAATTATTCATAGAAATTTTCGATTGATTTATTTTATTTTATTCTACGATAAATTTTAATGTTATTAACATATTACAATTTGATAAAGTAAATATAAATGACGTTTGCGATATTTCCGAAAGTAAAGATTCTAAAGATAAAAATCACTCGGTCATATTAATATTAACAAAAGAGAGAAAGAGGGAGAAAACTAGGTGAACTAACTAATTATCTAAATGCTTATACCTTTGCATGATAATATTATTAAATTTGTTTTATCGAACTAAAGTTCGAACAAACGTGGGAATAAATTCATCGAGAATTTCATAGAAAGCTATCACTAAAGAGAATTCCAATATTCGTACTGGCTTTTCGCGTTTATTAAAAAGTAACTATATAATCAAAAAAAGAAAAAAGAATTCGATTTTTTTCTTTCGGCGAAGATGAAAAAAGAAAAACAGAAAATGCACGAATAGAAAGAAAAATTATTGGAGTAATAGTAAATACTTCAGGTTCATTAATTCTGTTATCGAGAAGGATAATCGATACTATGAACTAACTTTTTTTAACGATCATTTATCTAATGCTTTAGGCACCACCTTTCATGAACAAATTTCTTTGATTCAATTATGCAACCTATTGAAGCTAGATAGTTTAAGGAGATAGGTTTTACCCTTGGGAGAAAATTCGTAAATCGTAAATAAATCGGTTATCGATAATTAATTCTCAATTATCTCGAGACTCAAGATAAGTACTTAGATATCGATTTGTGTTTTCTTTTAGCCGACCTCTCTTACGTTTATCTTTGCGACCAAAGACTAAGTAATTAATTATTCATTTAATGATCCAATTAGAAAGACAGAGAGAAAGAGAAAAAGCACAATCTATTAAAAATACTTTTCTCAATCAGATACGTATAACGATTTTTAATCTCCATATGACAATTGTTTACTAGATTGATAAGTAATGATTTACTAAGAAAGCTAATATTCGATATTGATATTTGAATTTTTCTATTTGATTTGATCGAAAAGTAATTTCGTTTTTTTTTCGATGGTAAATATAAAAATGTAGATTTTTTTTTATATTTACAATTCATGGGGTTTTAAATAATTTGATAAATTGAACTTCTCAGCTATTTCTCGCTTTATTATGCGACAATTAGTACTCGCCAGGGCTTTTATATCGAAATTGTCAAAATTAATCTTTAAAAAGCAATTTTAACATTGGCGTTTATTTTTTTTAAAAATTTAGTATTTATTCAAGAGAGGCATCGAATTAGAAGGTTCACATAACAGATGTTAGATAACGGCTATATATATATATATATATATATATATATTATTTTATTTAATTATGAAAAAAATGAAATACTTACGATGATAAATTCCTTTTTTTCTCTAATTAAACAAGCCAAAGTAAAATCCTTTTATTAGGATAAAGCATTACACGCATTAGATATAGTACAATATTTGACACGAAAAATAAGGTGTGTTCTATACGAAACGGAAGCAAGTCTTTAATCGGTCTTTTTTTAACTCTATCGACCGATACAAGGCTTGGTCATCGTTGTATCTTTCTCTGATAAACAAAACGCACCTTCGAAGTTTTTCAAGCATGATATATGTACGAAAGTCTTTTCCTTATCTAACGCAAACGATCGAATATCTTGAAAAACGATCGAACGATACTTGAGACTCTTCGTTAACGAAAATCTTCCGGTAACGGTGTTCTTTATGGTTGAATATGACATAATGATTTATTTTTATTTCTTCTAAATAGAAATAAAGAGAGAGAGATAAAGAGAGAGATAGAAATTTGTCTTCGTAAAGAGACTACTCTGATCACGTCATTACAATCTAGCATTGTCACGTGTGTCGTTTGTTGTATCGGTAATTGTTTGCGTGTGATGTTCGGTAACCACGTTGCTGTTGGCCGCAAACTATCAAACGTTGAATGAGAAGACTAGAGCATTAATTGTTTGCTTATATAATGGTGCATAATGATTACTATTGAAAACGACAAACTAGTAAATATCTACTTGTTGGTATAACATTATATACGCGGTAATTTATAAAATAAAAATCTTTATAGTGTTTATTTATTTTCGTATTTTCCTTTATTTTTTTTTTATTTTTTTTTTTTGGTCTATTTTAATTTGTACTTTTCTTCTTACACACACACACTATCATCATTTGGCTTTATTTTATTTTCCTCTTATTATATACGTCTTTCAGAACATCACTTCACATCGTCGTCGTCGTAGTTCAGAAATCTTAAATTATATAACCAATAGCCTTAGTCTTGAGTAACACAGTGGAATAGGTCAATATTTGACATTGGTCAGACGTTGGATAAATGTATAAGCATGACGTGCTGTGTGCTGTGTACGTGTGTGCGTATATGGAAGACATTTCTTGTTAAGGTTAATCAAAGAACGTTTATTCTACACGCGAGTATACTCAACTTCGAACACGAATGTGAACGTGAAAGGGTGATGTTATCTTCCATATGTAATTAAAAATCGTTTATTTTCACGAACTGTTACGAGTTTTGTCATCTTTGATCGGGTACTATTAAAATATATATAGGATTTCGTGAAATTTCATTCAAATGTACATATTTGTTAGATAGAATCAAAATAAAAATGAAACATTTGATATCATTAGTAAATTTGATAAAAACTCTTAAAAAGGTAGGATTCGATATCGTGGGACAAATTTTTTTTTTTTATTTTGAAACTGATGCGCAAAATGCAATTAAATTTAAACAGCAATAAAATACGAAATTATAACACATTTTATTTACTTTGAAAATAATACTGAAATAACAATAATATTACCTCCTTTCGTGTAAATATTCTTAAGTACATATTTGAATAAATATATTCAAACGTCGCAATAATAATTAGTTCACACAATAATGACACCGCTTTGCAATATTAATTAAGCGTGAAGAAAAAGGATAAAAAGATAAATTTCATTTTAATTTTTACGTTGTTTTAACTGTGTATTTTTACTTTTCTTTATTTCTTTTTTTTTCTCTTTTCCTTTTCTTTTTATTTTTTAATTGGCGAATTGACGTATGTACAACATATGTCAATAACCATGAAACGGAAGAGAAAGATTTGTTTTTCATGGTACTCAATAAAATATAGACCTTTTGTCCGAACTTCCATTGACGCACGTTAACTACGTTATATGATTCATTTGTGAAAGCAGTGAATTGCTTTTGAGACACGCTCCAGAAAGGATAAAGAGAGTCTTTCAGAAGGCAAATGTTTGTTTTTGCGAAAGCATCGTTCCATCCGTTGCAATCGTTTTCCAACTTCTATCTATTTTTGTAGTAGGTACGTGTCTTCCTGAGTGCAGTTGCATGATCGAAGACCCCGCAGAACAGCTGTTGTTTTCGTTTAACAACTTCTTCTAGATAGAATGTTTGTCTTATTCAACGATAGAGCTTAACTTTGCTAGAATAACATAGAATAGATTTTCAGAATCAAATTATATAATATATTCATTCATTTACATGATTCTCATACTTAGCAAATACAAGGGTTATTCTAAATCGTTCCAAGAAATAAAACAAATAATTATCAAATCATTATTAAACATATGTTTAATACTTCAACTCCCAATTGGGTTGAAAAAATACTATAAACTTCATGAAATGCAGACAATATCATTCTCTCTTTTTAGCAAAGTATTTTGTTCGATATACGTATATACGAAAATTTGTTCACAAAAATAAACGGAAGCGGGGATGGTTTTTTATTCCCATATTAAAATACACTATTTAAAAGTTAAAGTATTAAGATATTTATTAATTAAATAAATTTAAAAAAATTTTAAACACAACTTATAATTTTATTTATATATTATATCCTTTTGTTCTCTCCTTATGTATTCATCGATTGTACAATTCTATTAATCACCTTTGTAATATTATATATTTTGCGCATAACAGTAACTTTTTATATTTCAACTTATCATCTTCGATTTATTCGAAATGACAGTATGGTACTACTATATGTATATACAGCGTTTTCGACATAATATTTATAAAAAGAAACCTTTAAAATAACGTATCATAAAATAGGGTATGTCAGTACAAATTTCCAAGTAGGAATAGCTGAAATGGAAGGAGTTGAAATTAAAATTTGAACAATGTTGATGTAAAGCCTCCCTTTCTGAATCTAAATTGACGTGTTATTTCTCAAAATCAAAATTATATAACATGGTAATATTTAGGTTGGCAATTTTTTTTCAAATGAAACCGCTAAATGTTCAATCAATAATTTTTATCGTGATTGTCTAATATTTCTTGTTGCAATGGATGAATAGATGACTAACATACAGTATTATTATTTTTACAGTTTCGACGTCGAAAATGGAGCTTCGACGTTGGACGGCGGAGCCGGTGGTGGTGGAGGAGCCTCGCCAAGTGCAGGGTTGGTTCTCCAAACGCTACCACAAAGAAGAGAGAGTTTTCTTTATCGGAGTGACAGCGATTTTGAGATGTCACCGAAGTCGATGTCTCGAAACAGTTCCATTGCCAGTGAAAGGTAAGAAATTTTGTTTATTTTATTTTTTCGATTTCCACTTCCTTTTTTTTTTTATAGATCTCGTTATGAAAAATTTCTATAATAATCGAGACTCGAGGTAAAATTTCATAAAAATATATCAATTAATTTCGTATAATTTTGTCAGATAATTTAAAATTTTGTAATATAATCATTTTCAACAAAATATGATCTAATATTTCTCAAAAATTTTAATGATATTGAACGAACTTCGTGCATCTTTTTCAAAGAAAGAAATCTGCAATATCGCCCGATGTACTTTAATGTTTTCAATGCAACGAAAAGTATCGTTCGTTGGTAAAGTAGGTTTCTGTAATCGTAGAAAATAAGTTTAGCTCGATATTGTAGGGAACCTCAATTCGAGAATTTGATGTTATCAAGGAACGGCATCGTTGATATATTGATATTTGTTCTTTTAATAACAATCGATAACGTTAATCTCTGTAGTAGATGTTTCGTGTATAAAAATACGCACGCAGCTGCAATCGCTCACGCAAAAGAATGTATATATACATATATAATTTTGATTTTTTGAAAGATGCTCGACGGCCGTTTCGAGCTTCAATATATACGTAGGATTCATTTTATTTATTTTATTTCTATTCGTCGTATGGATCAAGAGCTGTATGAAAACAGTCATAAGTGTGTAGCTTAAAAAGTATATTGTAGCTTTGGTGACGGTTATACACACTGTGATACGTTTTTTAATGATTATAAATTAATAAAAAAAAGTTACAAAATAAAGTGAACATTATTTACGTAGAAGCAAGCTTTAACATTAGTGATTATTTTGGTCTATAAGATTTCGGGTCTATATGTTTCGTTCGTTCGTATATTGTTCTTCTTTTTATCGAATTATCAATCGTTTTTGTAATGTGTTTTTGGTTTTTTATTTTGTTTCTAAATTCCCTCACATTATAAATTATTAAAATAGACGGTGAGGGGTGTAAAAAAATATCATCCATGTGATCCTTGGGTTGCAGGTTCAAAGAGACAGAGCTTCCTGTCGAGCGAGCGTATGTACTCGATCCTATTATTTATTCTCCTATTTCATTTGTTTTTATAATATTTAGATAATACACTCACAAATCTGTGATTAACACCCCCCGCCACAGTAATTGGTCGTTATATAAAAGGAAACGTTTCTTTTTTTTCATTGTGATTCTTTTTAACACTAAAAAATCTAGTCTCATTCTTTACTCTTTCCATACCAAAAAGTGAAAGGTGCATGATACTTTTTCAAAATGAAATATGAGTTTTGCTAGAGTTCAACCGATTATCCTTCTACCTTTTCATCCCACTCAATAATTCACTTTGAACTTTTCAATTCGAACTTGGCAGAATATACGGAATTCATTTTAATTAAAAGTGATGAAAAAAGAGAAGATACGGAAGAACTATGGCAATAAGTTTTTTTCCTCTGCTTTTTACTGCATCACTCTATTCACTATTACATATTTACATATATATTTTTCTTCTCTGTTTTTTAACTCTTAAAAAACCTTGTACAGTAGCAAAATGCACACACGAATATATAAATAATTTTTTTTTAACATTGCCACATTGCTTTTAACACATAGACTAGATATATAAACCTTGTAAATAATTAAGTACTATATTTATGATGCTTGCAATAGTATACTGAGCGGTCGAATTGGCAAATGATGAAGTAGTATCGTTGATTACAGATTAGATATTAATAAGTATTTAGGTTCAAGATTATGGTGCTATCGTAAGAATTAATAAACAATAGATCATTACAAGTAATTTTGTCACAAATGCACAAAATGAAGAATTTTGAACGCTTGGCTAATTATTGAAAAATATATTCGAAGCTATTTTGTTCTTTTTTTTACGCGAGATTATAGAGCTTTTTCATCTTGGAAAATATTTTATATTATCGCGTTTATTTGAATGTCACGCTTGTATGCAGTCGCGTAAAAAAAAATGAGTGAATTTTATAGAAGGAAGAAGTGTGCGTATATTTTTACAAGCATGTTGAATAAATAGTGGAACGTTTTCAAATAAATGCGAATTCTTATTTTCCGGATATTTACCGAACAGTACAGGTAAGTCCGGCTACTCACGTAATTTCGATGTCCAGCTTTTATTATTAAAATATAACGAGAGAAAATACACAAGGAGGAAAACATTTTTTTGTTTTTCAAAACAAGAGTCACATCATTTTACATTCGAGTATATATTAAAAAAGAAATGAAACGATCTATCTTAGAAACGAAACACCTAAGGATACGTGCTCGTGGTTACCACGAATTTGTACCAAAAATACGAATATTATATATAGATATAAAAAAAAATCATTTAACAATTTGCCATACTCTTTTTTTTTTATTTATAGGTAAAGATTTAGATATATATATACATATTTGATTTTATTTTATATGTACATACGTAAATACACGCGCTTTACAAAAAGATTGATATGATTCTTAAATATTGATTATTTTTAACATGAATGATTATTTCAATAGAATCGATATCGCGTGTATCATCGATTAATATTTTGTCTTTATTTTTTTCTCTCTCTCTTTCTATATATATCTCTCTCCCTGTATAACTTTTCTTTTCTATTGAAAGGAGACCGAACGAAAGAACGAAAGTGCATAGCACGTAAATATTTTTATCTAAAGTGGTGCAAACAAGTAGTCGATGAACGGTGCATCTAGGGGTCCCCTGTTATATACGTTTTATATACTTCTCCTCTCCCCATCTGTCGTCAAAAAGATTATCGACGCGCTATAGCAAATGAATTCAATGTTTGTTCGACGAAAGATTGGCGTCGATAAGTCCAAATCTTTGGAGATAATAAAGTAAAAAAAAAAGACATAGATAAAAATAAAAAGAGAATAAAAAAAATGTTATTACTTGCTTTGTTCATCATACAAGTCATGATACATAAACTCGTATTAAAAGCTCAATTAACGCGCAATCCTTTTAATTGCAACGTTCACTTGTCGACAATAGAATGTAACACCACACTTATTTACATGTATACATATATATCATACGTTTGTTGATCGTCATACTACTAGCATTTTCAAACTATTTTCTCATTTTTTTTGTTGAAAATTACAAAATAATTAATGACACAAATTTTGATGAATTCTTAAAGTCTAGTTTTTAAAATTGCTTTTGTCTTAAGTAATGCATAAAATGAAAGTTTACGAGAAAAAGTTGTTATATCAGATTCGAATCATCAGTGCTTCTCAACGTGGCTCGTTCATTTCAATATACGAGTTTGAATATTTAAAAAGCTAATTAGCAAATTATTCGATAATTCATCAATATTTTTGCCACAAATTAATATTCATCATTCCAATCGTGAATTCGAATTAAAAATTTCACTGTTATCTATATATATTGTTTAAAATATCAAATATTAATGAACATTAAATATTTTCAAAATCTAATTTAGTATTACATACCATTAAAGACAGGAACATTTCAATTTTTGATGCATCAAAGTAGGGCACGATTTAAAAAAGGTTGAAAGACACTGTGTTAGATAAAACGAGTGTAGTGATACGAGTCATTATGTAGTCAGTCACATGACGAAGGACCGTTGGATAGGACGCACATGTTACGTCAACTACCGTTAAATTATTGACGAGCTTACATACTCACACGTTATTGCATTTTCTTTAGGATAGTAGCAGTATTTCTTAAATAACTAATGAAGAGATATATAAAAAGAAAAAAAGAACAGTCGTGTGTGTGTATGTTCATCGAAACAAACTAACTTCGGCGAACGATTGTAATTTCTGCGAGCGTTACACGACACCGAGTTTACTGGCCTGTTGCTATTTTTGCAATCAAATACAAGCGTTGTAAAACAGCAAGAAACTGATACATATTTACAAAGTGAAGATGGTCGTGTGACGTAAGTGACCTTAACTTGGCGAATAGCTTGTAAGTAGCTGATTTGGAATCGATCCATATTCCTAAAGCGCGACATGTCGTATATTACTTATTCTCTTTTTATTATTAATAATCTGAAAATAGTAATTATTCTAAGATATTATAACGTTTATTTGTTGACCTATATTAAATCTCGATTATTGAAACCTTTCGTTTCACATTATATTTCGCGATGATAATTAAAAGATTAATCAATTTAAAGGAATTTCGTAAATACAATTATTTAACTGATTGAATTCAATCTTATGATTATTTTCAGTGTCTTACGTAAAACTTGTAATATTATGCGCAGCCTGTTCTACGTGACGATCGTACGAACGATCGAGAATATGAAAAGCTGTTAAATCATTAGAAGTCATTAACGTGACCAGGATGACCTAATCAAGCAGACTCTTCTGTCGTAGAATGTCGTTTAAGTTGACCTTTTATTATTTAATTTTGTTCTCCTAAAAATGTACAAATGTATGTTTTTAATGAACAATGCTTCGAAAGGTTTATTAGAAAATATAAGTATATAATATATATACTATATTCGAAGATTAGAATTTGACCTGTGACATAAATGCAGGTAATTAATTGAAATTGTGTCCTATTTTTCTTTCATGTTGTTTGATATTTATTTTCCTTATTGGCAGAAAGGATCATATCTTTTAATTCGATACGTAAGAAAGAAACTCTATTTGAATGCATTATAATTTAAATACTGATCATCTCTCAATTCTTTTGTATTGTTCTCTTGGTTTAACTCCTAATTTCTGCATTAAAATTGTGTAACGTATGTAAGTATATAAAATTTGAGTTGTTCGATTAAAAACTTAGTTTTTTTGTATCACAATGCAAATGACCCTGATATTTGTCTAATCGATGTAACTATATACGCGTTCATCGTGTTTACGTCGGAAACTTGCTAACTCGACTCGTGCTACCAATTTCCTTTTTATTCCAATTATCTATCATTCTTGTTATACCAGCTATAATAAACGTTCCGTGACAATGTCACAGCCACGATATTATTGAGACGACACACGATATTTTACACGATATTGTAGTACAATTTTATAATAGATAAATATTTGTTTATATGTATATATATATATATATTTGTATTGTTAATTTGGAATCTACTATCGAGTAATAAAATAATATTTACTAGACGAAAAATTTGCATGTTTTTGTTTTTAAGCAACGTGAAAAAATAAAAAATTCTTATACTTCAATCGTTATTTAAAATGATTTTACTCTTTGTTCGTGAAAATCGATTATAAAATGAAAAGTTAAAAGATAAGAGTTTGACAAGTTTCGATAGCGCTAACGTAATGAAAAAAAGCCGAATCGATTAAAATAATTTATTTCCATAATTTTATTTCTTACCTTACGACGAACCGTAAGAAATTTCGAAGATTATGTATTCGTTGAAAAAGTTCGTAAAATTCATAAAATATTTTTATCCATAAACTTCCCGAGATACGAATAATAGTATTTTATCTTTCTCTCTCTTTTCCTTTCTTTTTATTTTTTTTTCAGAATTTGAAGAGACGCGAATAATATGATTTCCTTATAATTTAGTGATTTTTTTTCTTTCTTTTTGTAGCATAAGAGAAAAGAAAATACGAGTGAAAATCAGAAAATGAACGTGGGCCCCGATACGTTAGATTTTTAACATTTTGGACAAGGCTAATGCATTTTATCCATGTTAAGTCAGGTCTCATGAATTTTTTTCTTTTGAAGAAAATTACAGTCGGCTTGGTAGATTACTTGTGAAAGCGATTGATTCGAAGAAGAAAATGCCGAACGATCGGAACAAGCGTGTCTCAATGTTTCTCTCATGAACTATAACTTAAGATTCTTAACGATTGTTCTGTGAGCTTCGTTGATCTGCGATTAAAAAAAAAGAAAATAGAAAGAAAAATCTCCGGGGAAGAAAGAAAAGAAGAATCGAATAAAGTAACCTTTCCGCTCTGTCGTGTATCTAATAGGAAAGAAGAAAATGGTAAAATAAAAAAGTAAAGAAAAGCAAGTTAGTTATTCCTAATATCCTTTCAAATTTATTCATATATATATAATACCTAGCGTCATTGAAAAGATGATGCAAACCCGTTCCCATTATATTTCCGTTCCACTAAATTCGCTGGTTGCATCGATGAACTTTGCTTGGAATCGTGTGACAATGCATAAGCATGTGTGTCATGTATTGCGAATAAACGTGTTTGATCGGTTATGCGTAGGAAATGAATAATTTCGGTCACTCGACGCTGGAACGTAGCCGATTTTCTGATGCGTTAGTGGGGTTCTCTCGCTTTTCTTATTTCCTCTCAATGATGAGAAATAGAAAGAAATACATGTATGTGTATATATATATATATGTATATATAAATAGAGAAGGGGACAATTACCGATAATCGTGCAGAAAGGACAGCGAGTGTGTAAGAGTAAAAATAAGAGAGAAAGAGAGAGAGAGAGAGAGAGAGAGAGAGAGAGAGAGATAAAGAGAGAAAGAGAGAAAAGATAATGCGCGGTTACAACGCGCATGCTTCCCGCGCAAATCGTGAACCCACGTACTACCTCCTCCTCTTTATCGTCCCTACCCCCACGAGAAATCTCTGCGAAACCAGAACACCCCGGCCAGTATTCGACATCGCGGCAAACACGAGGTGTTTGACAACGCTCGTCATCTCGTACACGTACGTTTTATCGTGTCTCATTCTCTTTCCCTCTTTTTCATTTGTTATTTCACTTTGTATTTCATTCTTCGTCATTTTCTTAACCCTAAAGAAAGTATAGAACACGTTCGTCGATCAATCCTCCACACCTTTCATTGTCACTCATACATTCGTACTTACATCGACACTCATACACGCATAAACTTTTTCTTTCTCTTTTTTCAATCTTCTCCCTATTCGATCACAGTCGGTCGATGAACTTAGGCTTATCACGCTTTGATAGACAATCGGTTTGTATCATTCTGTTCGTAGGTATACTCCTATTTGTAAATATATCTGAAAATTGGTCTATTGTTCGAAAAATTTGAAAAAGAATAAGGTTCATTAATGACGCTTTTCAATACATTCTCGTTTATACGTGCTGTGTGTCTGTATATATATGGGTGTACATGTGTGTAAAAGAAAGAGAGTAAGAGAAAGAGAGAGAGAGAGAGAGAGAGAAGAGAAAGCCAATCAGCGTAAAAATGTTTCATATTATTTATTATTACTCGCTTATTATTATTCGTTCGATTCGATAAGATTTTTTCCTGGCTCTTGAGGGCGTTCGTGACTCATGATAACTATTATCATTCTCCTGGTTTGTCTGATATTGATCATGATTTTATTTAATACGTTGTAAACTCAGAGACACCGTTATTTTTATTTATCTTTTTTTCTTTTTGTATAAAATTATAAATGTATTCTCATTAATCAACTCATAATAAGTAATGACGAGCTTTCTTAGAAACACTAGTCCGAAGTTTTGCTTAAAGCGTAGAAGATTAAATAACTTTTGTCAGTTTACATTACCATCTGACAGTTTCCATTGATAGGAAAAGCAGTCAAACTACGCAGTTTAAACCACACTTTGGTTATACCGATAGACTAAGCACTATGGCAAATTGAGAACGTGATATATATCTTTTGTCCAAGAGAAATAAGCAAAATCGATAAGGAATTCGATTTGAACAAAGTAAAATTGTTCACTTCGATTGGTTTTAATCGGATTGACTAGTTTAATATTGAGTTTGATAATAAAGTAAGTATCTCTCGTCCTTTCGATAATAACCATGTTGTAATTAATTTTCATTTAACAAAGTTGTAATAGTTTGTATTTAACGTATACGTGTTTATTCGTTCAAGATATTTATTTCTTGATTTTTTTATTTTATTTCCCTTCAAAATTACACTACGTTTATTCTTTGTCATTCAACAATTTGAAGGGTTAATTCCCCTTTAGGGAAAATGTTTAGATAGGAGGCTGAAGTTTTATCGACGATGGAGGACAGGAAAGAGAAAATTCGATAACAGGAACGTTTCGTTACGAAGGGTGTCGTACTGGCTTTCGTTTTTTATCTTCTTCCTAACAAAAGTTCGTTCCAGAAAGCATATTCTATTCCTTTTTAAATCGGTTCACAAAAATAGTTTTATGTATATATAAAGAGTGTAATAAAAATACATAACAAAATTTTTGGAATACATTCTTCATACTCTTATAGACAAAAATATATATTATATCAATAGGAGTTTGAAAATATAACATTTTTTGCCGAGTTATAAGATTTTTAAATATGATATTAATGTACTCTAATTGTATATTTATTTGTCGAAGAATTATTATAACATTTCTGCAGATGAAATATTAATAATAATATTTTCCTACTTGTATATAGGATTCACCCAGTTATCTCATTAATTTTCCAACACGGTTGTTTTTATCGTTACGAATGCATCGTTTTAAAGATATTTATTATAATGGAAGAAAAAATTCAGTGGCCACGGTTAAATATATTTGAAGATAATACAACTAGGATCGAATTAATTCAACGAATTTAATTCATTTCGTTATTATTATATAATATTACTATATTATCATTTTATTATACACTATTAAAAAAAAATTGCAAAATAGCAAAAACTATTACTCGCGAAAGCTAAAGCAATTGGAAAAGCGATATTCGGTATTTGTATTATAAAGATATTCGAAATTCCATTATATAAAGTGGAGAAATCAATCATACTTTATAAAATTTTAAATACCTTTGGTATTTTTGTCCTCCAGACAATATTTTTTGTTCAAAGTTGAAAGATTCGTTTTAAAAGGGATTCTTGAAGAAACTTCTTCCTTATATCAAAATAAGTTTTCTATGTTATTTCACGATCTTCTTTTTTTTCTTTTTTTTCTTTATATACAAATCTCATTTGACTTTTATCGAGATCCCCTTTCACAGGTACGACTTCCTTACCGATGAATCCGTTACATCACGAAGGTTAATTCTCAATCGGATTTCTTTATTGATGACGTTAGTGATATGTTCAATAACGTTGTTGTAAATAAGAAATCGTGTTTCTCTCCTATTAAAAATATTTCGTCAGAAGAAAGAATCAATGATACATTGCCAAAATTTCATTCTTATGAATGACTTTTTAAATTAACGATGATTGAGATAAGGCATTGCAAATTTGGCTAGGTTTACGAAAAAAATTCAAATTTCTTTTGAAGACTTACGAATTGAAAACGTTCACACGAATTCGCAGTTGAGCTAAACATAGTTCGGTTTACATAACAAGAAGCACAGTTTCGAATTATGTTTCAGAGTTGTACGGGGAGATGGGTGGGGGAGGGGAGAGCTTGAGAAAAAAATAAAAGAAAAAAGATAGAACAAATGATTGTATTTTTAGTTTTATTTTTTCTTCGATCGTAGACGAATTATTGGACGTGTAATTTCAATTGTTAATAAATAGGAAAAATTTATTTGAATCTTGTTGTGGATAATATTTTTAATGATTCTATTGGTTTCGTTTGTTATTCGTTATTATGAATATTTAAACATTGTGAAGAGTCGAGGATAAAACGTGAGAGACAAAGATTTCTTCGCGAACGTCATGGGATGAAATTCTTCAAGCGTTACGTCATCTCTTCTAACGTGGCAAACCCTAGACATAACCATAAAAGGTCGATCGAATATCCAGTTTTGCTTTCGAATGCATTTCTTATCCTACGACATACGAATTGTGCAATTTTTAAAAGGGATTTCTTTCTCTCTCTCTCTCTCTTCTTTTTCTTTTTCTATTTTGTTTTTTAAATTCTTTTAGTCATATTTCGTATTGAATACGTTTTCCTACATCCTCTAATCAATTTTCTTTTTCCCACGACATTAGGAAATTAAATCTTAACTAGTTTCGTTTTATTATTAATTATTCCACGAAATCGCGTAAAAAAATAAATCGTATTTACTAATAATAAGAAGAAATTATGTTCCTATCGCATGCATACTACGTTGAAAGTTAAAAAATAATAAAAATAATTTCATCTATTTCATGATATTTTTCTATTCGTCTATGTGAAACAAAATATATCCATTGGATGTCATGCATTTTTCTGTATATGTGTATACGCGTGTATCATGGATGTTACACGCGGTTTTATCAACGCAGTATCGATTGTATAATACATATATATATAAGTATATATTTTACAATTTATTAAAAAGAAAAAATGGGCGATAATAACGAGATCACGTTATCAATCACTCGTTATATGGATATATAGGTATGTTCGCCTCGATAAAGAATATATTATATATGCGCTAGTTTTGTTAAATGACACCTTTCTTGTTCGCTTGTTTTACTTAAGGAACTAATTAATAAGCGACAAAATGATTGAAAGAGAGAGAGAGAGAGAGAGAGAAGAGGATAATGTATCATAGATATAATCGTTTTTACCTGTATTGCATTTCTAGCATTACTTTCTTCTTTATATATATGGTTAAGAAGAGAGCTGCTATTTGTTTCGTCAAGGACATCATAAAAATAATACACTCGTGATTTTTCAGTTCAAAGTACGGGGAAGACGAAATATTTTATTTCTTTTATTCTTTTCTCCATTTATACGTCAATCTTTATCCCATTTGAGAACTCGATTCTTCCTTGCACGGTAATTTGGTACAGTAAAGATATTTCTATCATTTTTATAATATGACGTATTCTATCTAAACTCATTTCTATTCTTTACATTTTCTTTTATGTATAGTTATTTACTAAAAATTCATTCGAAATCGTAAAACAAAAAAGAACAAATATTTCTCTTTTGAAGATTTTTCATTCTGCGCGTAACAGAATTCTGCGCGTAACATTGATTAAGGCAAAAAAAGAAATAAAAATGTATATTTTATATATACATGACTATTTATTTTTTAATTAATATTTTTATCAGAAAATATTTTTTGCCTTATTTCACGGAAGATAGCACTTTTTTTTCGTTTACGTTATAGTTTCCTAAACTATGACCAGTAATGATGCATTATGTTACTTTTTTACATTTTTTTGTACACTTGTACAATTTTTACGCAAAATATTTCATTAAATGTTAAGAAAAATATTTTTTAATCTTCAAACGAATTTCATTTACGAAAATAATATAAATTTAAAATGTAAAATAAGCGGAAAATGTTTTTATAATGATATACATATTTTTGGAGTCTTATTTATGTTATAAGAAATTTAAGAAGTTTGAGAATCTCTGCTTTATGGAAACCTGTTGACATAGCTTTAATCGCTGTCTCTCTCTCTCTCTCTCTCTCTCCCCCTTCCTTTTTTTTCTCTTTTTTTCTTTTTCTTTTTTACCCTTTTGCATAGAGTAGAAAGCTTTATAGAAAAGAGATTTACCGTGGAATCTCAACTCGATCGAATAATTTCGCGCAATATATCGGAGGTTATAAAGCTGGGTCAAAGGTAGTAAGAGACAAATCTGGTAATACCTATGTGAATGAACATTCGTTCGATATAACCGCCCTGACACGACATTTTCGCTTTAAAATGAAAACTCGTTACTCCGCTTCAAAACTTAACGGTTTATTTATAATATCGAAAAAAAAAATGTGTTGAAGTAAGTTAAATTGAAAAAAAAGATTTGATTGACGTTATTATACACACGAGAGTATTACTTTTTTCCAATTTTTCAAAATTTTCAACTATAAAAATTTTACCAATTTTTTCTCTTCCTCTATCTCTTTTTCTTGTTCTCCTTGCATTCTCATTCACATCTTCGAATTTATGGGAAAGGTCACGTATGTACGTACATAAGGTGGGAACACGTGGGACGAAAAAATCTCAAAAAGAATCGTCGTTTTAACGTTAAAGTTTTCTTTATCATTTTCGTGTTCTTTTCATCTTTATACGAACAACGTGATTTAGATCCAATATCGAATCGGGGAAACGATATAACGAGTCCGATATACTCGAACATTTCTAAATTTATCGCAGACAATAACTCGTTGTGTTTAGACTATTTTCCTGTCACGTAGAACGCATTTCCCTGTCAATTTTACTCGAGATCGTTCGATAAACGGATAAATATATCAATCGAAATTTACAAGATTTATATTTCCGATAAAATTCTATATATTTATACTTTATTTCTGTGTGTGTGTGTGTTTTTTTTATTCTCGATTACCTATTGACAATTTCTTTATGAGAATTTCATTTTATTTATTATCTTCACATTCGTTTTTTCCTTCTCACCTTGCAGAAGAAATCATTACATGGCATTCGGTTATCGAACAACGAGTTTTTCGAGCGACACTAAATTTCACCAATTATTAACAATCGCATTCCTTCTGTGAAAAGAACGACCTTCGCGATCGGAAGTAGGTAGTTCGCTTGAAAGCTTTATTTCGGAACTCGTAAGAACGGCTCGTTTATGTTTTTATCACAAAGCTTTAAATGAAGCAGCAAAGTTCTTTCTTTACCACGTAGTCCTATTGGTCATACAAGGATGTCTTTATGTCTTTATTGGAAAACCGTAACAATTAAATAAAAAGCTTCATCTATTTTTTATACTCATTTATCTTAATAGCTATATATATATATAGCACAAAATTATAGCTTATTTCTTTCATTAATATCTAATTTTTAAATTACGTTTCTCGTTAAGCTCTTCTAATACATCCATTTTTCGAATGAAAACGTGATAGAAAACTCGATGTCTATTTTAAACCTTTGTCCCATTGAAATTAATTTTTGTAAGGATCGTAAGAGCAAATTGGGATATGGGATTCTTTTTGGTTCTCGCCTCCGGTCTTCCATTTGTCTCTTTAATTCTTTCTTTATCCATCCATTTATCTCTGTCCCGTCTACGTGTTTCGAACAACGCGGAAACCAGCATTTCAATTGTATCATTGCCATTGCGTTTAAGTTTCAAGATAAAGAGATTGTCGAGCCAACCGAGCAGTATCCCCGGGACCAACCTAATTAGTTTCATTTGGATAAGTTGGTACTTGTCCCAGTTTAAAGTGCTACGACGTTAGAGTGAGTGAGATCACGAGAAAATTACTCTACGTCGTTTCTCTACTCATGACGTGTTTTCAATGCCGAGAATCTTCTTACGACATTCTCTCAACTTATTACGCGAGATATAGAAAGAAGATAAATACAGAATTTTCATATAACAATCATAGAAATCGATTGCATATACGTACTCAAGATCTGACTGAAATAATGAAACAAAACTTCCTTATACGTAGACAAGAAACATAGATTACATCAACGTGAATCTGGACATATTTTGTTTTCCAGTTATGAGACTTTTAAGAATGATCTTATTGTTAATTTACTTTAATTATTTTCATTTGTTAAAATAACGATACTCTCTTTCCTCGTATAAAATATTCCAAGTGTGTTTATGTCTCAGTTTATCCGTTTATCAAATTTGGAAAATACTTCAAAATTTCTGACGCAACGTACCTAATTATAATTGTTAGTATATAGTAATTCATTTGGTAATGTTAAAGATATTTAA
Source organism: Polistes fuscatus (assembly GCF_010416935.1). Classification (NCBI taxonomy): domain Eukaryota; kingdom Metazoa; phylum Arthropoda; class Insecta; order Hymenoptera; family Vespidae; genus Polistes; species Polistes fuscatus. The sequence goes on along the minus strand of NW_025113107.1, from coordinate 6,358,674 downwards.
TATGATTGAAAGTTTACATGCAAAGATGATTACATATTTATATCTAATATAATTATTCAATCTGACATCAGATTGAATTCTAGCAAATGAAATAAACGTAATTTGAGTACGTTAAGATAATATTTGAAAATTGAATAACTCAATAATAAAGTATATCGGGTCTATATTGATGTAACCTATTTTTCTTTTTTGACAATGAATTCTTGGATTCATTTAAGAAGTTTAGCCGCGGTATTTTTGTTACACCTTATATGCACGCGGAAAAAATTTCTATCGGTATGAATGTATCATAATCATTCGTTCAATAGTTTCACATTTACGTTTTACCTCATAAAGGTATCTCATTTTCCGTAGTTATTTCCTTAACACCCACGTTATTTTGTAATAATTGAGATCCATCGTGATTGCGATCTTCGTGTCAAACGATTACACATATGACGACGAAACGAACGTTCGCTTCATTCGTTTCGATTCAAAAGACAAGCTGGTATTATCCAATAGGGTAACCTTGTACGTAAGCCGCATCGTTACGTTACACAGTAACCACGTCTGTGTATTTCCCTACCTGAAAGGAATTCAAATTTCCGAATTAAATTCTAATGGCGAACGTGAAGTCGATCATAGTTATTATAGAAACATCCATTTTCTATTCCTTTCATCCCTTTCACCTCTTTTTTTAAAAAAAAAAACGAATTTGCAGTATTTAACTAAAAGTGAAAACGAGGAGAGGAACCATCGTTTGTGATCATCGTGCAACATAGAACTAAAAACAATATATTATTAAAATTGACACGCGGAATACAGCACACATATACGCAGATATAGAATGAGTAAGAGAGAGAAAATAAGAAAAAAGTAAAAGAAGGTCGCCCTTGAATGAGGAAAGTGCTGATCGATAAGGAAAACCTTCACCTACAATTTGTATCGATTATTATACACTCTTCTCTCTTTTTCTCTTCTATTAAACGAAATTAAAGAAAGATCGATGGGATGATTTTCGAAGAAAATAATAATAATAAAAAAATTAAAAAGGAAAAACAAAAGGCACGGAATCATTATTGTATAGAAGGGATTAATATCGTGGAAAAAATGATCAGGGAGATAAAAAATAAACGAGGGATGTTGGTTGTTGATCATTGGTAATGGGAAATCTGGAACAAGAGGAAAATTTTATTCCAACGAAGAAGAAGAAGAGAAAGAGGAAAAAGGGGAGGAGGAGAAGGAGGAGGAGTAAGGTTGGAGGAAAGAAAGAAGTTAAAGAAGTTTCGGCCTAAAAATGTCCGGTTCAAGTGGTGGCATGATTGACTTCCCGGGTACTACGGGAGGTTTGAAAAGATGTGGAGGTGGTATGAGTTCACCATCTTTGGGGGCGGGCAATGCAATTGGGGGGGTAGCTGGCGGTGGCCTCCCAAGGACCTTGTCAACCTCAGCCCTTAGACTTCGACCGCAAAGGAGGGCAGTATTCTGGGAACAATGTTTCGAGACACCTTCCAAAAGGGATTTGTAAGTTATTCAAGTCAAACCTCGAATATACAATATATAACAATATATTGTTTTTCTTTTTTTTATTAAACATTTTTTGTCCCTTTTTTTATGAGAGATACAGAAAAGGCAAATCACAGAACTGTCTTTCTTAACAAAATTATTTCGAGTTTTTAGGTAAAGGGTATTAAACGTAAATAAGATAATTAATGTTATTTGAAATATCAATGAGTATGTAAATTCATTTAACTCTTTAATCGTCTTATCCTAAATCAAGCTCGACTGATTTTAAATATCGTAAATTTTCAATAATTAGCAATAGTTTTATTTTTCATTGTGCTTTATTATTGCTATATATATTTTATTATTTACAAGAAGATATTTAAAACGCGTAGTTCCATATTATTTATAATGAAATCTATTAAAGTTCAGTCTATATACTTTAAATCACTGTATAATTAGGTCTGTTTAATTTCAAGGCTTACACGAAAACTGTTTTCTCAATTCAATGAAATCTTTAATAGAGTTTCAGAGCTAGTATCTCATGGCACTATTTCAAAAATAAAACGTTTAAAACAAATCTTTGCCAAATCATAGTTACATACTTAATCGTCTGTTAATGTTCGTTAATATTGTTTTGTCGAGCAAATCATCGAATGCGATTTCTTGCAATATGAATATGACATGAACAAATTCGTGAAATAAATCATTCTATCTATCTATCTATTTATCTATCTATCTATTTGTCTATCTATCCATCCGTTTCTCTCTCTCTCTCTCTCTCTCTCTCTTTCTCTTTCTCTCTTTTTCTGTGGGTTGTCCTTTTTGGAGGATAGCCAGATGTTCATTTTGTGCTTTTCATTTACGAAACGAATTATGTTGGCGTTCCCTTCTCTATGACCCCTAGCATGTTAAGCGAATCGTTCGATATGTAGTGCTTGAATCTCGAACAGGAATAAACAAGATCGTTGGGCATTAGATCAACGATGAATGGAGACTAATGAAAGTAGAGCTTTACGAAAGGATAGATAATATATAGACAGATATTAGTAACTATATATATATATATAGACTTGTGTGCAAATATATACGAATGGTTTATTGAAAAAAATGAAGAAAAATTGGACCGTTAAAAAGTGCATATGTATATCGAGAATTATAAGCTAGGACGTAATGAAATTTTATAGTTTTAACCGTTTGTTCTCGAGCGAAGCTACAAAATATTGTTTTTCCTAAATTTCAAGATAGATTATTATCTTTTGTGTGATAATTTACTATTTAAGGTTTTAACTTGTCCGTTCGTTTTTTTGTTTACATTTATCAAAAGCTTTATTTGCTAGTATTACCTGTTATACGATTGTATAATAATAAAATTGATACGGCAATCGGTTTATTTCATTGTTAACTTGATATCGGCATGACATTTCCAACCTCGTGGGTCGTTCGTGGCAAGATTTATCTTTGGTCTCTTGGAAAATAAGAAATTGTTATATACATTCTTTGGATTGGTAAATTATGGATTATGTTATATAGTATGTATATATGTAAAGTTACGAATACGATCGAAAGATTTTTCGTTTGTTTCATCGACTATCGAGACAGTAATTTATAATAGTTTTTATCCGGAATTTATTTTTCACATACATGGTAAAATAAAATTCAAAAAAACCATATCACTGCTCGTCTTATGAAAAATTCATTCTAATCCAACGACCAAAGTGTCGAGCTTTCTTTCGAGAGTATGCAATTTTGTTATATTATATATATGCGAGAATTTAGAAAGAACTTAAAGGAAATCGAATTCGTACGTGGTAGAAATATCGATACCTTTTTTTCTTTATATTATTTCTTTTTGAAATATAGAACTGAATATTCACGGTTCACGTAATTCTCTATTTCTTTTTTTTTTCTCTATCTTTATCTCTTCAGAATAAATGAACTCACCTTTCTATTATTTGCAATTTTTCGTTCGTTTTCTTTGTGACCATTAAAAGAAGGATATCCGATCAGATATTACGTGGAACAATTTCTTATCATTATTCGTCTTTTTGCGTCGTTTCAAGTTTCCTATTGTTCGTTCAATAAAGAAAATTGTTTGCTAAGAGAAGATATGCTGATATGATTCAAATTTTTTCTTTTCTTTTCCTTCTTTTTATTTTTTTTTTTTTAATCTTTTTTCGATGGGTTAAGTTTGTTTGTTTGTAAGAATAATTGACAGCTAGAAAATAAAATCGATTTGATTTGAATTCGATGAAGTATTTGATGGATTGTTCTAATCGAACGAATAAATTGATCAAATTGTTTATTCTACTCGAAGATGTTCAGCAATTTAATAATATGAAGTAATTATAAAGACCGTTAAAATTCCTAATATGATTCATACGCGTGAGTAGTTAAACTAAAAGTCAAGTCAAGTGGAACATCGTACAAATCGCTTAACATCACTCGAGCTTTAGGCCAGTCAACGCGGGCCAAACCCGGAACTTTTCTTGTTTATGCTTCAAAATTTGACCTAAGGGTAAGTTGACGACGCTGAATCGAATGGTGCTAATTATAATAAAATCAGCAACCGGCATCTTGGGGAAAAAGGGTAAAAAAGGGTAAAATATAGCCTTATCTTAGAATCTAGGCATTTAATCGAAAAAAGTTTCAAACAAAAGTTGTAGAGAATTAAAATATACATAAAAAATGTTCTATGAGTTATCTTCGTATTTTCAAAAATAAGCGAATAAAATTGGATTGAAGATGGGAACAAAATTTTAAGAGTGGGAGAAGGCAAGCTTATCCCTCCGTCGCGTTTTACACGCGAGCGAGCTAGTATGCGTGCGAGCGTCCGTGTGCACTAATACACAAATGAAAGATCTTCGGCAATCTTCGGGACTCTCGGTCTTGAATGCATGTGCGAGTGAGAGAACAAACCAATATTTCTCTCTTTTTATTTATCATGCGATAACGAGTATTATTGTCCTTGGCCATCGATTGTTGAGCCTTCTAATATTTCTCTTTTTATATTTTTTCTTTCGGTAGCGAGAATTTTACGTCTTGGCCATCGAGCATCGAGCGTTTTGTATACGAGTGCGAGTGAGAAAGAAAACCGATATTTCTCTCTTTCTATTTTTTCTTTCGGTAGCGAGAATTTTTCGTTTTGGCCATTGTGCGTCGAGCGTTCTATATATCTATATATATCGGCGTATAAGCGCGGCACTTTTAAATCGAATCTTGATGCTTATGGCACGCCGTTTCTTTATTTATTGTCAAAAATAATGAACCTTGAATAAAAGAAAAAAAATAATTCATTTTAACAGAAACTATTATTATTTAGTTGAGAGTAACAATAATGAATTAATTTTGTGTCTCGCCATAAAATTAATTAGAATAATTAATTGATATAAATTCTTTGCCTCACAAAAATTTATTTGTATATCAAATTGAATACGTATTCTCTTTAAGACGAAATTTAAAATTTAAATATTTTTCCTATTAAATTATGTATTTTATAAAATTTTAAATTACTGACTTTTTGTCTCGTAAAAATTTATTAGTTTATCAAATTAAATACATATTTGAAAAAGAAGAATTTTATAACCACACATAAAATTAATTCAAGATATATATGAAAGGATATTCTAAAAACGTGGAATTTATTTTTTGTTCATACATAATTTTAATTCATTTTTATTATGTTATAAGAAAACAGTAATGCATTCTGATTCATCTTCGAGGTCTTAAGAATTGTACGAAAAAATTGAGCAATTATCAAGTGGTGCGTTAGCGTAAGTAGTAACGTCTTCGCTTCTCGCGCTGGGTATTTAACGTTCGATTCTTTGTGGGGGAAATATTTTTTTTATAAGTTTTTCTATCCTTAGGTTATATAAATTGTTATAAATTTCCTAATTTCTAATTATATATAGAAAAAAATTAAAATTATTACAAAAAAATTAGAAGCAATGAATTTTTTTACATCCTGTACAAATAAAGGAAGTTTATTACTTAAATTACAAATTCATCCTGTAAATATCATCCTAAAAAATGTATCGTTTCGGCACGTTAAAAATTAATTTTTGTTATTTATTGGATATTATTTATTTACAATTGGTAATTTTATTACTCGCGTAATAATGTTGATTTCCTAATAAAATTTATATCGTTAGTGCAAAATTTGAAAAAAATCTGAGGTGAGACTCACTGATCGTCTCCTTGTTAAGGATAGAAAAACTTATAAAAAAAATAATTCCCCCGCGAAGAATCGAACGTTAACACCCAGCGCGAGAAGCGAAGACGTTACTACTTACGCTAACGCACCACTTGGTAATTGTCAATTTTTTCGTACGATTCTTAAGACTTCGAAGATGAATCAGAATGCATTACTGTTTTCTTATAACATAATAAAAATGAATTAAAATTATGTATGAACAAAAAATAAATTCCACGTTTTTAGAATATCCTTTCATATATATCTTGAATTAATTTTATGTGTGGTTATAAAATTCTTCTTTTTCAAATATGTATTTAATTTGATAAACTAATAAATTTTTACGAGACAAAAGTCAGTAATTTAAAATTTTATAAAATACATAATTTAATAGGAAAAATATTTAAATTTTAAATTTCGTCTTAAAGAGAATACGTATTCAATTTGATATACAAATAAATTTTTGTGAGGCAAAGAATTTATATCAATTAATTATTCTAATTAATTTTATGGCGAGACACAAAATTAATTCATTATTTTACTCTCAACTAAATAATAATAGTTTCTATTAAAATGAATTATTTTTTTTTTATCAAGGTTCATTATTTTTGACAATAAATAAAGAAACGGCGTGCCATAAGCATCAAGATTCGATTTAAAAGTGCCGCGCTTATACGCCGATATATATAGATATATAGAACGCTCGACGCACATGGCCAAAACGAAAAATTCTCGCTACCGAAAGAAAAAATAGAAAGAGAGAAATATCGGTTTTCTTTCTCACTCGCACTCGTATACAAAACGCTCGATGCTCGATGGCCAAGACGTAAAATTCTCGCTACCGAAAGAAAAAATATAAAAAGAGAAATATAGAAGGCTCAACAATCGATGGCCAAGGACAATAATACTCGTTATCGCATGATAAATAAAAAGAGAGAAATATTGGTTTGTTCTCTCACTCGCACATGCATTCAAGACCGAGAGTCCCGAAGATTGCCGAAGATCTTCGTTTGTGTATTAGTGCACACGGACGCTCGCACGCATACTAGCTCGCTCGCGTGTAAAACGCGACGGAGGGATAAGCTTGCCTTCTCCCACTCTTAAAATTTTGTTCCCATCTTCAATCCAATTTTATGCGCTTATTTTTGAAAATACGAAGATAACTCATAGAACATTTTTTATGTATATTTTAATTCTCTACAACTTTTGTTTGAAACTTTTTTCGATTAAATGCCTAGATTCTAAGATAAGGCTATATTTTACCCTTTTTTACCCTTTTTCCCCAAGATGCCGGTTGCTGATTTTATATATTAGCACCATTCGATTCAGCGTCGTCAACTTACCCTTAGGTCAAATTTTGAAGCATAAACAAGAAAAGTTCCGGGTTTGGCCCGCGTTGACTGGCCTAACTTGTTTAGTTCGTTCTAACTGTTATCTTGAGAGAACGACGTATTCTTTGTACTTTGTATTTTATTTATATTCTTTTATAGTCTCAACTTATACCAGTTATTAGATTTAAATAGGAACATTAGTAGATTTAAAACCGAAAAATTCCAAAATATAGTTTTAATAAATTAATAATATTAATGTAAGACATATTTGATATAAGACGCCATTAACATTTATATATACATACAACAACATATTTCACTCACACAGTTGATATAGTTCGATAAAACAACTTTTGTCATAATTTTTATTATTATTGTATACTGTATAAAATAATATAATTGACAGAAGAAAAATAGAAAATTCTTAATTATTTTGGATTCGTGTGGGAAGGTAAAAGATGAAAGAAAAAGTAAAAAAATTAATTGATAGATGAACTTGTAGAAAAGGTTGAATGTTATGAACGAGAAACATATACATTTTGTTCAAGCTTGGCTTTTAGTTGGCGAGGTGACCCAGTTGGGAATGTTAGTACTCTCTCTCTCTCTCTCTCTCTCTCTTTCTCTTTCTCTTTCTCTTTCTCTTTCTTTTTCCCTCATATAGATGCATACTTGCAGCTGTATATCCCTCCCTATTTCTCTCTACTTCTTTTTTCTGTAGGAGTTAGAGGTGTGTCATATTGATCGAGGAAATTAACTATTACGACAACCACTTGCTACCGGGTCGAATATGAAAGAAAGTATTTAGTGAGACGTCACATGGTTGAAGTACACGCAAGAAGAACGTCACATAGGGGAATAGTTCGAGAATATTTCACTCGATTAAAGGGAAATTGAAAATTTGTCGTTATCTGAACGACTTCTTGATCTATTAGATATATATTCTTTCCTTTGCGATATTTATTCTCAAAATCTTTATTCTCAAAATCTCAAGTCTCAAAATCTTTATTTATGCATGTAACATCTTCGTGAACGTGTACATGATAATATTAAATAAGACAAGTTAATACAATTTAGTATATTAATTATTTATATCACGTAATTTATTATACGCAATGTTATTATTTATTTTCCCCTTTTCTTTTTCTTTTTTATTTATTTTATCTTTAATAATTCTCCAGGAAGTATAATAGTTACTTTAATGACTTTACACAGTAAGATAAATATTGACGCGAGTTTGAGTTTCTAGGATTATTGAAGCTGTGCTTTTGAAAGATCCTCGTTAAGATTCATCAAGAAACAATGTAGATACATTAAACGGGAATGACATATGATTTTTTTGTCACGATTATTATTAATATTGATTCTTTTATATATACAAGAATTATTCTAATTCAGAACAATATACTGTTTGTAAATTATTTAAGTGACCAAGGATATCCAAATAAATTGTTAATTATATTGACTTGAAAAATTGACCAATGGTGCATTGCAACCTTTTTATAATTTTAATTTTCGATAGTATATAATTAAACTAAGAGATCATTAAATAGATTTAAAAATATTTACATATATTTATTTAAGTTTATTTTAGTATAAAAATAAATTTATATTGCGAAAAAATAAAAAAAAGATTTTTAAATTAGGAAAAAAAATAGAAAGAAATGTCGGCTCACCAGGCGAAGCTCGAAATTAAGTTCAGAATGAACCAAAGTTTAAAAGGAAAAATTAAAAAATACCAGAATTTGAAAAATTTGATTTTTTTTCCAAAAAAACGAAATTTCTCAATGAATTTGACTTCAAATATTTTTTTAATATCATTTTTCGAAAAGTACATCTAAAAAAAAATAAAAAACGTCCCGATAAGTCAATTTTTGACAAAGTTACGGCTATTTGAAAAAAAGCCATTTTTTGAAAAATTTATAATTTTGTTAGATTGGGTACAAAAATCAGAAAAAATTCTCAGAAAGGTTTTCAATGGGGTAGAAAATGATAAAAAAGTTTCAGTCAAATCGAAAGGGGTCGAGGTCAATAGTGGTCGATTTGACGTGGAATGCCCTATAAATATATATATATATATGTTTTTCATCGAACCTTTACGTCCCACGTACGCTTATGTTTCAAAGAGATGAGAAATCTAGCAATTATGAACGGTAAACTATAACGGAAAAAGCTACACTACGTTCCCTGATAATTCCAAACTTATAGCCAATTAGCGAAAACAGACTAATTAATTATTAAACGAATAATGTATGTTATGGCAGGTTCAATTTTGAAATCTGATTTACATGCTGTAGAAAATAATATAACAGTTGATAATAATGCGCGTACTTGTTTCTTTTTGTCTTTGTTTCTCTCTTCCATAACCTTTGACTTTTCAAGAATTTTCCCGTGATCTTAATGAACAAATATGTAGATTTAAATTATAGCACGTTGTTGTACCAGGAATATTTATTTAATTAATTAAATTAATTTTTATCTATAAAACAAATTATGGAACATTATGAAAGATTTTTATTTTTAACATTTATATAAATAAAGATTCGCAAAGTAATATCTCGATATTGCAATCGCGTATTATACAGTTTGTTATTATTTTTTATCTTTTTTACCTTGTGTAAAATATAAGATTTAAGAAACAGAGAAATAGATGTAACAATATATTACACATTCCATTTTTTGTGTGTGTAAATAATCAATAACACTTGAGCACAATATTCCTGGAACGGACAACTTACGTTGTTTTTGCACATGGTCATAGTATTTAATTGAATAACAACTTGTCAGCATTATAATATTAATATTAAACTTTCTCAAGGTCATAATTTCGTCTTTCTACGACCATCCGATTAGATTTGTAAAAATATTAAAACGCAGCAATATACGTATTTTTTTTTTTTTTTTAAGAAATACGCTATACGTGCTTTTTCTTGAATTTTGCTATTTGAATAGCGAATAATTTTCTGAATAGGTTTTCGAGATAATGCATTTTCTCGGAACGGAGAAAAGTCTATTTGTATAACTGTAAAAAAAAAGAAAAAGAAAAAGAAAAATAGGAGAAAACAGAGAGATGGAAAAAACAAAAAAGATACGTGACAGAAAAAGGAAAAGAAAATTCGAGAAAAAGTAAAATAAAATTTTATTTCCGTCCCGAAAATAGTATAGTAAAATTGTATCTATTCCCATCTCGCCATTTTGCATTCATTCCCACGCAAATAACGGAAAAGTCATGCTGCGGATTGCAAGTAGTAAACGAAGAATGACGACGAAGACGACGACAACGACGATGAGCTCGACTTGTTTAGAATAATAACGTGATCCATCCGGTTCTGGTCCCTTTAAGGCATCAATTTGGTATGCTGATGTTTAATTTAACTCGAACTTCTGCGTTTCATTTTGAGAAAACGTAAATTTTCTTTACCACTCTTAATACGTTAAATTTATGAATGAAATTTGTATTTTACACTAATAGAACACATGCCACGCGTTTCTCTTCAACGATTTCAATTTATAATCTTTAAAAGACGTTTATTTTAATAATCGTACGAGCAAAATAAATGGCGGATACGTAAATACGTGTTTCTTCTCACTTCGAACGATAATAATTATACACTTTGATTCAATCAAATCGAATAAATATTTTGAATTTTACAAAATTTCTCCGTGACATTTCAACGTGCAGATCGTCATTTAAACTTTCGTTGAAATGAAAAAAGTTGGGAGAAAAAAGGGAAATACGTTCATTAGATAAATGCATGTTTCGTCTGCAATAAAAAATCTGTACAACAACTGATCGGATTGGATTTTTTCCAATGCTTGTTATTGGAATAACAGCTATTAGGACGATGATCAAGGTGTTGTTTAAAAAATTAAAAAAAAAGATAAGAAATAAAGAAGATACTAAAACTTGAATTTAAAAGAAAATAAATGGATACAATCTTCTTTGTTGTATCAATGATATCGCGAATATGACACTTTGAAGTGTGTAATTCTACTCGAAATGTAGTAAATGTAAAAGAAAAAAGCCGTTACATGATGCTAGTATATTGAATTACTCTGACGATGAAACATTCAAAGAATTTTACTTTGAAACGTTTCGGCGGGAATACTTTCGAGTTATATCGTGAGAAAGAGAAACGTGCTTTCATCATAATTATTCATCCTTCTGTTCATAGATGCCGACACTTACTACTCCGTTTAATTTCTTTCTATAGGTATATATATATATATATACATATATGTATGTTATATATGATGTATATGTTGTATATAAATACTACATATTTGCACAGAGCACAACGATACGTTTTTTTAGTTTTTAAATACATTTACATTAAAAATGTAAAATGATGTGACACAATTCGACAGATGGATCATTTGTTATTGCAACAAATAATATTTTAATAAAAACAACATCGCGCAAACCACCTCCTTGTCGTGATTTGTAAATATATGGGTATATGAATTAAAGAAGAATAAAAAAGAATGAACTTAAATAAAAAAAGAATTACAAACTCTGACGCACGTTTGCATCCCATTAATGCAATTTTCTTTTTTATTATAATGATAAAAAAAGTATATATATATATAAAAAAAAAAATAAATAAAAACGAGGTCATGCTTGCATGTGTTTTATTCATAGATTGTATCCTTTTTAAAAAAAGGAAGTATATATTTTCAATTAGACAGAAATTTTGACAAACGATTGGCAATGCGCGTTAGCGATGTCATTTGAAAGGATATTTATTACATTATTTCTTAACAATGTGGAAATTGAAAATGTGTTTTTCATTTTACAGTCATGGCGAGGATCTCATTGTTACACCGTTCGCGCAAATACTCGCTTCTCTTCGTGCGGTTCGGACCAATTTCTTATCACTCACAAATGTCCCTCCCAACAGGTGAGTGAATCTTTTTTATCTTTGATTAAATCTTTTTTATTTTCGATTAAATCTACTGATTATATAAATACCCATTTGTTGAGTCGTTTAATAACATACAAATAATTTATTTTCATAGATCACGAAGGAGTAGCGGGGCGCAGGGTAGCAGTACGCCACAGCCACGAATCCTTGCACCCGGAGGTAATTATCGATTCATATTTTATAACAATTTTACCAAAATCTATAAAAACGAGACAGAGAAGATTTTTGTATTTCTGAAATTTACAAGTGATTTCTCACGTGTACCTAATGTGATTTCTTTCGTGTACCTAAATATTATTTCAAAAAAAAGAAAAGAAAAATATTTTATGTCATGGGAGATCAGAGATCGGTGTTTATTTTATTTTATAATTTGATGTATATTATATTTACAGAGTAAGCTGAATATATATTGAATATGTATTATTAATACAGAAGAACACGACATTTTCTATATTTTATTTTCTCTTTAAAGCAATCCGTTCTTTTCTCATTTTCTCCTTTTCTTTCTGTGATTTTTATTTTTTTCCTAAGCTAATTCATTAAATTTATTACAAAAATTTTGTTTTATTCTCTCCCAATGTTGATTTTAGTTATTAACTGACATTTTTCATAATTTATTATTTTCCTAGTTTGATCAACGTATATTAATAACTCTTTTTCAATTTAACTTGTTTGTAGTTTTATTAATATCGAGTTCTGGCTTCATTTATCAAATAGAATTTCATTTTTCTTTATTAAATGTTATTACATATTTATACACATTACACATACTTTGAATTGAACATGATTAAATAATATTACATTGTAACTTCAACTTTTTGTATAGCCCATAATGAAATATAATAACTTCATTATTTTCTTTTTCTTATTTGAACATTTTAGAAGAGACCTACATAAAATTGGCCGTGGAAACGATGGAAGAATTGGATTGGTGTTTGGACCAACTGGAAACTATTCAGACTCATCGATCCGTATCCGATATGGCCTCCCTTAAGGTACGTATTTATTTTCCAATGTTTTCAGGATTATTTTCTTTTTTGAACGCAAACACACGTATCTGTTATGATAGAAAAATTTGGATAAATATTACGAAATCAATGTTTATGAAAAATCAAGAATTCATGAAAAGAATAATAGGAACAAATTTTGTATTCAACATATTTAATTTTATACGTAAATGGTTATGCTGTTATTATGTAAACCTAAGTTATTTTTAAATACTAAAGGATTTATCCAAAATAGTATGTAAATGCATATTAGTTTTATTAAGTATTATATTCATATGTACATTTGTTAATTTATCTTTTCTTTCTATCGACTACAAGAATGATAATTCATATCCTATTGTGTGATACATTACTTGCTTGTTGAGATTTTTATAGGATTCCTTGATATTTCAAGGATAAACTATTCTACTATACGGTAATCTTTGAATTATCTGGAAACAACGATAGTTTATTTTATTGTTAGTGTCCTCGAACCAGTAATTATTTCCGGATATTCCCTTAATGAACTTTTATCAACAAGAGTAAAACAAAAATAGGTTTATACTATAATGACGCAAATGCTAAAATAGCGAAGAATACAAGATAAATAAAGAAAGAGTTGAAAGTTCTATATAAAGTTTAACAATAATATCTAACGAAATTACGATAATGGATTCTTCATATGTAAAGAAAAATAAATAGGTTATATCAACATGGGTTCGAAAATGCTCAATTTTGAAATCACGAAACTTTTAAGTATGATCTTGTTATCGAAGTTAAACCGCATATTTTTGTTGCTATCTATATATTGCTGTAATAAATGTAGTTTTTGCCCTTTTTTTAATTCCCTTGCGACGTTGCTTGTTCAAAGAAACTTGGTTATTTAAAAAAAAAAAAACAAATAAATAAGTTTGAATGGTTTCGAGTTAAAATAAACCAAAAATATGAACTTTTTCCTTCGGCCACTTTCTTTATTTTTCTCCCTTTTATTAAAATGCAAAAAAGGGTAGATTTTAATTAAAAATTCTCAAAGAAGGTTTCGTTTAATGAACGAAATCATAAGAATAAAAAAATATCAAGTATTATATTATAATAAATGTAAATCGATATATAATTAAACGACGAGAACATGAAAAGTTTCTAGTTAGTTTTTTCAGTATGATAATATTCTTAATTTGATATCGTGAACATGATAAAAATTGATCGCTCAACATTTTTCAACTTTTATTTCGCTCAACGTTATTATTACTTACTATTTTTCGAGGGGGATATACGTGCTTTTCTTTTTTCTTTGTTTATAGATCTTGTCAGAGTATTGAAATTTCTAAATTATTCAGAAAAAAGCTCAAACGTTGATACCAGAATAACATCGACTTCGTTTGTATTATCATGTTTCCTTTGACAATTTTTCCCATGTTTGGATTGTCTTCGAGTATGTACATCATTAAAAAATTGGAAAAAATGAAAGGAACATGATATTCCTTCCAATTAATATCGAACGTATATACAATATATAATACTTACTGATAGTATCTGGTAATTATATACAAATTTTACGTTGGAAAAGATTCATGTTCTTTGAACGTGAACGTTCCTTCGATATTATATTTCGCTTATGCATATGCAAAGGATATCACTATTCACGCAAATCATCCGAGATAGGAAGAAAGTAGACTCGATTCCATTTCAAGTGCGTTACCTTTTTGAAAGTCATTGTGCCAATGGAATTATAAAAATATATACGTAGGAGACAGTTTAATTACGTCACGTCGCATCGATGGACTTTCCTTCGGTGCACGAGACTAACGTCATTTTAGCGATCGAGAGAGTTAGTCACGTAAGAAAATTCTTAGAAGAAAGATATATGTGCGTGTGTGTATGTATGTAAACTTTACATATGATTAGAAAATCGGGGAAAGTTTAATATTCAACAAGTCGTCTTTGTTAAGTCGCTTGCTTTTATTTCAATTCTTAACTTTCACTTTCTTCAAATGTTATTTAAATATTAAAACATACTAAAAGAAACTTTTCGTCGTGTTTTTCTCTTCGTCGCATCGAACAATTGATTTCTTTTTTATTTTCACAATAATTAAAACGTTGGTATTTTGATTTAAATAACGCTCGCTAATGTCCACGCAACATCACGTGACGAATTATTTTGAATTTCAAACGATCGCATCGATAACGAGATACGCATTTGTAAACTATTATTCATAAAAAGTCGCGTGATTAATCGTATTGTTTATCGTTCCCACAACATTTTCGTCGAAATTGCCAATATGAGTCAATGGAGTCAATTTATTTCCGGTCGTACCTACGTATGTATGTTCGTTCGTTCGTTCTTTCGTTCGTTTTTCTTTTTCAAATCAAAAAACCACGATCGTGTTAATCTCGTACACATTATCGAACACTTTCTTTGGAGAGCAGGTCTTGCGTAATAATCAGTTCGTCAAACCATGTCATCGATCGCACAAAAGACTACTATAAATAATTATTCGCACGATAATATTTTGTAGAATGTTTTTCAAAAGAATATTTTTTCTTTACCTAGAGAAAAATATATAAATAATATTTTGGTAAGAAAAGTTCAAGTTAGGTCATCTTGATTTATATATCTATCTGTATATTAAATCAATTCGAGTTTAGAGATAGATATATAATTACTTATATATACAGAGAGTCTCCCAAAACTTATTAGACCTGTTAAAAATATAATAACTCTTTTATGCATTAAAAATTAACGTTTGTTCTTTTATAAACAATAAATATACTTCTTGATATTAGCTACTATTTTGTATTATGTTATTCCATTACCTTTCGTAATACCCTAGTGACTATTAGGTCACCCTGTATATTTAGATACTTTATATCTATGATAACAATTAAGTAGAATAACAGAGTTACAATTAAACTTTTTTAGGATGATTCAGAATAGTTGCTTCGGAGCAATTCGATAAAAAGTACTCTATTATAATTTGACGTTGATTTATCGTGCAAAAAGCTCATAAAAGTTTATTTGAAACGTACTTCTTCGTTTCTTTTTGAATTTCCAAATTTAAAATCATCTTCTTTAATCGTTTCATCTTTTCGAGAAATAAGGTAACAAAAAAACTCACGAAAAAAGGATTAAGAGATTCCCTTATCGATCTTCTTTTATCTACATTAAAATTTGATTTCTTGATGATAGATCAACAATATTATGTGACTCGTTCGAACGAAAGGCCTTCTTTATTGTCTTTCTCTGTCCTATTTGAGGTCGCTTGAGTAACGCACTCCCTTGACCTGACTACGTGATAGGAGCATTGAAATAGCCTGGATTCAATGATACACATATTTTTCGTTTTTCCTTTTTTTTTTTACGAAAGAAAAAGAGACATATTGGTACCATTGATACTTTGTTTCTCGTGTATAAAAAAAAGGGGCCACAGAGGTTCTGCGAATTTGCTAAGTTCCTTGTTAATTTCCTACGAATTTCGCGTGTCCGTCTCAAACCAAAGCGGGTGGTAATAAATTAAACGTAAAAAGTAATGGGAAGAGAGAGAAAATATTAGAATTTGACATTCAACAATAGGAACTATTTGAAACAAACAAAATTACACTAGTTAATATAAAACAAAAGTCTACAATCATTTTATTTTCTATACAAATATGTATAATATTGTGTATATATATATATATATATATATATATATATATATATATATTTAAAAAAAATATACATTGTTTAAAAATTTATTGTCAATCATTAACTTTATTGTTGTTACTATTGTTATTGTCAACGTCATCATCTATTCAATCGCAAATATTAATTAGAAGAAAAAAAAATCGATTAAAAATTGTTTTATATTATAATTTATCGATTTTTTCCTATTTCGGGTCTCCATCTTTCATTTTTCAATATTCGTTTATATTAATCTTCTTTTCTTTACGAGACTCTATAAAGTTATCTTCAACGAGAATCCTATTTTTCTTTTCGTTCTTGTACAATACGAAACTTCGATAAAATTTATCTCAACAGGGAAGATACCATGGAATACATAACTTCTTGATATAATTTCGATGTTAACAATTGTATTTGAAAGTACATAAAGGAAAATATATTATAATTACCCTTCGTTCTTTGTTTTTCCTATCTAATATACATTACAACTCGTCTTTTCTCAATAAATTTATTTGATAAATAATAACGATTCTTCTTTCTTCTCGGTATTAAATCTATTTTATGATATACGAGAGAAGTAATGAACAAAATCTTTCGATAAAATTTATACATTTATTAACTACGATCATTTTTCTTCTTTTGCATTATTTAATTCTGAAAATACAAATGACTAATATACAAAAAAATTATTTTCCATTTTGGTATTATCGAAAATAACGATAATGAAGATAACAGATAATTAAAGGTTTTTTTCCATTAACATTCGCAGAAATTTGTCTATCGAAATGGAATCTATAAGTGTGTCAACGTAAAACCTACGTAAACACGGGAAGCTCAATATTTGAGGGATAAAGCATGAAAGCTCTTCATCTCTCTGTTTTTATCTCTTATTCATATATATTATATATATAAATATTACATATAGATATTACATATAGATATAAATGAGTATAGAATACATTCTTCCATTATAAAACACGATTACATCGTAAACTCGAGGGAGGAAACTCGGTCATTGGGTAATGGCAGTTCTAGAGGAAATTGGAAAAATTAACACGAAGATTGTCAGTTGTTGCGTAGGTAGTGTAATCAAATTTGAAAAAGAAAGATATTTGAAAAATATCGAACAATAGTACAATTGGGCACGTTTTTGAAAATGAATGTTGAAATATCGGAAGGTTAAGGTGGATACATACGATGATGGAATTTCACGAGTATGTATTGTATTCTGATTTTCTTGGGGGAGGGAGAGTGGGAGAGGTTTTTCATTCTGTTTTTCTTCTTTCTTTTTTTATCGGACCGAATGGATTTATAATGCGAAGAAAATTGTGCATTGTATTTGTACGTCATAAAAATCTAAATCGTAGTTCTCTAGAAAACGTGTGTATATTTGTAATCACATATTTACATATACATAGATAGTAGTATCATATTGAATTTTAATCAAGTTTAGTAATCATAATATCAAATCTTAATTTAATTTGTGTTTACACTGTTTATATTTAAATATATGTACTATATAGGAGAGAACGCGTAATTGGCTTAACTAGAAATAATAGTTCTCGTTCCACGCTATTTATATTAGCCAGGGAAACATATTTGATCGATTTTTGTATCGATTTTGGATGCAGCTGCATCGTGCTTACTGTGAGATTTTAATATTTATAGTAGTATAATCGTAGAGTTTTGGGAAAAATTATTCCTACAAATTCAAATTCGTGTTTTTACTGATAATAGGATATGAAAGACCGACACGTTCGAAATAGTTTTATTTTTTAACATGTGATTTTTATTTATTCGAAAAAATTTATTCCGAACGAATGCGTTTTATTTTTACTTTGTATTATTTTATTTCATTTTGTGTTTTTTGTTAGAAACATTTACTCTTAGAAATGGTTATTGATTTAGTAAAAAAAAGAAAAAAAAAAAAAAACGAAAACAGATTTGTTAGCTACTCTAGAAGGGTGGTGGGATCATAAGTGATCGTAATTCTCGCATGACCACCTCCAATTAATGATCGGCAATTTGCGAGAAGCTAAATCGCACGCTTCGATCGTTTCCAATTATTATCGACGAGCCTATAATTACTCGTCCCATCTAGTTTATTGTAGGCGACCGAGCAAACGAAACAGTTAATATAACCGTCGATATTAATTTAATTCCTTATTATTGGCAACGTCAACGTCGATTTTTGTCCATGCTCGATTAACTCTTATTTTCTGGTTTAACATTTTCTTTTTCACAGATCATTATTCTCTTTTTCCTGTTTATTTTTTTTGTTGCTCTTTTTAAATTTAGTTATCGTTGTCTTCATATGCGTTTTTTTTTTTATAGGAAAAAACAAGAAGGACGATAAATTACAAAGTATTACCCTTGTCGCGTTTCGGTCGCGTCCCAAAGCAAAATCGATACATCGAATTAATTGACCCACATTGACGTGGAGACCTCGCGAACACTTCTTTAAATACTCTCTTATACGAGTCCAATATACTAACGCACTTAAGTACATATATATATATATATACGAAACATCTCGATTGCATTGAAGGCCACCCCTAATGTCGTTGCTAATGAAAACGATCTACGTTTTTCACGCTTTATTTGATCTTTCAATCGAATTTAAGAATGAAGGGATAGAAAATCGTGATTATTCCTTATCGAATCTTAACGAAATTTAACGAAAAAACGTGTTTTATTTACCTCGAAAAATGTTGGCTCCAGACAAAAAGTAAATTTGCGAATTTATTTAGCATCTTTGAAGAATTTCCTCTATCTTTCTCTCTCTTTATTTATTTATATTGATTTTCCGAGCGTTGGCAAACGACGACCCTAAATAAAGGGGAGAAGGACGAGAATCCTGTTTCGATCTACAGCATATACACACACATACACATACACGCAGAAAGCCATCAAATTTCCCCTAAGGTTTTGTGGCTATATCTATTTTTCGAAAATAATGATACCCTGAGTAATAATAAGGATTTCGTACAATTAAGATTTATCTTTATTTTACTATACTATCTGTCTCTTTTTCATTTTCTTTTTGAATTATCTACTTTTCGTGTATTTTATCAGAAGTAATAAATTATTCGTAATAGACATCAGCGATTGCGGATTCGTCATTTATTTTGATGCCTTTTAAGTTGAAATGATATAGAAATATTGTAATATTTTATTTCGATAAATGTATATGTGTATATAAATCTACATACCATACGCGTATATAGATATATAAAAAAAATAACGTTACGTATTCTCTCTTCCTTTTTTTTAAAAGAGAGAATGTATCCATTAGTTTGATTGTCCCTTGCACATAGAAACGCAAATTGTTGTTTATACGTAAAGTAAATATTGCCAGTAAAGATTACAGCTATAGTATACTGATTTAACGAATCGAGACTGACAAATAGTTGAGTGTTCATAAAATCAGAGACACACGTTCGCGTAGTGGAAAGTTTCGACGAATCGTGTATGCGTTTACAAGAAAAAAAAATAAAAAATATTCTCGGTTAACGTGAAAAATAAACTTTACGAAAATCAATGTCAGAAATATTTGTTTTCTTTTGTTAAAAAAGACCCGTAGCGTAAACTTTTTTTTGTAAGCTCACAAGCTATACAGATATTATACGCACTCCTAATTCTCTTTTTCTCATTTTCGCGTTGACTTTCTTTCACATTATTCGTACGTGACAGCGCGCAAGACTAGTAAATCTATCTAGGAATAATATCATCACCGAAATCATTTCCCAACATTTTTAACTTGCATTATCGCAATGCAAATATCAACGTCATCGACGCGTCTTGAGATCAATGAATGTTCTTTATCTCGAATGTTCTTTTCATTTTTTTCTCTTTTTAGAAAGGTCGTGTATGTCAAAATTGTATCTACTTACATATATGTATATATATATATTCGTGTGTACATATGCATATACAATACAAGGCGAGATAGTAAAAGTAAACTCGTTTCGTAGAATCATCATCGTTCATGAGTTTTGCAATTCGAATTTTTGTACTCTTACTTTGTAACTACATACGTTGCGAATTATCTTCAGAGAAATTTTTCTCTAACCAAATCGTGGATCAAAGTTTGAAGGAATCTTTTTTATTGAAAAAAAAAAAAAAAAAAAAAATAAGAAAAAACAACAAAAACAAAAAAAACTTTTTATAAAATTTATCAATAACCTTGTGTACTTTGAACCGTGGTTTTCGAATATACGGGTATAACTGCTTTTTATCGTGAAGGTCAGGATCGATCAGAAAAAAATGCCATTTACTGTAATCAATTCTATCGTTTTCATATTACTCGATACGAAACCTGTTGTTTGACCGAATGAGCTATATTCGTCGATAACATTTTTTTCTTAATCGGCTACTTTAGTACTTGTTGGTTTTGTTTTCGTACTTTTTTCCATTATATTTTTATTCACTTATTATTATTATTATTATTATTATTATTATTATTATTATTATTATTTTTGTACTCATATTATTAAGACTATTAATCTAGATTTAAAATTCTGAAATCCTTGTTATTCTACAATCCTTTCAGTCATAAGATCTTCCTATTTCTGCCCCTAAAATTCCTCGTTTTTTAGGGATCCTTTTTTAACTCTTTAGTAACTCTCTAAATCCAACCTTCATCTTTTTCCTTAATATACCTTTCGAAAGGAATTCAAAAATCTATTCACTACCTATAAAAATCTCTTCAGGTATGCTTAACAAATTCAACGAAATATACGTGAATAAACCTCAACTTTGAAATTCTTGAATTATTATTGTCTTCTTAAAAAAACTCATATATAGGTACTTCTGACTCTGTCATGTAATAGTTCTTTTTCTATTTTTCTGAAAAAAATTCAGAAAGAAAAACTTATATATGCATATTAAAGTATTCTAAGCTAGATATGCAAATAATAAATCTGACACGCGACATACAATGCAGATGCAGCATAAAATGAGATACAAACAAGAAATTACATTTCTTTAGAAAAGTGAAAATATATGCATACAACCTGTAATGTTCAAAGGGGGTAGATTTTGGCTTCAATTTCCATTACATATTTATTTCTTATTTTTATCCTTGGAGTATAAACGTTTTTTTTTATCATGATTTTTTCCAATACTAAAAATTACCATTGCAAGGATATTTGAATTCAGTCATTTGTGAAATTCGTTGAGTACAGCAAAAAAATACTGTCATCTTACGACAAAGAACACGTACATATATGTTGTTAAGATGAAATGATTGGTACAACGGCGTACGTCGGATATTATTTCCACTATTATTAATATTCTTATATCCGTAACATGCTGCTTTTGACATTTTGGATAAATACGTGTACATGATAATGTATGGTATATGTTTGAAAGCAATTCATTTCGTGGAAAAAGGTAGCAGAGACGTTTCTATTTCAAAATATATGTCTGAGATTTTACGAAAAACCTGTATTATGTTGTTTTTTCAAACATTTTATTAAGAAAATCTTTTACGAGAAATAGAGAGAAAGCAAAAGTTGAAAGTCTTGTAAATCTTTTGTTGTCGTAGGCAATCGAAAAAGAAATGCAGGACGAATTTTATGTTCCTTTTAAAAATGGATGAAACGAAAACGAAAGGAGAATTATAAAAAGCATTTCTGTAGTATAATATAGATGTATTTAGGAAAGACTATCGTGATCAAAGACACGTAGGTTGGACATAACCATGCAACATACGTAAACTTATGCTTACATATAATTAAAAACGTATACAGTATGTTTCAGAATAATTACATTTTCAGACGAGACAAAGGAGAGGTAATTAATTAAATACTTTTTCTTGATAAAGTAATAAAATTATACGATACAAAGAAAATGAGGATTTATTATCTCTAAAAATTACGATTAGTTATTCTAGAATAACCCATTTACGTACGTAAACTATGAGTCATTTATGATTTCTTCTAATAAATTATTTACGCATAAAATACTCACAAATCGTATAACGTGTTAACTTATTATAATAACTTATTATCAATCATGTTGATCGAAAAAATAATAATAGTTTACGATAATATTAGTATCATATATTTTTTGTAAAACATTTTTAAAAAAGAAATAGATAATTATCATATTTTATCGGAGCAATAATTCACGATGATGTTTAAATGTCATAAAATATTTATTAGGTTTATTTTAGAAGGGCCCATTATATAAGTAAACGGATTTTCTTGGAAATATTTTTGTCAACATTCTGACGATTACAAAGCATATCAATTTAATACTGACTTTTTCGAGATTTATCATTCATATAAATATATATAATTAATAGTTAAATTTAATTATCATAAGTATTTTGTTTCCACGTGTATGTATATATATACACATACATAGATGCATACATTTGTAATAACCATTTATATACGTGTATAAATGCATATATTTTATTTCACAATATATCAGCAGTCTCAAAAATCCATTGGAATTTAAATCGAAATATGGTCGCCATTGTAGCTATACTAAAATAAGTTTTCACTACATATAAATGTAAAAATCGAAACTCATTTTTCCGACACTTGAAAGGCGTTTTATATCTGTCCTATTTATTTATTTATTTTTACTTTGTTTTTTTTTCTAACATATTTTTTCCCAGTTTCCGGCACAGTGACAATAATCTCACTGATATTGACCTATGCATTGTGCAGTTGCTATTTTTATCCTGGATTTTCTGACACGACACTTCCGACGTTTTCCTATACTTTATGCCTTCCGTCACTATTGTGTCGATTATTTTTCCTATCTGTTGAAAAGTATATACATATTTCTTTTGATTAATTCGCAAAGGAAATATTTCTTTCCATCCGTTTTTGTCACTGGTAATTCCATTAAAAACATTTTTCTCGTAGCATTTGTATACTACTAAAATTCGCCTATATTTTTTTTTGTTCTTTCATGATAATTAACGAGAAAGTATTTATCAATTAACAAGATTTACATATTTTGTCAAACAAATTAAATACAAAAATTAGATACTTCCCATTGATTCATCTCTCAACGAATATTTTTTATTTTTCTTATAAATTCAGTAATTAAACCGTTCCAACTAAATACCTCATAATTTTTTTTTTCTACAAGCCAAGAGTAAAGAGAAATCATAAATTTATTTTTTAATTTCTAACTATTCCTGGACTTATTTATTCGCGCGAATAAATGCATAAATATGATAAATTCCAGGAGATCTAACTTTAAGTAGTACAAACATTATTCAACTTCGTTCGGACGCCGCTTATCCAGAGGATTTTTCTTTTGACTTTCGAACGTCGTAAATTTACACGTTTGAATTTTTGAAGTATTATTCTTGCGAGAACTTTCATATGCGAAAGGTCGGCATTTTCGCAAAATCGTGAACTTTGAGTACGCTGTCTCAACTTCGTTTCCGGTTACCTCGAGTTTCGCGAACGGAGACCGGAAGTCTGAGTGGAAATGAAAAAAAACAAGCAAACACTCATAGAATCATGAATTTATCCTGCAGAAGGATTACTTTATTTGGTTTTATATTTAACCAAAAGAAAAAGCAAACTTTGCCGCCTACAGATATAACACCCACTTCGTTATTTATTATTTTATTCTTCTTTTGATATCAAACGATATAATAATATATTTATCTTTAAATTACTTTTGCAATATGTACGAGTCAATTTTCTTAATTTATCGGATAATAAATTTTTAAAAAATTAAAAATTATTTTTCCAAAAGAATCGATGTTCCAATTTTTGAGATATTCACTTTTTATTTGTTTACTGAGATGAGAAATAGGCTTATTGATAAATAGGTCATAAAATACAAGGTCGACATCGTTTAATTTTGCATAAATTTTCTTCGTCAGATCACACACAATATCTTTAACATTATATAGCAAAGATAAACGTCTTAGTTTCTATTATATCGATATCGATGCATTATCGAATTATTCACGAATTTTCTTATCATTTCTTGTAGAAAAAATCAGAAAAGCATTAACGTCATTACGATAACCTATTGTACATATAAATACCAAATAAAAATACATTTTCAAGAAATTACGTGAATTCTCGGTGGCATGATATTTTCTAATCAAGAACATGTCAGTCATATTTAGAAAAAAAAGAAGAAGAAACAAAAAAATACTAATTATTACTTAATCAATTCAACACATTTTTGTAACTCGACGATTAATAAGCTTCGATTTCGTCGATAGAAGGAAACGAAACTATTCTGATGAATCATTTCCTTAAAAAACAAAAAAGAAGAAAATCGAACAATCGACCCTGAATGAAAAATGAACTAACATTTTGTAGACGATGCATTCATTATTATGTAAACGTCTCACCAACTGTATCGATATTATATGTCTGACATTATCCGTGTCACACACTTATTATACTGATAGATAGGTATGTGAATAAATATAGTATGCAAGCTTATATAGAATATCCACATGATCATGTGTAAGAGCACGCTTATATCAAGTCCAAGCACTGTTTAAAAACGTTTGTATGTATCGAGGAGGAAGCGTGCCACGAATCAATTTATTAATATTAATTATGTTTGTCTGTCGATTGAGTATTATCGAAAGGAAGTATTTATTCACGTACATAACGAGTTCGTCCATTTTAGAAAATAATATTTATTGCATAATTACGATTTTAAATATGTGTTTCATGCCCGTGTTGTTTTTGAACAAATGTCATTATCAGGCTGTGTGTACAAAAAACAATCATATACGAACGTAGAACAAAGTATTCTAAGCTTTTTCTCATATCGGGCTAATATTTTCTGCAACATTTTAATATCCAGCCCATTCTATTACGTCAAACTTCATAATAATAATAATAATAACCTCTGTTAAAACGAAATTCAATTAATATTTTTCTGAGGACTTGTATCTGTTTTACTGCGGATCGGTACCGAGTTGTGTATTACAGTTTGAAAAACATTGACGTAATTTATATATCTTATAACTTTTTTTTTTATCTAGCTGACAATTTAATTTATTTATAAAGGAAATGTTCATATTGTAAAATATAATATATATAATATATTACAAACACATATAACTTCATTAATGCAATTGTTTTCCCGTGTATTTTATTTAAAACCGACAAGAAAAGAGATCATTTGACCAGGAAATTAGGTTCATACCAAAAATGATACCCGTGGGACGAAACATATTTTATCCTTTCTACAATGTTTTTATATTATGCAGTAACCAATAAAGTAGCATCGTTTAATGCTAAATGTCCTACGACAGGTCAAATGACCGGTTCTTAATTTAAAATTCAAATTCTTCATTTGGTTTTACGACAGTTATAAATATAAAATTTCTTTTTTTAATTATTATTCAAGCCAATCACAGATCAATGATTGTTATTTTATATTATATTGTATAAAATATAATAAAAACGTTATAAAAATCGGTCGTTTGACCGGTTGCGATATAAATAAGCATACATAATTGATTTAATGTTAAGACGACAAAATTCTCGTAACCATTCGATGACCGAATATCTTAATAATATTTCTAAAAAATAACTTTTAACGATGATTTCATTATAAAATAAAAATTATTTTGTTTGTTTTTAAGATAAAATAAAGAAGAGAAAGAAAAAGTTGTTAATTCGTCAGCTTAAATTATCTCTCAATTATATAATATAGTAGACATTATATAAAATAAGAATCTGAATTATGCTCGTTTAAAAATTGTTGTTCGAAAAAGTAATTGTTGTTTGTACCAAATATAGATATAAGTACTGCATACGTACTTGTGTTTGGCTTATGAGAATGAAGATAATATATTAATGATTCTTCGCAGACCGAGTGGTGCTTGTACGTACATACTACGCACATTGAAACAAAGCCTTTGTCAAATACTAACTGGATAGTAACTAATAAGTGAAGAAAAGTATACGACGAAATAGGTATCTACGATTAGCGGCAAACTGTTATCATTTAGCCCGTTACGATGGGTAATAGCAGAAAGTAATAAAGGATATCTGCTTATTTATGAACGATCGTATATTAATCACGATTGTATACACAGCCGGAGATAAGAAAACTTTGCGAGAGAAAGGAATGCATGTATATTAATTACAATTATAATTAATAATTAATTTTTTAATTTATACGACAAGATTTGAAGAATTTATTTGAATTTGAGTAGAATTATTATCCCTTTTGTTTATCGTTAATTAACGATGTAATTGTAAAATGTAATTACAATGAAGAAGAAATAAAATATAACTGTAGCGTGGTGTAGTCATCGTGTTTACTATAAATCATAGGAAAGAAATTAAACACGGTGGAGTTAATTTTGTAAAAACAGAGAGATGTCAAAAGTAGTTGTTAAAAATAGGTCAACATGTTTGCAATGATTCGCGCTAACGCAAACCGAAAAAGATAGGTAACCTTATTGGGAAATAATGAAAATGCTTCTTCTCTGCCGTTGACGGTAAAAAAAACAAATATTTCATTGTTCAAAAAGTTTCTTTTTTTTAAATATAATACACACACATACACACACACACAATAGAGGGATTAAGTAAATTTTACTTTTTGATTTCATTTTAAAATACGATGTTTAAATGTCGAATAATAATAACAACAAGAAAGAAGAAAAAAGTCGAGTACGAGAATTGAATCGAATTCGACAACTTCGCGGAATTAACTGGAAAGACGCGTGTGTTCAATGTCGATCTTCGATCCAAAATAAAGATAGATAGATGAAAGAGAAAAAGAGAAAGACGGAGAGAGAGAGAGAGAAAGAGAAAAAGAAGCTTTGATAAATCAAAGAAATAATTCGCTGAAGTTGAAAAATCACTTCGTGGAAAATATATTTTTTTTCGAAGTGGCCGGATGCAGTTTCGTCAATCATCCTACAAGGTCGAATTTAACTCGAACCGAATTCCGTAATCATTTTCGACACGTGTATGTTCTACCAGCTGCTGAAATTCTCACGTTTAACGATTTTCTGTGCTGCACTCTGAAAAACCGACCGACAACTTTCTAATTAATTTTTATCAAAACAAATTATAAATCCACGTTTCATTTCATCGTTTTCGCGCAGGTTATTAATTATCGCGAGGGAGACCGATGAAATCAGAGAGGAAGAGAGAGAGAGCAAACACAAAAAAAAGAAAAAAGAAGCAAATTAAAGAAAGATGCGAGAATAGTACGAAGTAGCACGCGTGGAATAGGTAGATAAGAGAATAGCGTGTAACCAATACAAAGAACTAATGACGCAAACGTTCTTCGATGTCCCGTTTTTAAAAACGACTTTGCACAGAGATAGGAACAAAGTACGTTCACCAGGGAGACAAATTACTGTGATTATATTTATAGTAGCTCGATTTATTACCCTCACCTTTGCTTTTCGCATACACGACGTATGCATAGGTCAAGTACGACGTTGAACACCTACGTACATATGTATATAAACGAGAAAAAGAGAGAGAGAGAGAGAGAGAGAGAGAGAAAGGGTTATTTCTGACTGGGTATATCACAACACATAGCATTCTATCTTTTCAATTCTTACTACTACAAAATAATATGTTCACGTATATATATAACTGTTTACCGTGACATAATAATCGTTCTTCTTTATCATAATGTGTTACACTCGTTCGCTAAGATAAATGATGATATACTAATTAGCTCAACGTCAAGTGTATATCTTGTTTTTTAATTAACAACCGAGTCTCAATGTCTCTCATTGACTTGTACAGACCATAGAGAAAAAAAGGAAATTACGATATAGGGTGAATCGCGTTATAAACTATTGTTTCGTTTTAATCCGAATTCTGGCGATATAACAGCGATGTATATAAAAACGATAGAAATATTTAGCGAGGTTATTATTTTTATTTATCTATTTTTCTTTATTTATATATATTTATTTTTTTTTTAATTCCGTTGATACCAACAGACATATTACAATGTCCATTTTATTGAACGTTTATTTGAATTGTTCTGTCTAATCCTCGTATCATCATAGCGTTGATAGTTAACAACGTTTTTATAGTGACTGAATTTGTTTCTATATTTTGATTTTCACAGTCTTTTTTACTTTCCTTTCTATCTTCGTTATTGTAACCGTGGTATTGGAAAAACCAGTCACAGAGATGCACACACCCACATATACCCGCACGCAAGCTCGAAAACAATTCTTGCTTCCTTTTTTTTTTTTGTTTACGAGAGAACAAACAAAGTGACATTTATTTTTCCTTCCTCTATAATAAATAAAAATAACTTTATGAAACTAAATATTCTATATTTTACATTAAAATTTATATAAGTATAAAGTAATTAGTAATTATTGATATAAAGATTTTTTGATTATCTACAATATATAAATAAATAAAATATCGAATTTATACAGATATGTTATATAGAATCACATTTAAGTAAATAATTATATCGAGATCGATAGATTGATCCGTACGATAATGATCTATTTTGCCAATTAATTTATAACAATAATAATCGTAAGATTTAAACGAAGAACACCTGTACATATTTACACGTGTTGTAACAGTCTCGAGGATTAATCAAGAAATTCATTCCCGAGGTCATTTTCGTCTAATATTTTTTTCTTCTACCATTAATCAGGATAAGCTAGAAAACGTTTTCACTTGCAACTATCACATCAGAATATAAGATTATATCGCAAATCGAGATTGGTTGGTTCCTTTTCTAATAAAATTCATTCCAATGAAAGGTGAAACGTTTTTAAGATCAAATCCGTAGAATTAAGAAAAAAAGGAGACTGAAAAAAAATGAAATATAAATAGAAAGAAGTATTACAGAAGTATTACAGTAACAAGTAATAGCGAGTAAGATACGTGCAGGTGTGTAACATAAAAGAAAGGATACAAAAATAACATAGGATCAAAAAAGAATAAAAGATGTTAAATTCTTTTGAATTTTTCACGTATATCAAGAAAAGATATTGTAAGAGAAAGAGAAAGGGAGAATCGAGACTTACGAATGAATATCATTAAACCGCATCATCGCGATTCGTATCAGTCGTAAAAAAGAAAGAAGACGGAACTAATAACATTCCAATGATACTCTTCATTACTTTACGATTTATGTTTTTCCTGTTTTTTATTTTATTTTATTTTATTTTATTTTATATTTTTATCTTAAATACCATTGAAAATGGCGAGAGAATTCCGGTTTTTTATTTAACGAATTTGCCGCCTCCTCCGTTTTCACTCACACATGATGGGAGACTAATTTACATGATTTCGTACTCGTTGCTTATTCTTATTCAATTTCGAATATATAATCTTGCGAAAAATCGTATTTATTTATCGGTTTTTAATGTGTACGAACTTTTATATTTGTCATATAACAAAGTCTCGACGAATAAATAAGAGTTCATAAGTACATATTAAAAGGATTATACTTATATTGTACTACATATCCATATGAGAATTATTGTGGGAAGAAAACACGTAGAAAATATAGAGAAAGAAAAAACAAACAAATGAAAAGAGAGAGAGAGAGAGAGAGAGAGAGAATTAAGCGTTCGATCAAGGTCTTCTCTTGTATCTTACTGATCGTAAAAATTGTTTTTACGATCTAATTCGTATACCGCAGCGCATTAATAATCGATAATCAACGTATCTAAGATACGTAAGATGACTTTGTTTTCGACTGTTATGTTTTTTGATCATAGTCTTGGTTAAGATTTATTACCCTCGACCAAATATCGATTCGGTTAGATGAATGATAATTTAGCGAATAATGACACACTCATATTTTTCGATTATTTTCCCATAGAAAAAGTTCCATTGTCTTTTCATTTCTCTCTCTTTTCTCGTTTCTTGCATACTTCTCGACGACTACCTATTAAAACTTCGTGCCCATAACAGGTAATTGTTTTCAAAATTGTCTTCTATGAAATATTATAGACAATTTTTATACTTTCTTAAACTATCTTAAAATGAAATAAAGTTCTTCTTTATGTGCTAATCTTGACCTAATAATAACTTTAGCTTATAACTTATATTTGTATATATATAGGTATATATAATTAAACAAAGTCTTAGTTCCCTTTCACTTAACAGGTATACCATAGTATATATAACAAACATTATTTTCTCTTTATTTTTATCTCTCTATTCATGTCTGTAACTTTCGACGAGCATACATAAACCTACAAAAGTATACTCAACTACGTGACACCATTATGATAAAACAGCTATAATTTCATAGCATCGTAACGTCTGGTGTATCTTGTCTTATCTTTGAAACTTACAATGAGATTCGTTAGAGTATCGCATATACACATATATAAACTCAATTAATTTATGATACTTTACCTAATATATTTGTGATACAGAACTCGGTCTGGCTATCATCTAAAAATACGATGAGTTAAGTATGAATATTATAATACAAATTGCGTACTTCTCTTAACATTACGATCAACGATCAAATTAATTGAAATACAAATAAAAGAGAATATTTAGGAGTATGTTAGAACCTTTTTTTTTATTATTAATACGAGCCAATGAATTTATTGTTATTCTGTTTTCTCCATTACGTTTCATTAAGATAATCAATTATTCTTATATGATTTTCTCTATGCTTTCTAATAATAGAACCCGATAGACAAAGACAGAGAAAGATAAAAAGAGAAAAAAGGATGACAGAGAAATTGATCATAATGATGCCTTTAACAAAGCTAAATGACATGGCACGCATGCGAGAACTAACAGATTTAACAGGACGACATTTATAAGCCGCGTGATTCGTCTTCGATGATTGTTCATAATAAGTAATAATAACGATTTGTCAAAGTGACACGCGTTTGTCGTGTGAACAGCTGTCGAGGTTGATATGATAATATGTGATGATATTCCGATCATTCTAATTCTTCTTCTTCTTCTTCTTCTATTTTTTTTGTGCTTTTTCTATTACTATTACAACTTCTTTATCTCGTTCTTCGTATATATTCTCTTAACTTTATTTCGTTACGTCAATGACGTAACTCTAAAACTACTTATTAGTAAATAAAAGAAAGAGAATAAAAAAAAAAGAATTATCGAGGTTAATATGAGCAACACCTAGTGGTATTCCGATTATTCTTAATTTTTTTCTTCTTTATCTTCTTCCTCTATCTATATTTCTTCTTATTTATCTTGTTCTTCATCTATTCCCATTCATTATATTTTATTACATTAATAATTTAACTCAAGTATTGCTCATTAGTAAAAAAAACAGAAAAACAAAAAAAAAGTTCATCCAAGACAGAACAACTATTAAAATTGATATGAGTAATATATCATAATATTTTGATCATTCGTATTTTTCTTTATTCGTTTTCTTTTTTATCTGTTTCTTTATCTAGTCATCCATCTATCCTCTTAATTCTATAACATCTTATTAAATGAATTCAATCAAGAACTGGTTATTAGTAAATAAAAAATTAGTGAATCACGATAAAACAATTATCGAGGTTGATGTGAGTAATATAACATGATATTCCAATCATTCTTATTTTTAATATTTTTTCTCTACCACTGTTTCCTCATACAGTTTTTCATTTAATTCTCTTAACTGCATTTTTTTTACATTTAATGACGTAAATGAAAAACTACTTATTAATAAGTAAAAGTAGAAAATGAAAAAAAGTAACTCGCGTTATAATAATTACTCGTTGATTCGGATTCGTGAATTAAAAATTGATTTTTAGCAATTGTTCATAATAATAATAATATATTAATTTATCAAAGTGACACATGTTCATCGAGTAAACAATTATCGGAGCTTGATATGAGTAATTGTAATAATATTTCAAATATTCTTATTCTTCTTCTTCCTCTTTTTCTTTTTCTACTTTTTCCTCATCTAATATCTTAACTGTATTTCGTTACGTCAATGATGTCACTAAAGAATTGCTTATTAGTAAATGAAAGAAGAGAATGAAGAAAGATAATTTGCATTGTGACAATGAATTACAGATTCGGATTAGCCAAGTTGGTTTTCCCGTCGTGATGAATCGGTCTAAAAAACGAGGAAAATTTCAGAAGGAAAATACGAAAAGAAAAAATACAAAAAAGCAACTATCACTGATTGTTATCGTCAAAAGGGACGAAAAAGACAAAAGAAAAAGAAAATCAGAAGGCAGCGTAGTATTTACGAACCCAGCAATCGTTTTCTTTGCCGAACAAACAAATCAGATTGAAAGTTTTTAAGAAATGTTTTCTATCTCTTTTATTCTTTTTTTGGCCTACTTCTTTATTCACTACTCAAGCAGAAATTTATAGAATATATAGAAATTAATTAAATTAGAATATATAGAAATTAAATTAAAGGACAAAGGAATCGATTAAAAAACAAAACGAACTTATCGAAAAGGAAATAATTCTCGTCAAAATATAATATGTTTGTCGTAAAAAATATTCATTTTCGTAAAAAACACATCACGTTTATATTTATCCTCTTATACTTTGCCGAATATGAAATTCAATGAGTTTGTGTAATATAAAATATAGGATGAAAGAAAAATAGGCAGATTTACAACTTCTTCGTCTAGACTAGTCAAATTGGTAATTTATTTGTGTTAATTTTCTAGAGTAAGATTTATTTCCATTCGACCTGGCTTCATAATTTGAAGATCACCATTTCAATTTAAGATCACACCTAAAAATAGTTATCTTCAAACCTATATATGTACATAGGTATCGGTTATGTATATATTTACATTTCTATGTATTTTTGTATTTTACTGAACAAGAGAGTACGTTGAACTTAGAATTTATCTTTGTCGAAGATACTACTTCTTCAGGCGCGCTTACTCGAGTCAACACTTACTTGAAAATAATTAATAATTGATCGATGAGAGACCATCCACTCAACGATTTATATACTCTTTCTCTTTTTCTTTCTTTTTTCCTTTTCTTTTTA
Source organism: Polistes fuscatus (assembly GCF_010416935.1). Taxonomy (NCBI): domain Eukaryota; kingdom Metazoa; phylum Arthropoda; class Insecta; order Hymenoptera; family Vespidae; genus Polistes; species Polistes fuscatus. The sequence continues at coordinate 6,325,168 of NW_025113107.1, read as the reverse complement.
CGAACAATATAAATCATAGTCAACGTATAGATTATCGTATAATTTAAAGAAAAATAAAACAGAAGCTGTTAAATAAACACTTACATATTGTTACGTGAGTTAAACACGGAGTCCTCCAATGTGGGTTATCTTAAGAATTTCGATCTTATAACAAGAATAAAGACTGCATTCGTTAGCCTTGATTTTGTCTCGACGATCGACCGCGAGTTCTAGTTCCTTCTGAGAAAATAGCTATGTAAACCCTGAAATAGTTAGATATAATACAGCTTGTTCTAACTGAGAACATTGTAATCATGCAAATTTTTATATAACAATTCACGCACGAAACAGAAATATTTTCATCGTAGTTTCGATCGTATTATATACATACATGGTAAAGGTGTTCCTATTCCTATTAAATAAAAATAGACCGATGTAACGTTCTGTACCTGCGACCTTCTTGCAGAAACAAACTCAACGAGAGAAAAAGAAGGAAAACATCCGACAAGCCCACATGCATTCGACTTTTGCAACGATCGATAATCGCACGCACCATGACCCGTTGCAGGACAATAAATTTTTTTTTCTTGCCAATGCATCGATCGTATTTTCCAAGCTAGGTCACATTGTTTGTTTACTCGTGATTATTCTAAGCCGTGATTAGATGTAATGCTTTTAGAAAGTAAGTACCACTTATGTGCCTTCAATGCGGGAGCCAACATTTACTTACTTGCGAAAGAACTTTAGTGTACACTTAACATTAAACTCTCCTATTTCCTTAGTATTAAGAAAAAAAAGTAAATGAGATAGGAAAAAGTGTTTGTAACTGTACTTGATATACAAAAATACAATGATTATTTTTTTAAGTAGTACTCAGGTTAACCCTTTCTGCATTTTATAATGCTTTCGAAACATACTTTTTGTGTGAGACCAATTTATTTATAATTTATATAAAATTATAGTTCTTTTCCAAAATAAAATACTCTTGTATCAATTTACAAGTTTAATAATCCTAAAATATGTTTCTCCATACAAAAATTTTAAAACATTGCATTTAAAGCAAATATCTATTGTTTAAAATGACTATTAGTGATACAAATACTTCTATGATTCACTATACATAACGCTTAAGATAAGTTTTAAGCTAACTATAAGTAGATATGATTTTGGAAACTACCACACTACAACGTTCCGAATATCGAATGTTATTTTTACAGATGCTCATCTCAAAATCATAGCTTTCGAAATCGTAACTTTATATAATGGATTTTTCGGAGAAAAATATTTTTCACTGACCTATATCGCGAACAAAATTTTCTTTCGCCCCTTTCTCTTTCTCTTGATCGTTTTCTTCCATTTATTTTTCCCGTTCATTGAATTATTTTGTTATTATTTGTCGTTAAAGTAACAACGAAGTTTTTTTGAAATTTCTAGCGTATAGACACTATTATCAACGTACTTCTTATTTTATTGATCGATCTTCAATATCTTGTGAAGATTTTAATTGACAATAAGCCGAAGAAATGGCGATGATAAAAACCTTCGAGGTATTCTTTATATTATTTTAAATAATCGTACTCACGTTTCTTATTTTCATTTTTCTGCTTTATTGTTCTTACCTAGACAGCAATTATCCATCTTCTATAAATAAGTAAAACAGCTTTCTTTTCTCACTCTCTTTCATTTTCTCTCTCACACACGCACACTCTACATACTTTATTAAATTTCTCGGGAACACAAAATACGAAACGTTCGAATAGTTTATAAAAAAAAAAAAAAGAATCTGTTTGCTTCGTTTTCTAAGTACATCGACTAATGTAAGTATCTCTGAAAAATAGTGAAGATAATTCGATGACAAATAAACATGCAAACGATTTTACGGAAATTTATTTACTTCTTTTTCTTTTTCTTTTTTTATTTTTCTTTTTTTATTTTCCTTTTCTTTCTTTTCTTTTCTTTACTTTCAGATATCTCGAATGAGAGTTCTTTGAAATAAGCTAAGGGAAAATTTTATTTCGTATCGTCAAGTTCGATATTTTTTTTATCATAGAACAACGAAACAATAACATAGAAAATAGACACTATCGTCATTCACCCACGCAATCTTTTGCGTAAGCTTTTCACTGGATACGCCTGGCTGGTATTCCCTCAAGTCTTTTCCGAGCATTTTGAACAAATTTTAAGATTCATCGTCAAACATCATCGTCTTTTTCTTAGAAACTCCTCTTTTCCGAGATTAGAAAATAAAACATATAACTCTATTAGAGTTGGCTGACATATCTTCCCATTCTTTCTATCAATTAAAGAAGAAAAGAAGAAAAAAAAATAAAGAAAAGAGAGTAAAATAAATATCATACGTACGTACGGACTGTATGAGAAAAAGAATTGTGTGATTGGTTTAATCGCGATAACAAAATCGTATTTATGTTTTAACATAAAACGTATAATGCACTTCGTCGTAACAACACGCATATATATGCGTGCATGCATATACATTTAGAAAAAGAAGAAAGTAAGAATCAAAAGAAAAAAGGAAATTTTAACAACGAACAATACTTTATCTCCTTTTCCTTAGATATTTTTCGAAAAAATTCTTTTTCTCCAAAATTATTTATCGATTAGCTGATTTTTTGATACAAATTGAAAATATATCTATACATACAAATTATTAAAAAAATTATTCATAAAATCAAATAATAAAATAATAAAATATATTTATTTTTCTAATCTCTCAAAAACGTCCTGTTTAATATGTATGCAGAATATACGTACATGTAGATAATACATATGTTGCATACGCGCAATAGGTCACGTATTCATGATTATTTCAAATACAGATTGAACGTTTGATTCAGAAAACTAAGAACTTTGACTTTTCCATTGTGACACTCATCGGATAAAATGTTTACAAAGATTTCTACAGTAATAATGTCACTTCGAAATAAGGATTTGAATTTTAAAAGTTTGTCGAAGAGTATTAGTCGAAAATATTAATATTTCTTCTAACCGCGGTTGATTCAGAAAAATCTGATGTGAGTTGCGAATTATAAACGGTATACTCCTACGTGATTCAACGTATGCAAGTTATTCTTGAAAGATGTCTCATCCCTTGCTTCTCCTTCCTCCTATCTTTCTTTTTGAAATGACCAAAGATAAAACAGATAAGGTAAAACGGGTCCGGCAAAGGCCAATGTGTAACTAGTCACGAGATGAAACGCTCTGAAAGTGAGTTTTTGAATAGAGCAAGAATAAATGTTAGCGATATTAGGTGAAAGTTTCCTTTTAAAAAATTTATTCTATTAAAAATCAACCATACAATCAAAACGAAAAGAAAGAGAAGGAAAAGTAAACAATAACTAATACTTCATTTAATCATATTGGCAAAACCTTTATGATGAAAGTGGACGCTAATGACTCTATTGATAATACGACCAGTTAAAAATAAACTTTTTCCAAAAAGAAAAATACTTTATTTACCTTTTCGCAAGTTATTTAACGAAACTAAAAATTTATTCCCGATTCGACGAACTTTTAAGTGTAAATTGAAAATAAATCCATATAAAAAATTATTTGGAATACGAATATAATGAAATTTGAGAATTATCTATCTGTAATGATTAATCTCTGTCTAATATTAAAAGCAAAAATATTTCGTAGATTTATAGAACTTGAGAGATATTCATAGGAAACTCTACGAAGGTTATAGTATACAAATCTCTTATCCAAAGAATTCTGAAGTTTCCCTTTAAATCCTGTTACGTGTTTAAATTAGAAGAGACGAAAGATAAGCTTAACTCTCAATGATCGTTTTCGTGGAAGACCAACGAACGATATCGTCATACGTACGATATGTAAGTAAGTATAGTATTCGTAAGCGCCGTTTGTTGAATGAAGAAGCATTAAAACGATACGATTTCTTGGATTCATCGACGCTCGTAATTTCCTCTCTCCTTTTAGCGACTGTAAACATTGAAAGATAATTGATGACAAAAAAATCAAGAATATTATTCATTCTTTTTGTATCACGTTGTATCATTCATGTTCGTTGAAAGGAAAAAGATCTTATCGAATTTTACGATACGCATATGAAAAAGCATTGCGGCAGGAAAAACAAATTAATAAACAATAATATAATATATATTCGAATAAATTAGTAAAACTGTCGAATTTCCCTTCCTCTCTTTTCTATTCGTAAGAGTTTTTATTATTTCTTTCCCCTTCTCTATTCTCAACTTGGTCATATACCCACCCCCCCTACCACTCGCATACGCGTTGTATACGCGCGCCTCGCAAAGTTAGTGCGAGTGCGAGAGAGAACAGAAATGTAAGATAGAAAGAGAAAGAACGATCGTGTTAAAGCAACGAGAAGAAGGACGGTACGAGGGACGACGGGTGTTGGTTAAGAGATAAAAAGCTCGCAGCACGTTCAAAGGCACGTAGAACACGTTTGATGCTCGTACAGTTCGCGCGCGTTCTCGTTTTTTATTCTTTCGCTTTTAAACACGCGACAGATTCGAAAATGTAAAAGAGTACACGTATTAATAGATATAAACAGTGATGATTTATTTTTTTCATTATTTCATTATGCTTTAATGAAAGCAAAATTTAAATGTATAATTAAGTAAGTGATTCTTTTTTGTTTTCTTCGATAATCAAGAGTGACACAAAGTGAGTTGAAGAAACGATCGGAGAATTCAATTTTCATGAAATAAAAAAAGAAGATGAAGAGATAAAGAAGAAAAGGAAAAATAATAAGATTGAACTTTAGTTTTGAATGTTTAACGATTAAGGTGAAAGTTTCTTTCCAAGATTTTCACTGAACGTTCGTCGTCCTTTATTCCGTCCAGTTTAACGTGTCTCATCTCTTTATCGTGATCGACTTTCGAAAGAGAAAACTAACGGGGATTATAAGAAACTCTTGGAACGATGGTGCAACAAGAAACGAAGGGGGAACTAGAGACCGGCAACGTGAACGAGTCCGCAAGATATTTTCGTTATCTCAGGACTCTGGCAGATCTTACAGCCATGGCCAGTATCGTTGCGGTCCAGGTAACTTGTCCTGTTTACTTAGTTTCGTTTAGTTTTAACGAAACTGTTATGCTCGATCAAAAAATCGAACCGATATGAATTATTATCGGGGACCGGTTTATATAATTGATTAAAATCTATTTAAGATAATTTACAATGTTTATTCTAACGTTCATTCTCTCTGGAAATCATATCCCTGTCGTATTCTTTTTTTTTCGTTTTTCTTTATTTTGATAAATTATTTTCAGTTCAATGCACTTTTCGTTTGGAAGATAAACGCAATCGGTCAAAAACGATTTTTTTCAATGTCGAACTGATCACAGACGCTCGTATTTACATACTATCGTTGGTCTTATCTAATACGCACAATTTATCGTTAATCTCGTATAAATCTCAGTGCCATGGCCATATGCCGTGACTATTACCCTTTCTCTCCTACGTTTACGTTGTTTTACCACACACGATTTCGAAAGCTATCGATCGTATTGAGTTACCGAAGGCCGTCTTTACCTGAGAGTTCATTCGATTTCGCGAGTTAAACACGTTCAACAAAATCGATCGATCGTCTGTATTCTAAAAACAAATTAAAAGCGATAGAGAAAGATCAAGTTTGTTTGAGAATTATTGTAGAGCTTTGGGTGACTAACGATTCTGTTGCTTTTAGATTCACCGACGTAAACATTTCCGTCGAATAATTAGCATGTTCGTTGTTGTCTAAAACGTTCAAACATTTGATTAAGCCCTTATTAAAGTCAATGTAAAGAATAAGAAAAAAATAAACCAAAGTTGGTTTCCTACAAAATCCTATTCTCGTATGATTTTTGTTATACGTTCGGAACAATAGCGAGAGAAAAGAAATTTAATCTTTGATAATAAAGATATAATCATTGTTTTATCAATTTTTTTTTAAGTATACTTAAATGTTTTAAAGTAATTATTAAATATAAGCACGAACAGATATTAAAAACGTATTTCTTTGAAATCGATGTTACCAAAAATCGATATTGATCGTGATAAAGATAGACGTTTTTATAAGATAATTGCAAGACGATTCTAATCGATAGATTTTCATTTTTAAATATATACATTTTATCTTGTTGTTTCTTTGAATTTGTTTCAAATATACGACGAGATTAGTGAGTAATTCTATTTAAAATGTTATTGGTATTAAATTTATTTCAATAATAATGAAAATACATTATTCATTCGCCCTAATGTATGTAATAATTTTTTTTTATAAACGGAGAAAAAATACATTTATATTAGGATATATGTATGTATATTCGATGATGATGAATTTTAAATTACTTCGATTTACATTTTCATAAGTACTCGCGAAGTGAATCTTATTTGAGAAAAGATAATTATGGTATCGGTGAACTTCGAAGACCCGAAATACTGTGAACGATAACGAAATATACAACTTTTGTAATCATAGCTGCTTTACTATCCAAGGAAATTCATTATGCACGTTATGTCGTGTAAACGTCAGCGTGTCCAAGCATGATGACTCGTCGTCTCGTGCAACGTACAAATCGAAGGTCTGCATTTAAAACTCATTTAAACCCGCGAATATTTTAATACAATTACATGTTTCCTTGCATCATATGCATACATGATCTATATAAACGTATATAATACTTGATTATAATTATATGTTAATTTTTGCAACATCTCGATTCTTGTTGTTCCGATTATTATTCACAATAAGAACGTATATACAATTTCTTGTCAAGGAAAAAAATGTCGGTGCGAATTCATTAAGATAATAAAATGATAATATTGATAGAGATACTTTTTTCTATTTGAAATTGTAATAATTTATGAATATACATACATTTTTTTTTATCCACTATTTTTATTGTTACAGATTTTTATAGTAAACAGGTAAATAACTTTGATTCATCATAATTGAACGATGACGTCTTAATAAAGAGACCATCGATTGGTTGAACGTTGATGCTCGATATAATTTAGAATTTCCTGTATTATTAACGATCGCGAGATAGTTGGAAAATTATTCATCGTACCTAGAAAATTGTTTTGACATTTCCAGTTTGTCAAAAACACGCGCACACACATACACCTTATGACGAATCTCATCTCATTTATCTGTTATAGATATTTCTTGATATATATCTATTTTCTTGTTTTTTTCATTTAACTCTATTGTGACAACGGTTGCTTATTACTTGTCAAAGTATGTTAACGAAGATATCTGAAAGCGGAATTTATTTAAATAACTTCAATAAGTAATGTAAAAACATATAGAAGTGTTTATTTTTAAATTTTTTCTTTTATCGACAAATTTTTTTCATCTTTATATCCAGCTATTTTTTTTCTTTTATCACGCTTTTACGATTGCCATTGATCGGTTAACGGAACGACAAATGTCATGACTTTCAAACCTGTTTCTTTCTTTCGAGAAAAAAATGTACATTTTTGTACTATCATTTTTTCTTTCTTTTTTTTTATAGTATCCTCAAACAATAACTCGAAATAGTTAATCAATGTTTAAATTATAAACGTGCGCATATCTTTCTCGCAATATTTGTTAAAAATTCTATCAATTGTTTACGGTCCACAATATCGTCTGTAATCGTCTTAAAACGATCGATTGTTTGATGATACCCTTATCGTCTTATATTTTCTCAGATATTTATAGTAATATGTATATCCGATCTTATCTACCTTGTCAATATGAACGATCATTTTTTACTAAATGAAAATATACATTAAAAATGACAAAAAATTAAGCCACAAAAATAAACTTTTTCTCATTCGTATTGTTGATATTTTCATGTTCATTGTTTGAAAAAGGAAAGTTGAGAAACTTTGTAGGAAGTGACACGTTCTACTTACTACTTACCTATTGATGCTTCTTCCTCAGACTCCTTTCTCTCTATCATCGGCTGCATTTTCTTTCCTCACGATGTTGGAAAAGCTACTGTCGCGATACTTTATCGTTTTAGATGAGAGAGTTGGTCCTGAAAGTAGGTCAAATTCACTTTGTGTGTTGCCTGCGTCATCGCGTGTAACGATGCATAACATATTTGGAAATTGTACTCGTCATCGATACATGTATACTTATGTACTTATATACTTTTTTTTTTCTTTCATCAATATCGCAAAGACTGATAAGAATATTACAATCGAATATTATTAACATTTTTATATCATCATCTGTTTATCGTTTAGAAATTTCATTTAATTTCTAATTATATGGTGTGATGGGAAAAATTATTTAATTATACGATCGAGGGATTAATAAGCTTGTTAACTGATTTGATATAATGCAGGTCGTTACTCCCAAAGGAATATGAAAGAAAAATTCTATTCGTAAATACATTATTTTGTAATTAACGATTTAATTAAACTTTGTTTGAAAGAATAAAATGGTAGTCGGATATGAAATTCGATAAGGAGCTTTCAGGCTTTAACAATAAGTATTTTTTATTTCTTTTTTTTTTTTTTTAAACATTCTTTCGTGTACTTTCTTTAATTCCTTTTTCTTTATTTTTTTCTTTTTTTCTTTTTTTTTTTCTATACGTATAATACGTGTGCGGGTCTATACATATGAAATGCAAAACAACGCGATTTCAATGTAAATATCGTAAATTCATCAAGATAATGTTCTGTGTCTTCTTTGTCAATCGAAAACTAAACCAAAGTTGGTTGTTTCTTGGTCCTCTCAAACGAAACGTTGAAATTTTTTTGATAACTTTGAGTATCTTAAATCATTCCTGTCAACGAATTTACCATCTTTGGGGGATTTTTTTCTTTCTTATGCTTTCTTTTCAATGATATTTTTTTTTTTTAGATTAGAATCTCTAATATGATAATAGGTAAAATCAAAATATGATTTTAAATTAGCAGAAATCTTTTATAATAGAGATCTTATTTATATCTAATTTTAAATAAAATTGTTATAATTAAAGAATTATATAATTAAAGAATTATATATTATAATAAATTAAAGAATTTTTAATTTAATTAAAAATATATATTATAATATATATAATTAAAGAATTTTTATATTATAATTAAAGAATTTTTGTCTTAAATAAATCAAAGGAAGAAACAATTATATACACGATTACAAATCATACAATATTTTTAATGATACTCGATTACCAATTACCTATTCCTATTTTTTTCTAATTATAGTTCAAGAGAATGCTGAACAAGGAACTCCTCCACTTTTCGGAATCGTCCAAGTCAGGGAATCAAATATCTGAATATATCTGCAACACTTTCCTTGGTAAGTAATTCTAATAGAAAATGTCTTTAAATTATTATTCAATTGCATCATAAACGTTCTACCCTTCGTTATTATCTTTTTTCCAACGAAATTCGATCATCATCATCATCATCATCATCATCATCATGTACGAATTCACATGTAATTTTTTCATCCTTTCCTTTTACTTTTAATAGAACTGACAATGAGAAAAAGAGAGAGAGAAAATGAGAAGAAAGAGGGGATAGTCGAGGTCGTGGAATCCGAGTTTAAACGAAGACGTCAAAAGCAAACGATCTATATCTCTTTCTTCTTTTCTTTCTCTGTCTTTTTTTTTTTTCACTCTTTTGACGCATTGAGAGCCCTTGAAATTGCGATTTATATAGCGACGCACGATTAAAATCTCCTTCCTCTTACGCACTCGATCCAAATACTTCGCGATCTACTTTTTTTTGCATCACAATTTGAAAAGTATAACCAGATAATCGATCTAACGAGCTTTCCCGATTTCCTATACTCTTATCTTATTACAAACACTAATTTTTTCTTTTTTTTTCTTGCTCACATAATTTGGCCGTATCGTAGAAATGAAAAAATATAATTAAGACGACAGATAGAAGACGTTTATATTTATAGATAAGTTTACTTAAGTATGATAGAGTCGATAAGAACAACAACAAAGATAAGACCACAAAATAAGAGATCAGATAAATAAGAAATCTTAAAGTAGTTCTTTGTCTTTTCTTATATTGAAGTATTTTACATTAAAAAATAAATTAACAAATATTATATATATATATATATATATGATGATGAATTTCATGAAAAACATTTCTTTTTGCAATAAAATATATGTTAACAAATTATGAGAATCATTTTGATGAATTTTCTAGACAAACAGCAGGAACTCGATTTGCCATCTTTGCGGATCGAAGATGCGGTTGCAGCGGCCGGAAGTGTGGACGCACGTGCTGCCAAAAAGAAAGACAGAGTACAGAGAGGTCCAGCTTCTATGTCGCATATTAGTGGTGTTAAAAGGCCACTTACGCACACAAACAGCTTCACGGGAGAACGAGTACCCCCTCATGGAGTGGAGACCCCATACGAGGAGGGACTTGGCAAGGTTTGTTTATTTATTAATAGTTTTATTGATAATTTTTAATTTTAATTTTATTTTTATGCGAGTCAATTATTACATTAACTCAATTAAATATAATATGATAATTCTTTTATTCATTAAAATCTTACATAAAAATAAAAGGACGACATATTATTAATTATCTTCCATTTACTTTCAATCGAAATATCTATTTATATATGCATCTACGTAAGACATATATGTATTTACTGTATTCATTCTATGAATTCAATTATCCGTTCGAAACCCACGCAGTTGAAGTATATCCCTAATCATATTCAGCTTTCATTCGTTCATAAATAGATTTCATCGCTTTTCACTAATCCTATATTAATCCTATTGAGCGAATTTGTAATAAGCATAGAGACGTTTATTCTCTTAAAGAGAAGTCGAGTTTAATTGGCATAAACATAGATTTGATCAAAAAACTCGAATATAATATTAAACATGCATATAGATTTTTAACTGTTCTGTTTTTAATTAATTGAAACATTCATGCGTTTATAGTTAACGTTTATAAGTACATATTCTGATATATTTTTACGTAGAAATATATATTAATACGTAGAAAATGAAAATACTTTTCACAAAATAGTTTTAATTATTATCTTAAAAAAAAATAAAGAAAAAGTAGAACGTTATACTCGTAAAGAAACGATCGTTTGTTTCTAGTAGAATATCATAGCATACAACTTCCTATTTGTTTTGTTCTTTTTTCTCTTTTGGTTAACTTCGTTTATAGTTTTTCGATCTCGACGATTTTTCCGGGAACTTCGACGCAAGCAAATTCGATTCGGATAGCCAGCTGCGCGGATTGGTATTTTTCTTATTCCTAAAATAAAAACAACAACTTTTCTTTTATTTCTCGTTATTCTCTCGAAAATCGTCACTTTGGTTATATTCGCGTGTTTGCGAAAGAGACTATGGAAAAACGCGAAAGAATATAGGAGGTAACATTACGAATTCAGTTTAAAACATTATAATGACACGTGCGATTTGTGTGTACAAATATTTACAACGTGCCTCCGTTTTACTAAAGAATTACAAGCACGACGAAGAGGGGCTCGGAGTAGGGAGGAAAGGTAAATCGCGTGTTACGCGACAAGGTCTATCAGATTAGAGAGATTAGCAAATCGTATGTTTTCTTTTTTTTCTTCTTCTTCTTTATTTTTTGTTTTTTTCTTGTTATTTGTTTTCTTTCACAGCTGAGGATAATCAGATAAAATCTTTTTATGGACAAATTTTCCCCACATAAATATCTTTTTCGTTTTCACTTTAGGTGAAGGAAGAACGCAAAGTTATTGTTATTAGTCATAAGTAATAAAAGTATAATAGGCGTATCGAGTTTGATAGCAGTCTATCTATGAGAGAGGGGAAAGGTGAGAAAATACGTACGTGACAGCCGGCACATGCGATAATAGGAATTTAGACAAACGAAATGTTTGCATTGGCCCCGCAATAGGTCGTGTCGCGGTTAGTTATAGATATGAATTTGCAAAATCATTTGGAACGAGGTCGCCCAAGCCTAACCGATAAACTCGAATAATAGTTACACATAAAAAAGAAAACGAAACAATAAGAAAACCACATTAAAAAATAAAAATATTTTATTTTTATATAATAAGTAATTCGTATGAGTCATTGCTTGTTTCCAATTGCTTCTTTATGTTTTTTTATTTTGTTTCTTCTTTCCTTCGTCGTTACTCTTATAAATCTTATCAATATTTTATTGTCAATCGAAGAATGACAACTCGTAAATTTATTGGCACCATAGATAGGACCGATCGATCTTTTCTCACGAGATGAAAATAATGTTTATTTCACGCTTCCGCGACATCGAGAACGAAACGAACCTTGCACGCGTTATGCTAATCGAGTGCGCCTTCCATAATGACGCGGAGGATCTTCTTAGAAGAATCTCATAATGTTCAGATTTTATTTCCTTTAAAAAAGGACTGGTCCGATTTATCCAAGCGAGAAAACAACTCGGATTAACACCCACTTGACAATGATTCGTACCGACAAAACCGCGTAGTCTTTTTCTCGACGACTTTATTTGGTGTTGTGTATCTCTTGGGATCGATCGAACGTCTTATCATTTGTTCGCTTCGTTGAATAATACAACAACAAAAATAGATACTCGAAAAATTAATCGCGCCGAAAAAAAAATCAATATATATCTTTCAACTTAAATATTCATTATATTCATTATATTCATTATATTCATAAATATTCTTGTTAATATTTTTTTTAACGCGATTTATCCCAATTTTATTATATTTTAGAAATAAATTCATATTTTCCGAAATAAATGTTTAATACGCGTATACAATCTAAAATATATATTTCCTTTTGAATATTTTTAATAAATATCTCTTAATATTATTTTCAGTTATTGTCGGATATCGATAAGTGGGGTATCGATATCTTCAGGATAGGCGAGCTCAGTAATAATCGACCTCTAACCTGCGTCGCGTATACGGCCTTTCAAAGTCGAGATTTATTGAAATCATTGGCGATACCGCCGAAAATCTTCGTTACCTTCATGATGACTCTCGAGGATCATTATGTGAAGGATAACCCCTTCCACAACAGTCTTCATGCCGCCGATGTGACCCAATCCACCCACACACTACTCAACACACCCGCCCTCGAGGTAAATAAAATTCATTCGATGTTTTAATTAACAAAATGATTAGAAATTATATAAAAGGTTATACATTTTCCAATGAATATTTGCAGTCTGTGTTTACGCCGTTGGAGATTACAGCGGCTCTGTTTGCGGCCACAATCCATGATGTGGATCATCCCGGGCTAACGAATCAGTTCCTTATCAATTCGAGTAAGTTATGAAAATTTCATATAATCGATAGAAATTGAAGTTACGTCTGTAACGATAATGAATTTTGTAATTATAGGCTCTGAGCTCGCTTTGATGTACAACGATGAATCCGTATTAGAGAATCACCACCTTGCGGTGGCGTTCAAGCTTCTGCAGAACGAAGGTTGCGACATCTTCGTGAACATGACGAAAAAGCAAAGGCAAACATTGAGGAAGATGGTAATCGATATGGTTCTCTCGACGGACATGTCGAAACACATGTCCCTGTTGGCCGATTTGAAGACGATGGTGGAAACGAAGAAAGTCGCTGGTTCTGGAGTACTACTGTTAGACAATTATACGGATCGCATACAGGTGTTGGAAAATCTCGTTCATTGTGCGGACCTGTCGAATCCAACTAAACCATTGCCACTCTATCGACGATGGGTGAGCCTGTTGATGGAGGAATTCTTCCTGCAGGGTGACCGAGAACGTGAACAGAACATGGACATCAGTCCGATGTGCGATAGGCACAGCGCAACGATTGAAAAGTCGCAGGTCGGCTTCATCGATTATATCGTGCATCCTCTTTGGGAAACCTGGGCGGATTTGGTGCATCCTGATGCTCAGGAAATTTTGGATACATTGGAGGAGAACAGAGATTGGTATCAGTCGATGATTCCACCCTCACCGCCGTCCGACGATCAACAACAGCAGCAACAGCAAGGTGGAAACGATCAGGATAAGAAACATTTTCAAATGACTTTGGAAGAAGGTGACGAGAGCGGAGAGACGTTGGAGGGTAATGACGATGTTGATGGTGGTAATGATGGCGGCGGCGGCGGCGGTGGTGAGACAACATTTTCATGCGAGGACGCGGGCGGTGATAACGATGAGAACGCAGCGGATGCTGGAATGTGACGGAGGCTCACTGGTATCTGCAAGAAACTCCACGAGAAGGTTCAGCAGACTTGGTGGCGCGTGCGTCAGTGACACGAGCACGAGCAGGATCCGCGTTGGCTGCAGGTCGCGGTGTTGCTCTGCTGTGAAAAGCGACGATGAAGGATCATCCTTGTGTCCTTGGAATTTTAAATACGCTCCAAGTTGCCTAGACTGATAACATAGGGCTAGGCTTAGTCAATTGCGACCAAAGATGATGCTTGGCCAAGACTGCGAAATGCCAAATCTCTTGGCACTGAAGGGGGAAGGCAAGAAAGAAGAGTAATAAAAAAAGAAAAATAAAAAAAAAAAAGAAAAAAAATGACCAGCACTCTCCCCCTCGTTGCTCGCCCTGGTTTTTTTCTTGTCGTTGTCACCAACACTGGAAAAAGCAACAGCAACAACAGCAGTAGCACCACCACTACCAATACAACTACAACCACTACCACCACCACCACCACCACCACCACCACCAACATCACCGCCGTTATCTATCGTCGCTCAAAGACTTAGTATAACGTGAAGATGACAGCTCCTTATTGACACATCATCCTAAAAAAGCGAAATGCTCTCTCTCCTCTCTCTTCTCTCTCTTTCTCCTCCTGTCTTTCTCTTTCTCTATTTCCCTGTTTCTCTTACGCGAAAGTTATGGATCGTTCGTGACTTTTCTTTTCGGGCTGGATTAATATGAAAGAAGAAGAAGAAGAAGAACGATCTTCGATCAACGGAGACGCGTTGGCGGCTGGTCCGAAACGCGCAGCGTTCGAAAGAATACGAGAAATGACTTGTCCTGGACGAGAGATTATACAGTATTGTCGCGCCACATGCGAAGAATATTTTATCCTCGTCGTTGTCGTCATCGTTTTCCTCGTCGTAACTCTATTATCTTATTTTTTTTTACTTACTTCTTTGCCTCTTTATCCTTTCGTTGTTGTTTCCCATCGGTCTCGATCTTACCGAGGAAATATTATTTTGAAAAGCAACGTTTTGCATCTTGCCCTCTCTATCTATTTATCTATCTATCTATCAATCTCTATCTATCTATCTATTCCTATCTCTATCCCTATTGAAGTTAAAGTAATAATAAATAGAGGAGATGAATCTCTTTCATTATGTACCTGCGCAAATTAAGCGAGATTTTGTTTTTCATAATTGATCGACAATCGGTCGATGCTCTCGAAGAAGAAAAAGAAGAAGAAGAAAATGATAATGATGAGGATAAGGAAAGAAGAACAAGAAGAAGAAGAAAATGATGATGATGATGATGATGATGATGATGATGATGATGATGAAGTTAGTAAGGGAGTTTATACTTGCTACGTGCTACGCATAAACCAAGGGCACTAAAACTTCGCTTGGGTATAAGATGCAGACAAAAAATCGCACAGGATCCTCAACGACATATCAAAATATTGAACGGTACAATAATGGTGTACGATTTTATTCCGATGGACTCGAGTTGGATTTCACGGGCTCGATTAATATTGTATTCGTATATTTATCTATATAATATATATATATATATACATATATGTATATATATCATCTCTCTTTCTCTCTGTCTAATACGATCGAAACAAATTGCAGAACTTTTCCACGAAAGGGTTTGTTTAGATGTGATCATCGAAAAAGAAAGAAAAAAACAAATTCATCCAAAAATGCAATAGTGTTGGAACTCAAAGTACAAAATAAGAGAAAGAAAAAAAAGTATTAATGAACCATAAAAAGGAAAGAACCATTGCTCGGTGCACACTTTTATTGTAGCGCACACGAAAAAGTTAATAATAATGCTAATAATAATAATAATAATGCTAATAATAATAATAATAATAATAATAATAATTGTAATAATAATAATGATAATAATAATACTAATAATAAAAAAAAAGTGAAACGATAAAATGGACCACTACATTTGGAAAAATCGCAAAACGAGAGCGGTATTTATTTAAAAATTCGTTAAATGCACGAAGTATTATATAATGCGATATAAAATCTTTATTTTTTTTTTTCATCTTTGGTTATTTGAACGAAAATAATTAATAATAGTATTTATCTTAAATAAATGTAAAGATTTTGCCATAACTAGTTGTTTCTTGCACACGAATCGTAAATTTCTTCGTAAAAAAGCAGAACAGCCACGTCTTAAAACGAAGAATGACAGCTCATATTGATAAATGAATTTAACAAAAGAATAAAGAATAAAAGGAAAGAAAAAGAGAGATAGAGAGAGAGAGATAGAGAGAGAGAGAAAGAGAGAGAGAAAGAGAGAGACAGACAGACAGAAATGTGGAAAAGACGAAAGGAAGGGGGGAAAAAAGACTATGTAGGCGAGAAAAATGTTGTTA
This sequence comes from Polistes fuscatus, assembly GCF_010416935.1. Taxonomy (NCBI): domain Eukaryota; kingdom Metazoa; phylum Arthropoda; class Insecta; order Hymenoptera; family Vespidae; genus Polistes; species Polistes fuscatus. The sequence goes on along the minus strand of NW_025113107.1, from coordinate 6,308,675 downwards.
TAGATAAAAACTGCGTTTTAGAAGAGCTGGACTTTTTAGGTTTTTATTAAAATTAATTCACATTCGAACTCGCGACGAGGAAAAAAGAAAACACATCAGAAACGACAAAAAAAATGCTTTCTTCTTGCGAATCAAAATGGGGAAAAAGAAAAAAAAAAAAAGTGAAAATAACATTTGAGAACGCGTGACATGACACACATACATAAAAAATACATGATATACATATACGCTCTTTTGTACACTTGCGCGCTATTTCTTACACAGGACGAGAGACACAGACCGTATATAAGTATATACACACATATTATACGAAAAATAATAATAACAAAAAAAGAAAAAAATTATGTAAACGCGTGTAGAGAGAGAGAGACATCAAATATCACGAGTAATCATGCATTCTAATAAGTAAAAAATACGCTAAATAAATTGTAATTAAAATTGACGAAGACGCGCGACCATAACGCGCAGAGTCTTAAAAAGAGAAGTAAAATTCTTCCTAACCAAAGAGTAATATTAGTGACTGTGTTGAAAATAAAAAAAAAAAAAAGAAAGGTCGATCATCATCGAGTACGTCGAGCGCCATTATTATTACCGATACGTTTCACGCCACGCCACGAACCGTATTTTCTCTTCTGGCTTGTAGCGATTGATAGAAAATTATAATGGGAAAGGACCTGTAAAACGTGTTTCTAGAACACAAACGCCGCCCCCCTTCCCCCCTCCCCCCACCGCCGCAGATCGATGTATTATTATGGCGAACAAAAATATCACCAGCAGATATAAGGGAAAAAATGGAAAAACAGTTAAAAAAAAAAAAATAAAACAAAAAAAAAAGAATAAAATAGACAACTTCGCTTTAATGTCTCTGTGAATCCAATCGAACTTTCTCTGATTGTGAGTTGTTCACGTTCGACGTTCGAGACGATCTTCGCGTGACACATATATGTATATATACACATATAAAGATCTGATTTCAAAGTCTAGTCTATGTTCGATGTTTGATTCATATGCAGACAGAAAAGGGAAGGAAGACAAAATTCATGATCTTCTGAACGTCGATCGTTTAGTATTTTTTCAATGTAAAAGCGTTGATCTTTCAAAATCGTATTATTTTCTTTTGAAAAATCGTTCGTACTTCGCTTCGATTAAGTAGTCATTCGAAGTTAGTCATTATAAAGTTAAGGATTTACTATATAATAGAAAAAAGAAGATGGAAAAACTCAAAATAATAATCCAGGCTCATACGAACGGTCATTGTATTATATCGTAGTAATAAAATCAATCTTGAAAGAAGGAAGAACAAAAAAAAAAGAAAACGTCTTATACACATTAATAGATAGTAAGTTCCTCTTCCTGTCGTGCGTGAAACGCTTAAAGGATTATAATGATGATAATGATGCTGATGATCGAAGAAGAAAAAAACTTATAAAAAAATGAAAAAAAAAAACAAAAGCGAAAAAGAATTTGAAAAGGAGACTCATGTGTGCGTGCGTGCGTGTGAGTGTGCGTGTGTTGTGTGTGTGGTGTGTGTGTATGTGTGTGTGTGTGTGTTTGTGTGTGGTATCTCTTTTTGGTCCACGTAATCGTATCAACTATCGAGAACGAAAAAAATCTGTATCTGTGTCCGTAGACAGTAATTTAGTGAGTGTTTTGGTGCTGGCCACCAACCTTAGATTATTAAAAATTTAATTATAAGGTTTACGAAGTACACGATTAGATTGTAAGCTGAAGGAAAAATCAACTTAACGAAGTTTCTTAGGATATAAGCTACGAGGTTATGATAAAAATTAATAATTATCTATTAACACAAAAGAACTGAGGTCAGGAAACCAAAAAATAAAAAGGAATAAAAAGAATATAGTATGAAGGGAGAAAAGAAAGTAAAAAATAGAATAAAAAAAAAAAAAATAATTAACCTCGTTGTCTTCGTGAAATGACGGGAGATCGAAGAAAGAGATAACAACTGGAAGTTAGTAGTAAAATTTAAAATGAATCGTCCGATGTGTCTAAGATGACGTGTTAATTAGTTATCGTGGAATATGTTTAAGAGATAATTTTAATGATAATATAATGGAAACAATATCGTGAATGCGCAGGTACTATTTATTACGCACCCAAACTTCCAAACTCTCATAATCGTTTTATCAATTGTTCATTACGAATGTAAAAAAAGGGCACGAACAGTATTAAAAATAAAAGGGAAATATGTTAAACGACAAATAAGGAACAACAAAAAATGCCCTTTTAAAAAGCATTGGAAAGCGCGACGTTTTATTCTTTCATTTCTTCGGGTGATTCGAGACAATTTTAGAGTAATGACAATGTTTTACAAAGTGTGACAATTACCGGTAACTTCCTGAGGAACGATAGTAAACACAGCGATGATGAAGATGATGATGATGTTGATGATGATGATGATGATGATGATGATGATAATGATGAAGATGATAATGATAATGATAATGATAATGAAAATCACGGTGACAAGAGAAAATTAAAAATACAACGTGTTTGATTGCTGGACAGTTAAATGAACATGTATTAATATCATGTAACCCTCGTACGAAATATATGTGTAATAAAAACATATTTATTGTCGGAACTTGCTTTTTCTATGGGTCTTTTCTTTTATTTCTCTAACTATTTCTTTTTCAATCATATTACTTCCTTCCTTACTCCAAAGATGATATATTTGAAAGAAAAAAAGAAAAAAAGAAACGTGGATTACAAAATTTATCCAGATAGGATGAAATAAAACGATTACTTTGGCTTAATATTATTTGTAAATATATTATTGAGTAACATCTATAATATAATAATGAAAAACCATTTACATTAATAAGTATTATCGTAATATTTTAATCCGATAGTAAAACATTTAGTATGTATAGATTTTGGTGGCTTTTAAGCGTGGATTTTTTTGTTCTTGTTGTTTATTTTTTTTTGTCTTCTCTTTTCTTTTTAGTATAATAGTACATATTAATCGAGTCTGACGGTGCAGAATACTTGTACGAATTTTTTCTAATCTTCTCACCATTTCTTCATTAATCTTAATCTTTCATCTTACCGATATTACGTACAACACGTACAGATTTTTCTCAACATTCATTTCTCTTTCTTTCATAAACACACATTCTTGCTTTCTCTTTTTTTTTCTTTCTCTCGAACGTACCCATATACATACACGAACACACACACACACGCACACGTACACTTTTCTATTTACTTTAATATAGTCCGAGTGAAGTTCATTCGCGAGATAAAGCTGATTCTATTTACTTTAATATAGTCCGAGTGAAGTTCATTCGCGAGATAAAGCTGATATAACTTTTCGGTAAAAAATGTATTCACTGAAAAGAAATCATTCATTCGTACCTTTTCACGATTACAATGAAATGTTTTATTTACTTTCCACTCATATCGTCGAACCTGGCATACTCTCTATACCCATGTATAAAATCGTTAAAGATCACCGACCGTATTCCATACTTTTCGCATTATTTTTTCTTTCTTTCTTTTGCTATAATAAGACTAAAAGACGGTAATAATCGTTGTGTCACGTTCTACAGGCAGTCGTGCGTGAATGTGTGTGTATATGTATATATATTTATTTATATTCATGTGTATGTTCCGACACTAGATTTTAACGCGAAACGACGAGCAGGATAATTAAATTACATTAACGGTAGTTTTCAAAATTAGGAATCATTGCGTTAGTTTTTCATATTCTAATTTCTTTCTCTTCGTTTCTTTTTTTCTTCTCTCTCTCACTCTCTCTTTTTCTTTTATTTCTTTTATTTTTTTGGAAGCAAATTATTAAAGCTGCTAGATTGTGAGTTTGCAAAAGATAAGGAATATTGATTTATTTTTTTTCCCTCTACTTTACCATTTCAAATTTCTCTTTGCCGATAAGCGATCGTGTAGCCTTTTACATTCACGCAATGTATTAACTCTGACGTAGATTATGTAACAAAATAAATAGGAGACAGACTCATGATAGCAATCGTGTTTTTTAAAAGAGCCAAGTAAACGTGCATTGATGAATATCTCGCTAAGAAAGCCATGTGCTCTTAGTACTTATTGTTAGTTATGTACCTTTTAAAGCGAGCGATGATTCGCATATTACAATTTCACACGCTATTCTAGTTCATTTTTTTTTTTTAGTTGATCGTAAATATTTTTAAAAGAATCGTCTTTCTCTTTTCTTTTTCCTCCCTAAGGACTTCCTTTTCTTTTTTCTTTTCTTGCCAAAATGAAATACATCCTGTGTCGTAACGCGACCACAAACATTTAACACTACACTTATCGACAGTTAATTTCTATTTATTTATACTATAACCGGCCAAAAAAATGATCTTTAAATAATTATTTTTCAAATTGAATGAAGATGATAATCAATTTTGTATTGGCTTGAATAAATAGTAATTATTTTTAGGTATTAATAAAATGATATTTACAATTGTAATTATAATCAAAGTCGATTAAAAAAAAAAGCTATAAAATTAAATGTAATAATATAATTTTCTGTGATAAGTTTGGTGTTAAGAATTGATTTTATTTATGTGCAATCGTGCTATTACAATGCGAATCACATAATTTTTTTCTTAATTCTTTGATGCTTTCCAAAGTTTATCTTTCATTGACGACTTATTCGGTCGTCCTTACTTTTCTAACTTTACAACAATAAAAACATAGTATATATACATATAATATATTAAATAATATATACTTTTTTATAATATATTTTATAATTTTAATATTCATGTATATCTATATAACTATATAACCCTCGATATAAATACCCTGAAATCTACATTCTTTCTTTTTTTCTCTCTCTCTTTCTTTCTTTCTTTTATAGTTCCTATATAAAATCGGGTTTCTTTCTCTCTCTCTTTTTTCTTTTTTCATGTTGCTTTATCTTCTTTCTCTTTTCTTTATACAGGAATGATTAGTATAACACGACCGTGCTACGATCAACGTACGCCTCGAAAACACGTTGTTGTTCTCCGTTTCTGCTCGATCACTTTTTTAACTACATATATTATTTACATATCGAATCAAATATTTTTCGATTCGCGACATAAACGGAAATTGAGTTTAGTTTTAAAACGAAAGATTTCGGAAGAAAATTCGTCACTTGGACGTTTATTTTCTTCGTACCGGACGACTCGTTTTTTTTTGTTATACGATCGATAATAAAGATCGTTTAATTGCTTACTTGTTTTTTTTTCCTTTTCTTTTCTTTTTACTTTTAACTTTTTACGTACAATCGACGATTTGTATTATATTATTAAAGTTTTTAATTAAACTGATTGCACTTAAAAATATGCATATAGTACTATTACTTTGTCGTAGTTTCGCGAATATTTTAATTTGTTATTTATTATTTTCTATCTTTTTTTCTTTCTTATACACACAACACACACACACACACACACACACATACATACACCCGCATATTCTTTAGTTTTGTTTCTTGGATTTTTTTTTTTTATTCTTTCTTTTTCTTTATAAATCGGCAGCTAGTTTTCTTCTTATTATAGAAGAAGAACGATCGTCCGTCGTTCTAATCTTTTCTACGAGATATTAACGTTTCTTTTTTAATCTCTTTCGATTTCTCTTTTCGTTCTACATACCGTATATTATAAATATGTCGCATTTTTTCTTTTTGCAAATTGTCTTCATAAGTCGAGATTCATGGCGGACGATCGAGACGAATATCGTCCTCACCGTTACCGTTGTTGTCGTCGTCATCGTAATTCGAAAAACGATTAGAAAATTTCATCATTTTCTTATTTTTTTATCTTATTGGCCGTGCTATATAGGTATATATCTATATACTTATGTTAATATATATATATATATATATATTATATATTATATATATTATATTTATAGTATAATACGTACTATCGAGTGTTTAGCGAATTCGTTTGTTTTTTTATTTTTTATTTGTTTTTTCATTTATTATTTATACAGAAAGGTGCATTCTTAATTTTTACAGATAGCTTATAATCTAAAATAATTTTTATACATGTATGTATATTATTATTATATAATATTTATATATTTATATATTTATGTATATGTATGTATATATTTATATCTTTAAAACCGCTTGATCGTTAATGCAAAGAAGAAATACGTATGTTTAGTAAAGATCCTCCACTTTAGTTTGATCAAAATGACAATAGCACAATTATAATAATAATAATAATAATAATAATTACCTTGTTTCCGAATAAACATCTCTCATTAATGAAAATCGATGATAATGAAAATTGAAATTCGCGAAAACGAAACGAAACGAACAAATGAACGAAGATCGATTTCCTCTTATCTTTGTTATTTATCCCTTTTTTTCTCATTTTTTTCTATTTTTTTTTTTTTTTTACAGTATACTCACAAAAATTTAAATTGAAGCACGCGGATTAAGTATACTCGAACTCGTTAATTATTTTACTTCTTTTTCCATCTCTTTTTTTTTTATTTCAAGAGCGACGCATCCTTCGTCGTCATTCGAAATTGCGAATGTGGCAGAGAGAGTAAATTACATGATACCCTTAATATGTATTATAAATTTTCTTTTCGCGTTTATCATCATTCCTTTTATCGTTTTATCGTAAAATCTCTCTCATTCCATCTCTCTTTCATACTCGCACACGCACACACACGCGTGCAAGTTTTGTTCTTCCATTTCTCTCACACATTCCTTCTCTCTCTCTCTCTCTCTCTCTTTTTTTCTTTTTTCCGCTTTTTCTCACTTTTTCTCACTTCTCTCGGTCGACTATCATCGCATTCACGTAATATTGGCCCCAGCACCCTTGTTTTTATAATACATCATTTTATATAACATTCTGTTCGTTCAACACGATGCTCTCAATTCATTCTTTCTATCTCTCTCTCTCTCTCTCTCTTTCTCTCTATACTTTTTCTTTCTTTCTTTCTTTCTTTCTTTCTTTCTCTACATGAATAGGAAATATTTTTTATCAGAATATGAATATTTCTGAATCTGGCGCGATTTTATAATAGAAATCATAATTAATGTTCATCGGAAAAAAAAAAAAACTAAGAACCGAATCTGAAGGATCCTTGCCAAATAATCTCTTATAGAGGAAATCGATCGATTAAAAGGGGGGGCGGCGGGGAGGGGGGGAAGAGAAGAAAAATATAGTAAATATTTCCATACATATGTAATACATAACAATACGAATACATAGATTTCTGATGATATTCGACGTTTGATTTTGAACATTCAATTGTCTATTTTTTTTCTTCTTATTATTTTACTTTATTACTGAATGAATTTAGAGCTCTGCGTGTAAAAAAATATTAATATAACATAACGTTCGAAAGAAAAAGTCAATGGTCATCCATGTATTATTTGGAAAATAGAAATAAAATATAGGTGGCACGGGTTGCAGCACACAAGTATAATGTGTGTTTTACGTCGAATCGAAATTGCTACGAAATTACGAAAGGGAAGTTACTCGAGCAAGTTACCACTATAGGAGTAAAAGCAAATCGTAACCTAGCGGAAAAATCAAATTTCCAACGAAGGTATGAGCACGGAATATATGACCGTGTTACCGATGGGAGTGAAATCGAAGTGAACTGGGAGTAAACCAGAATCGAATTTACCATCCTACACCTTACACACACTCACTCACTCTCTCTCTCTTTCTCTCTTTCTTCCACACACACTCTTTTTTTACGCCAAGCAAGAGCAAAATAAAATCACACCAAAGTCTCTCGACCTTGCCTAATTCGTTTTTTTACTTTTATTTTTATCTGAATGTTTTTTTTTTTCCTACCTCTTATCGCTCTCGTAATATCTATGCATACACGTTTATTATTTATTTTTAGTTAATTATGTATATTTATTGTAATAAATAATTCTTCGTAAGACTCGAACAAATTAGCATGTATAATATATTTTTCATTTACTTTCGTTATTATTACCGAATCTATTTACTTTTTCTTATTTCTCGTCGTTTTACTTCGATTTATCAATAATGCAAACGTTAGAATCACCGTTCTATTGAATAGTTTACGATCCGAATCGATAATAGTCCGTGATCGCGTTAGATATAACTAATTATTTTCCTTTTATAACGAAATCGAACGTTACGGCAGATATCGAATTTTTTCTTTTGCACAATACCGCAGAGAGAGAAAGGAAGAGAGAGAGAGAGAGAGAGAGAAAGAGAGAGAAAGAGTAAGAGTGAGAGAAAATCCAATGAAATAAAATAAATAAAAGATGAAATAAAATAAATAAAAGATGAAATAAAAGTAAATAAATTAAAAACAAAAAGAAAACAGAAAAAAAGAGATAAAAAAGAAAGAAGAAAGAGGGAATAGATAGTTTTAATTTTTCCTCGTTGAATGAACGTTTTTCTTGTTATTCGATTGAATTTTCCAGCAAAAAAAGCCGGTGCTGCATTGTCGTTTTGCGATCTACCACATTCGTAGCGATGTTAAATATTTAATCATAAGTAATAGCAATAATGGTATTATTGATAAGTAATAATGTTAAATGTTAATAGCGACGTTATTTATCCATGAATATAAATAAATAAATAAATAAATAAATAAATAAATAAATAAATAAATAAATAAATAAATTATGCATACACAGCATAATTATGCATATTGCGTCCACGTTCTTCACGCGGTTTTTTTTTTTCTTTACTTTTCATCGTTTTAATTTTGTTATTTCTATTTTCATCATCCTTATCATAGTTTTTTTCTTTCAAATATCTTCTTACGATGCACAATGTACTATTATCCCTTAATTCCTACAAAAAATGATTATTACATATACTTTCTCCCTTTCGTTTTATCTCTCTCGCGAGTTAATAATAATAATAATAATAATAATAATAATAATAATAATAATAATAATACTTAATTATCTGTTTTTTTTTCTTCTTTCTTTTACTATCTTTCTATCCCATGACTCTTTCTCTTTTCTCATTCATTAGTTTGTAAAATTCGTCGCATCGTCCATCGAAAAAAGATTTCCTTCCTTTTTAAAACTATACAGCCACTCGCGAATGGCGCTTCAAGGTTCAGTGGCATCACCTCGCGATATATCTACCAAAGAGGATGCTGCTGAGTACGATGATGACCACGGTAGAGGACACGTGTAACCTCCACGACGACGCCGACGAGATGTCGCCGCATTGAACTGCAAACAACAGGAACAAATATGTATCTATTGTATATTGCATATATTGTATCTATCACTAGCAATAGATCACACTCACCAAATATCTATCTACCTTGTACGTATATCTACTATATACATATATACATATATATATCTTGTATTTTTAAACACATACAATACGCGTGTCTGTTGTAAATGTTCGCTTTATGAACAAGCAACAACATAGCCAACTAACGCAACGGACAAATCAATTTTGAATGGACGGATCGTTGCAAAATCGTGATGGAGAGTATGAATATATGTTCGGAAAATTATTGAACGGACAGCTTTCTCGTCACAATCATATACATATGATGTACATACGTGTCATAAAATGTAACGCGTGAAAAGTACTTCAATTGCCTTCTCCTTCCTCTTCCTTCCCTTATTTATTTATTTCATGTATTCGGCCACAGAAATATTTTATTTCTATACTATGCATATACTGCATATATATAATGTATTCATTTTTTGAATAATCGATTTTCTCTAAAGCGAATATGATACTCAATAAATGTAGCTACGTTTAAACGTTAACATATTATTTCCATTATTGCAAAAATTTTCATATAAAGATGATTCGCGTTAATTTCTCGTTAAAAAAAAAAGAAAAAGGAAAGAAAAGGTAATAATTTCGAATTACGTGTTACGTGAAATACTTTCAGACAAAATGAATTTCAAGTATGTATTTTAACTTATATCTTATTCTATTTCGGTTGACACAAGAACGTTTATACCATGCAGAAACTACGAACGAACGTATGAAGATGTGGCACGACCATAAATTTACTGAGCGAGATCAAGCTGTGTACAAACACGCGAATATTCGCGTTGAAATTATATGCATATGTGCGGTGTAGATTTCATCGTTGCGAACAAAATTATTTTCCGAGAAATAAAGAGGAGAGAGGGAAAATGTTTAAGGAAAAATGAAAAAAGATTTGAAAGTTTGAAATTCAAATGATAAGAAGATGTAAAATCTTTCCATGTGTAAGACTCGATCGACGATTAAAATCTTTTTTGGAAATGAACGAGTGAAAATAAAAAAAATATTATAAAACAAAAGTAAAAGTAAAAGAAAAATATCATCAAATGTGTCAATTTCCCTCGTTTAACACGTTGACTGCCGTGAGGTTATCGGTGACCCCAAGATGACCGTTAGTAAGAATACATAATTAAAGTAAATATCGATTCTGATAAATTTTTAAATAATACCCCATTATTTTTATAACGGTTTAAGAAATTATTTGTTGCTATAAATTCCTCTTTTTTTCCGTATTTAGAAGGAGCAAATAATCATAAAATGGTCTACAGCGTTTCGGAGGTCACCGGTGACTATAAATAATGCATAAAATACAATTATACCACGCCGTTTATCAGTTGTAAAAAAAATTTTAAAAAAATATGCATCCTATAACAGAAAATTCGTGTAATTTTGACAGACAAATCATGTGAAAAGCGCCGACAGTCAACGTGTTTACTTTTATTTATCAAATTTTTGTAATGCTTACCGTAGGAAGTGAGGTTAACTTGCCAAGAAACAGGATGCCGATGTGAAGCTCTCGGACATGATGCAAGATGACCCGTTACAGAAAGTTCTCTATCTCCAGTCGTTGCAGCAGATGCACTGTAAACGAGGCAATAACGGCCAACGTCGGTACTTGCCACCAAGTAAGCCGTGTCGTTTTCGATCCAGGTTCCATGACACAGATACTCTGTGAAAATCAAACAAAAATATAAGACTTATCAAAATTTGATATCTTCGGAAAGCAATAACCGGTTTATTCTAAATTTCTTGTTCAGGCCAATTGAAATTTTTACCGTTCATATATAATAATACAATTCATGTGACTACAACGAAAAGTCTCCTTAAATCAATGTGACATAGAACATGTTGAGTATGTTTCGTTGAATTACTCCAAATGAATAATTATAATAAAGTGAGTCTTAGTTGTTATTATAATATTATTTTTTTTTCTCTCTTATAAATATGGGATTTAAAAATATATTTTTTAAACAATATTTTTTATTTATTTCGAATTAACATTAAAACAAAATATGCATGAGTAAATTTTAATTCTCCTTGCTAGACGTATTTAATCAATAATTAATCATTTCGACTGATCTGATAGAAAAAAAGATATACATTGTTTGTAGTTTAAACGTTAAAAAAAAAGAAGAAATGATAAATTAGAGAATTTCAAATACGATTCAAGAGGTAAAACATTCTAGCAATTCAGTTTGCCCGTATTCGACGGCTCGAAAAGATAGCAAAGTCGTAAATCGTTCGATATGGGTTGCGACAATTCGAGCGAGTACACCTGATCGAAGTTGAGAGTCTACGAAGGGAAAATTTACAGCGGCGCTCATCGAAACTCTTACTATCTCCTTCTTTCTTTCTTTCTTTCATTCTATCTCTTCTTAACTTTTATTCTTCTCTTCCTATCGATATAGTACTCTTTCAGCTTTGTGTACGTAGAAAATCGGTATCAGCAGCGTTCGAGAAACTAATAACGCGGTTCACCTTATTTCTCTTTCCTTCTCTCTTTCTCTCTTCTTTCTCTTTTTTTTTTCTTCTACTTCTACCCTTTTCACTGAGAAAACCGTAAGAAACTTAGATCGGTAGAAATGTGCAGCTAGAGTTCTCACTTCACGGCTCTCATCGAATCGAAATCCACATTCGATTTTATCCAGAGTTGGAAGCTGCGAAGAAACAAGTTTCGCCAAAGCTGATATTTGTTGAACGGTCGAGAAAAGTAGCCGACGTTTTCATGAACGAGAAAATTCGTCGTAATTGAAAAGTAGAACCGAAGGTGGGGTGGGGTGGTTACTAAGGATGTGTAACTTCGGTAAGAAATTTTTAAACCGGACAACTCGACCAAATATATATACGCGGCGTTACGATTATTATTAAAATAATAATGGCATTATTGTTGGATCAAAATTATTTCGCGAAAATAAATATAATTCTTGAGAATCGATAAAACAAAATATAATATATTATATTATAATACCAGTCATCAATTCATCGTAAATCGTGAACACCGTGCATTCTGCGAGTGATGAACTGTGAGAAGGATAGAGATATAGTGATAACGACAGTGATCTAGAAATAGAGATAGTGAGAAAAAGAGAGAGGGAGAGAGAGAGAGAGAGAGAGAGAGAGAAAGATCAATTGTTTGTACGAAGTCTTAACAGCCATTTTGCTTTCCACTCGTTCCTCTCGTTGCTCTTGTGTCGAGCACACATACACATTCAATTACGAAACGCGAGACACGAGGAGAGAGGCTCGAGTGTCTAAATCCCTGCTTCTGTCAACGCTCTACGATTCACTCGCTCACTTGCTCACTATATACGATCGAGAGAGAGAGAGAGAGAGAGAAATCTCGTTCCGTTAAAATAATTCTAGAATTCAGATACGAAACGTGGTTTGTCTTCTGTCTCAAGGCTCAAGTGCATTAATACCCCGAAGGATTATTGCGTAGAACCGTGATAAAGGTCATGCTACAAACCTGCTGTAAATTAACAACCAATCTTCGCGATTAATCATCTCTTCTACCTTATCTCTCTTTTTCTTTCTCTTTCTCTCTCTCTCTCTTTCTTTTTTTCTCTTTAATATAAAGATAAGAGCATTTACGATGATACTAGGGAACATGATGATGGATAAGTTGGAAAAAAAAAGAGAAGAAAAAACTCCGTTTCTAACTTCCTCGTGACAATCTCATAAAGTAAACTAGCTTCGGGAATTGTTAAAACGATTCGGGTAAAGTTTATGAGAATGGTTTTGTCGTATCTATATGTATATATTATATTACCATGAAAGACCGAAATTGGATAATGTAAACATTCATATGGTCTTTTGATCTATGTCCAAAATATTAATGTATAATACAAAATCTAAATATTCGATCTTTCACCAACATATTTGATATGTTTTGACAAGCAATCATGTGAATCTTAACATTCTCAAATTTCGATCTTTCACGGTAACATGTATTTAAAATATCATAAAAGAAACGTTAATCTCGCTAGCGATTAATAAACCAATAATTACGATCAATAATAAATGTAATAATACAAATGAAAAAGAAATCAATATTAGAAAAATAAAAATCAAATAAAAAATATTAATAATCTTTCTCAAGATCTTATATCTTATTCTATTCTTATATAGAAGAAAAATGTTATGTTATATATTAAACGTGTTGGAGTGGATAGGCGACGATGTAATGTGATAATCATCGTAGTAAACACGATGATTAAAATTGATTAGGTCGACTTCCAAAGTCGAGTTTCATCCTCTCTCTCTCTCTCTCTCTTTCTCCTTCCCTTTGTTTCTTCAAAGCGAGTACAATGAAGCAACGGAACTAATTGACCGATACCCTTTTGGAGTTCGCGTCGACGTGCTTACAACTAAATAAAGCGAGAATTCTCTTGCGAGGAACGCGCCGACGCGTAGAGCTTAGCGTAGCCGTCACGCCAGCGCCTTTCCTTCGACTAACTATCGTTGCTTTCTCGATAACTTTACTTCGGAGTAAGAGTCAAGAGAGTCAGAGACAGAGACAGAAAGAGTTAGAGAGAGAGAGAGAGAGAGAGAGAGAATGAGAGAGAGGGAAGGAGAGAAAGAGAGTTGTTATGCTTGAGGGTGAAACGGGTCGGGACAAGGGGTGTGAGCTGGAGCGAGTAATCCGATAAGATGTTCCTGGCGGACGTGTTCCACAGTCATAGTCGAACTCTTCCTTCTCACTCGAGCTCCTGCGGTGTCTGATCCATCCAACCTTCGTTCAAGTACGAGCAAAGTGTATAAAGAAAAAGGAAAAGAGAAAATTCGATGATGAGAGAGAGTGAGAGAGAGAGAGAGAGAGAGAGAGGGCTTACATCGATTTCAAAGACTCAACGTCATACGTCCTATGTCGAAATATCGCTCTTCTTCCTTAACCCCTCTCCCCAACTCACCCATCCTTCTCTATCTTTTTCCTCGATACCCTTTTCAATACTTGGCTTGTTAATGCTTACAATATTCAGACAACCTTTCAATCTATAAGCTTGCGTATGTAGTACTTACAGCTTTTAGGTTTAGTTAATGTACATCGATTATCAAATTTCGTTTGAGACAGTTTATGGGATGCAAGGCAGAAAAAGGTTTCTTACCAAAAAGTTTATAGTACAAATAAAAAAAGGGTTCCTTGAGTCATACCATATTCTAGGGTTATGTTTAACAACATTCATATAAGAATACAGTACTTTCTTAATTTTAAATGACGATATACATTTTTATAAATGAATAAATTTTTGGTAAAAAGATCTATGCTAAATTTCCTTATTGTCTATGTTATACGTTTGCGATATGTAACATGGGTCCTTATTAACTCTTTAACTTCAAATGTATATAATTATTTGAGACAGAGTGAACACATTCGAGAAATGAACATACGATATCGAAACAATTATTCTCTTTTAGATTAGAATTGTGTCAATAGTAATGCGAGGAACATTTTTGGTATCGAAATTTCTGTAGAAAATGATCATGAGACATAGGAAGAGAGAGAGAGAGAGAGAGAGAGAGAGAGAAAGAGAGATATAGAAGATGTTGATCGTTCCACTCGAGGATATTTCATTAAGAAAATATCTTCGAGTTAATTACTCGTGTAAACTGCACTAACGAAGATTAATGCAAAGGATAGAATACTAAAGGATCTTACCAGATAGGGCTTCGTCGCTGCAGGAGGTCGCAAACTCCATTCGATCGGGTGTCCTGCATCCAATGTCCAACCAACGAAGTCTCTCGTGATGGCATCGCCTTGGGAACGGCGTCGACGTCACTCTAACGTCCTGTACTTCGACGACGTTTGCGATGCTTAACTCGCCGTCCACTCCGAGAGTATCCTCGACGTTGTCGGCGCTGTGCCAATGCACCACGGAAACAATTTCGTAACGACCAAGATACGGACATTGTCTTGTCATTGGATCCGATGCTAATGCGAGTTCATGAAAAAAAAAACAAAGAAGAAAAAATAGAAACAAAAAGAAAATACAAATACTAAACGTGTTACTTTAATTGTAAGGTGTTTTTAATTTAATACATTATTCCGTAAGTTTGTTTAATTAAAAGAAAATAAATAGTAAGTAGTTTAAATATATTATATATATTATGAGACATTTTTTTATATGTTCGTTTATCATATTTCAATAACTTTGAAATTATACGTTATATTTCAATGTACCTAAATTTTATTTACAATATTGACAAAAGAGATATATGTATGTACGCGTTTGCCATTTGTCATGATTTTATAAAACTAATAAAAATGAAAGAATTATTTTTTGAATATAAATTTTTTCAAATGCCCTCCTTTCTATTTTGAACGATGCACTCACACATTCTGGTAACAATATTTTTCATGACCTATATACGTATTGTTGCAGGTATAGTTTCTAATAGAGTTTTTGAAAATTCATATCAGTTTAGTATCTCGTGTTCTGTTAATAAACAGAACAGCGTTGGTTAAAGTTCACGTTTGACAACCACAAGTTATCCTTACTTCGTGACAAAATTGTATAGTGCAAATTGATCGAGATGGAAAACATTTGAAACGGTGTTATTTTCAACAAATAATCCTTTCCTTGATATTACAATAAATGATAAACATATCTATCTCATTTATCAATATTGCAAGTTAAATGTATATACATTGAAAAACGCATAGTACAAGTTTCCAAATAGTATAGATGAACACCCTTTACGAGTACGATCTTCTGATTATAGAAAAAAGAAAAAAAGTTTCTAGTTCTTGATATTCTCGAAATTCAAATTTCACGACTGAAAAGTTCTAGGTTCCAAAGCTCCCGACCATATTTTCCTTTCATGCATTTCTATTTTTAACTGAACTACATAGAACGGAATTTATTCGTTTGCGCACGCTATCTTCCGCGTGTTTGTACGTCGAAAGTTAGAGAAAGATAGAGAGAAATAAAAATAGAGAGAAAGAAAAAAGATAGATAGAGAGAGAGAGAGAGAGAAAATCGTAAGTACTGCCGCGATAAATTTGAAACGACCAGGTTCTTCGTAACGCTTATGGAATCGAATAATGGCTATAACGATTTTAGATTCGTGAAAGAGAGAAGGATGTTACGTGTGCTCGTAAAGAGCTGCGTGAATTGATTGTTAAATTTCTTAACATTTTGTGACTTTTCACATGTGCACGTAATACGTGTCATATATAATATACATATAGAATATGTTCTTATTGAAATAAGTTAGAAGGTAAAAGCATGACACATACTGTTTACTTTATCGTATAAACAGAATCGCTCGTAAATTATACGATTGCTAGATATTTTAGTGCTTTTGTCAAATTCGATGATAGATACTGACAATGAGATAAAGAATTATCCTCGTTTAGTTTTTCTCTCTCTCCCTCTCTCTCTCTCTCTCTCTATCTTTTTATCTTGTAGTCGTCTTGGCATCGTCCACCGATCGATACCACACGTATATATGTGTGTATATACATGTATGTATACATCCAAATAAGTTCGAACAAGGTGTATAGTTTGCGAGCACGTTTCAGCTCGAGTTTTCCCTTGGATTAAGCGGGTCCCTCTGACGCCTCTCCAACATTCGTCCTCTTGACCCTCTTCTTCTTTTCGTACTCTTCAAAGAGATTATACCTTCTTGTTTCTTCTCTCTGTCTAACTTTACCTCTCTCTCTCTCTCTTTCTCTATCTTGTTGTCCGTTCTTTTTTTCGGTCAACAACGGACTTGTTAAAAGGAAGAAGACAACAAAAAATACCGATCGATTTTTTTCTTTTTATCTCACAGCACGGACTTTCGCAAGTTTGAGATTACTCGAAGCCGGGGGGGAGTAGTAGTGATCAGTCGAGCGAGAAACACGTTTGCTCGATAACGGATAATAACGGAAATCGAGAAAGCCACGAAGTCAAACTCGAAGTGAAAAAAACGTTCGACAACTTACTTTGTGTTTCTCTCTCTCTCTCTCTCTCTCTCTCAAACAAACGAACATTCAATTTACAGCTTACTACAAATTGCTTCGAAGCAAATCACTTCGAATTCGATTCGTGTTTATCACAACACTTGAGAAAATCGTTTATTTTAGGTAGTATAATATGTCGACTGGATGAGATAATAAAGAATAGACGAATCTTTTTTTCTCTCTCTCTCTCTCTCTCTCTCTCTCTATTTCTATCTTTATCTCTATCTCAAATTCGTTTGGAATAATGAATCTCCATCCTCCCATTTCTCGTACCATACGAATATTCCAAGAGAAAATTTATTTCAAAACGATCCTTCCTGACTTACTAATGAACGTTGTGAACGGTGTCGAATGAGAGTTGAATGTAGTCGAGTTGCACACGTCGTCCGGTTGCTTGCTCCATTTTGATAGTTGCATCTCTATCACGTGTTCGTCCCTTTTATGAAACATGATGCAAACGTAACCGTTCTTGCTGAAACAGAAAAGAAAAAAGAGTTTGCGGATTTGAAAAATTAAATAATGTTTTACAATATTTTACTAATAATCTGAAACGATCGATTTACGAGATGTTACATTTAATTTAAAAGAAAAATAGAAAAAAAAAAGAAACGGAAGAAAGGAAGGAAGGAAGGATAAAAGAAAGAAAGAAAGAAAGAAAGAAATAAAGGCAGATGGAAAGGAATTAAACCGGATGGGTATGGCCTTCGAGATGGAAGGGCATGGAAGAAAAGCATGGAAGGGCGGAAGGATGTTAAATCTCCGCTTCTCTCCTCCAGGCTAGAAGGGAATTAAAGATTTCGTTTCGTTTAAAATTCTTCTCCTCTTTCGTATAAACTCTCTCGTGATGCCACTCGTCGTTGTACGCCAACGACGACGATGACACAACGACAAAGAAAAAACGACAACGACGACTACGACGACTACGATGAGGACTACTACGACGACGACGAAGAACGACTTCACCGATAGCTGAAAAACTTTTAAACGATCTCGTTAAATAATTTTGAAATTCTATTTAAAATACTTCTATATTCGCTTGAGAGTATTAAAATATTAGTTGGATGAGTTGAATTTTGTAGAGAACTCTTTCTATATACGGTGGCTCACGAAAGTATCTGAACATTTGCCATGATATATTTTATTAATTATAATAAGTATATTATAGAACACTCTTACCTACACATTATTAATATTGGATGGAGGTATGACTCTTTAGATTATACAGGTATAGTTTCAAGCAAATCGAAATATATATACGATAGTTATGATTTATTTCTTACAAACGTAACGATTGCTGAAGCCATAAAAGTATTTGGACAGATAATTATTTTTAAGCCTTTAATATTTAGTAGGACCACCTTTAGCACGAATGACATTTTTTAAGCGATTATGCATATTCTTTACTAAATTTTCGTAATACTTAGTGATAAGGAACTCCATACTTCGAGTATTTTGTCTTTTAAACTTGTTTTTGATGTTATATTAAATTTTTGTAATTCTTTTTCTATTATTGCCCATAGATGTTCAATCGGATTAATATCAGAGCTTTGTGGTTATGTGACTAACATGTGAGGAGTATTGTATATTATTCATTCTTTAACAATTCCTGCGGTATATTTAGGATCATTATCCTGTTGAAAATAAAAATCTTCATAAATACCCAATTTTCTTGCACTTTCCTTTAAATTTTGTTTCAAAATGTTTAAATATTTGTATTTATCCATTTTTCTTTCTATGAAGATTAAATTCCCGGTGCCACCTACTGTCATACACTCCCAGATCATAATTGAGCCACCCCCGTGTTTCACCGTAGCACGCAAGTTTTTTACTTCCATCTCTGTATTTGCTAGTCTCCAAACAAATTAACTCGACTTTATACGAGTATACGTCTACTTTATACATGAATCATTAAGGATGATTTGAAAAAAAAAAAGAAAGAAAACGGAAAGACAACGGTAAGGATAAGTGGTAAGCTTTTTTTTTCCTTTTTTCGAAAGATGGCAAAAGTCCAAAGGATAAAATAAAAGAAAAGAAAAAAGAGATAGAAAAAAATTGAGGGCGGGGGAGGACAAAAAGAAACAAAAAAAGTACGAGGATCCTAAATCTCCTAGCGAAGGTTTGAAACGGATTAAGATTTTATTTTATCGGGACGTTTCTTAACGGTTGAACGTTAACTTTAACGCAATTCTTTTACGAGAGTCATCTTTACGACGAATCTGAAATCTCGAATAAGAGTAAAAGTAAGATTCTGATTTAGTATAACGCGAGCAAGTAGTATGGCAAGTAGACGATGAAGAGCGTGTACGTGAATGAGAGAATTTCATAGTAGGTATTATAAGCGCGTGCGCGAGTATGAGGATACGTAAGACGTCTCTATATACTTACTTACTTACATATGTGTTTGTTGCACCGATAAAGAGAAACGGCTGAGCAGTTTACATTGTAACTACGTGAAATTTCGTAGGTCGTAAGTCGTTTCACGAGGCGGAAGGAACGATAAGTACGTATATTTGTCTTACGAGTTGTTCGACTTATGAAAAGAGGGGGGGATATAAAATTTGTATTACTTCCCGGTGCTGGTAAAATATCACATCCTTAATGATTCATGTATACATTTTCAAACATAAATCGTGACATAATTCTACTCTCTGCCGGAGTAGTTTTTTCGATGGGTTGAACAAAAAAAAAGAAAGAAAAGAGAATATAATAAAATAAAATAATAAAGATATAAGAAAGAGTCAAATAAAAAAAAGAGAAACAAAATTGCTTTTATACGATGACTTCGGAGTTTTCTAGACGTCGATGAATCTCTTCGAATTTACGGCGGTCGATTCGAATGTAAACAAAAGTCGAAAAATCACTAAGAAAAAGAACAGAACTCTACAAAAGTACTTATAAAAGTTACTCTTTTTATTTTTCTCTCTCTCATTCCTATTCTTTCTTTCTTCCTCATCTCCTCGAAGGCAAAAGAAGTAAAATGTAACGAGCGAGCATTGTAAAAAAAGGGAAGAGACCACTCGGATATACGCGGTTTGTTATAATTTACTTCCCCGTTAACCAATATTCACTACTATCCAGTCCCGTGAAACTCGAGTCGTTTAACGTTCGGATGGTAAACGTATAACGAGTAAAAATATATTTCGATATAGATACATTTTGTATATAGGTGTATATACATATATATGTATGTATGTATGTATGTAACTATGTATGTATAGTAGGTACTTTTCACGATAGCTCTCACTCGTTTCTCTCGTTTCGATGCTCGTTCGTTCCTGTTCGCGTTTATTCGTTGCTAAATTTTACGACCACCTTCGTCTCGATTATGCTTCTTTTTGTATCTTTACCATCGGACATGGTTTATTATAGTCGCTTGATAACGCACGGTATTTACCGTTGAGTTAGGACTTTACATCTTTTCTTTACAAATTCCAATTTTTATTTATTTCCAATTCATTTAATTGAAAGATATTTTATTTTTTTAAAATAATTCACATTTAACTTATTGTGTGTGTGTCAAGTTGTTTTTAATTATTATTAGGCTACCTGTACAAACAACATGGTACACATTACAGAATTTGATGAATATGTCTAAATTATATATTTCTTTGTTTTTTTATTTGAGCTGGTAATTTATTTATTGGTAGATTAAATGTTGAAACTATGAGACATAGTCCGTGATCCGTCGTCGTCCATTGTATTTGATACCAACCAGGGTTTTTATGCCGCAAGGCTTTTCCCTGACGAGCCAATAAAGCATTGCACTTATTGGCTCAATCAAGTGTTTTATTTATTTTAATTCACCTTTCCACCTTCCTCATAATTAGCTTAACCTAATCGCCGGAGGACTCCATGTTGGAGGAATTTTGGCAAATACAAATTCTGAAATATTTATTTGATGATTTATTTTGTATTACAATTGTTTATTCTGTTCAAATAAATCATATATAAATATATATATATATATAAAGCTAATTATTTAGATTTATTATTTTTATTTATATAGTCCATTAGCACAATTACGATTACACCAATAATTATTTTCCTATACTTTATTTATTAACGATAAAAATCATTTCCGTTAAAAAACGAAGTTTAGTTATCTATCGATAATAATAGTACATACGTGTGACATGGAACACGTTGAAAGGATCATAATAAAAGTTATAAAGACGAGCGTGACGTTTGCGATGATTGATCGACGTCAGTGTATCCTTGGAATAATATAAATGTGATGATGTACGTGGCAAACTTTCGTACGAAAATTGTTACGATAGTTGAATGATGTTCGAAGGTACGAAACGATACGGAAGAGATAAAAAGTTCGTTATGTTAATGGCTATGTATCGAAAAATAGAATTCGTTTATAGACATACGTGAAATCGAGAAAGAATATATATATATACATATGTAAAGATACCTAGATTACATGAGTTTGGTAAATAGCCGATCATATTACCAGCTATAAAGATCTCTTCTAAAAATTTCCAATGGAGCTTGATTATTAGTTAGTTGATTTTTTGCTCCCGCGAACCACAAACAATTTCTTTTCTCTCTCGTTTGGCCATTTATTAATTAACGCTGGCGTTTTATCGAAGCGTAAAAAATTTTCTCGTATTTTCAATTATCCCATCGAACGATGCACGAATCATTATGCTCGTTACGGCACAAACAAAACACGCTTCGTTACATATTTTATCGAGCGATATTTTCCATTAAATTATAGTCACTCGATATTTAATAATCGGGAATTATTTGTTCGCCTCGGAGCACCTTAATGACACAAAATACAATTAACGAATTAGTCTGATTTATTAGATAGGATTTAAATAATAATCATATTTTTGATGCGTAAGGAAATGTACAAACGTTTTCTGAATAAATACAAAAAAGCGTATATTATTTTTATTATTTTCTTTTCCTTCCTGGTTTTTTTTTTTTTGGTTGTTGAAATTTTACTACGCGATTGGAAAAAAGCACTGAATATACCGAGCTGTTGTTTTTTTAATAATCGATTAAAATCGAGAAAATGATGACGTCACGTTGACATCAATTCTACGACGAAAAACCTTGTTCGATGATGATCGATCTTTCTCGTTCTCTTCCTCTCTCTCTCTTTCTTTTTTTTCTTTTTCTATTCGTATCTCTCTTCTTTATTATTCAAATGTGATTATGAAAAACGATACGAGTCGATTAATGAAAAGCTATGCATGAATATGCAACGAATGAGAAATCGCTGGAAAACGTAAAATCCTATCACATACGTGATGTATAGCTCGTCTCTTTCTCTCGGGAAATATGAAAATGATCGCTCATCGATCCGTAAGTATTATATGACGTTTTTCTATTATTTTGCAATAAGCAAAATGAAATAAATAATATGATTTTTAAGATCTTTTTTGTTCGTTATAATTTATTTCTTTTGTCGAGAGATATCAACCTACTCGTCGAAAAAAAGAATTAGTCGTGATAAAAAAAAAGAAGTTGATAAAAAATTGTTAGCATAGTCTCTCAAGGGATCAGATCCTACGCTTATGCATACAAAAGTCCACGAAACCGTATAAATCTCGATGATACGAGCTTTTGCGTTATCTTTAATGTCGTTATAAAGATCGTAAGATCTTACCAAAAAAAAATAATAAGCGAGAAAAGACGAGAGAGAGAGAGAGAAATGGGCACAAAGTATATACCTGGTGTCTCACTTGAAACTATATGACTGAATATGTAAATATTTAATTGATTTTATGAATAAAAGTTTCAAATAAAAGTTGCTAGGTTATCAAAGATAAATGTCATATTTATAATTGTTATTTCATTGAAGATTATATACATATGTAAATGTTTTAAATAAAAATTATTAAATTTTCAGGAGGAAATGCAATATTTATTAGAGCTATTTCATAGAAGGTACTTTTGTCAAGATACGGAAGTTATAAGAATTCTTTTCTACGAAAATTGATATTCTAAGCCTATGAAAAGTTGTCGAGAATATCAATACGCGAGTCCAACGAGAGAATTTATATTCTACCTTTTCATCTATATCATACTATTATACTATATATTATTATTCTAGTATCATACTGATATATCATATACTATAATACTATTATCATAATATAATACGTATTATTAGAATTAGAATTAGAACTATTAGAAATAGAAACGTGACTCGATGATATATCAAACTTTATTTCAAATTTATATTTGTAAAACCAATATTGATCGAATATATTTACCCATGCCGTTTAATATGTTAAATGCCATTCTAATTTTACATAGCTTGCCCGTAGCGTCAAAACAAATTTATTATTATGAGTTATATATTATATTTTGTTGAAATATTATTTTGAACAGATAAATTAAATGTAATCATGTGCAGGGTATTTACATTACTGGAGGGTCACCGATGACTCTCGTAGTATTCAACGTATTTAAATGAGATATCTGGTATAAATATGAACAAATGTAAATCAAAATTAAAAGGTCCAAAGAATGAATATCTTTAATTATAATACTTCTAAAATATTCTATCAAAAGTGTTGAAAAATATTGTCGCGATAAATTAAAGTAACCAATTTTTTCCCCGTTTATCTTCAATTAAAATATCTATTGCAGGTACGCTCGTTTTTATTGTTGACGCTATCAAAATGGTAAAACGCCGAACGACATTAAAACGCTGAACGACATTAAAACGCATAATGAACGATTTACCGTAGAATAGTTAGAGGGAATGACGTGAAAGCATCAACGTTAATATTACTAGGACGGTATATTAGAGATGTGTTTCGTACTCGCACGCTTAACGAATTTCGCAAAGCGTTTTAAAGTTACATGCTTATATATATATATATTGTATACGTACTCATGTAAATACATTGTACGTATAATGGATCAGTTTTAGGGGGGGAATTCGTCAAACGTTTTTCAATATATACCAATACTAATATTTGTAAAAGCTGAATTTCCAAAATGACATATATGTAAATACATGCTGGTATTACATGTGTAAAGTTACATTGAGAATTCATAGATATAGATAAATGTTAAAATGAAATATTCAAATATATTCCCATAGAAGAAAAAATGTTCAAATTTTTATTTAAAAATCTTACGAATTAGCCGATATTATTCGTAGAATATTTTTTCAATTATACGCTTTGTAGAATATCTTTTCAATTATACACTTTGTAAAATATTGTAAAATTTTACAATACTTTATAAAATTATATTGCAATCAATCTTTTTTTTTTTTTGGTAATTTTATTAATACTAAATCGAAATAATTTGTTAAATTTTTTAAAACATTTACTTAATTTGATTTGAAAAGTTGGAAAATCGAAGAATTTCAATAAAAGTAATTTAACCAGAAAGCATGCGGTATTAAACGATTTTTCACGCAACCGATGATTTATCAATCATTTCAAGTGTGCGCTTAGAGGTATGTATAGGTATACATATATGATAAAAGAGGAAAACGATTAAGTAATTTCATTGGAAGATTCTTGCGTAACACGTTTTTCGATTTGATGAAGTAGAAAGTAGAGTGATACATCGAGAAACGAGAGAATAGTAACATAGTGAAAGGAAAAAAAAAGAAAGAAAAAAGGAAAAAGAAGAAGAAAAAGAAAAAGTAAAGCCGGGTGGCAATCATGATGAGCGGGACGATGGTTTAATTAATTAAATTGCACAACAGCAATTTACATCCGGTTTCCTGAGTGCATTTAGGAGTAGCTCAGACGATAGTGGCAATATCCCGAGGGAGCAATAGCGGTTTCTTACGGACTCGAGCACGACTACTCGTTCGGCACACTTGTTCGACCTCATCCGCGTCTTTCCGCATCGCATAATTCTCCTCGAGTCCGATGCAATCGGACGCAGCTGGAACTTCTTTCCCCGCTTCTCCTCCTTCTTTTCCTCCTCATCCTGCTCCTCCTTTTCTTGTTCTCTTCCCTTTTTTCTACCCTTTTCTCTTTTTCCTTTTCCCTGTTCTTTTTGATACACCTGCTTGTTTCTCATTAATCGTGAGATTTTCTTGAAAAAAAAAAAAAAAAAAAAAAGTAGAAAAGAAGAAATGAATAAAAGAAAGAAAAAAAAGAAAAAACAAACGAGGAAAAGGAAATAAAAGGGGGGAGGGGATTAAAAGAAAAATAAGAATAAATGGTAGAAAACAAGAGAATTCTCTTAACATTAGATTCGATTTTAGTCGCGTAAAAAAAGATTCTACTCGAAGTAGTAAAAGTTTTAGCTTGGTCGGACGCGTTCACGGCAAAACGGTGGTGCTTCTTGTGACTTCGTAGATTTTTACGAGTCGAGAAAAAGAAAAAGAAAAGGAAAATGAAAAGGAAGAAGAAGAAGAAGAAGAAGAGGAGAAAAAGTCACCGTAGGAGTCGGCTTCTAATGCACATCCGGTCGTTAGAACCGAAAGACAGTCTTATACGATGTACTCAGGGACGTTCAACCGTCTTTTGCGCCTAGGTTACCTATCCCATACTTCTTCTATGCTCTCGAAATAATTCCAGAAATCGGTGAAGTGGCTCGTCCACATTGAAGAGAATAGTGAAATATTAGAAAGGGGTTACGAAAGGGGTGAAAAGTAACAGAAGAAAAGAGAAAAAAAAAAGACTAAAAAAAAAAACAAAAAGGAAAAGAAAAGAGATAAAAGAAAAAAGGAATGGTTCGTCTTTTTGAGAACGTTACTACGACGAACTCGATATATTAATATTTCGAATTTCCTTTTTCTCGTTCGTACTTTGTTTCTTTTACTTTTTTCCCTTTTCTTCCCTCGTTAGGTATCCATTTCTCGCATCGAGCTCTTCGTTATCTGTCATCCAAAAGACTCCTCTCAACCTCTTTCTCACTCTCTTTCTTTTTATCTTTCTCTCTCTCTCTCTCTCTCTTTGTAGTAGTGTCGTGGACGTATATGTACTCGACGATATCGCGTTTCCCTACGAGTAATTTGAGCTTACGCCATGCAGCTACCGGTGTACTCGAATCATTTAAAATCCTAGTGTGCAGAGCACGAGAATGAGGATCCAAGAGAGAAAGAGAGAAAAATGGAGAGAGAGAGAGAGAGAGAGAGAGAGTGAGAGAGAGAGAGAGAGAGAGGATGGATCCCGCGTCAAACGAAAGTCGCGTTATTGCGCTTTCGAAGCGCAACCGGAATTCTCTACTTTTTTTTGGTTAACGCGAACCGACGATAAAACGCGATCCTCGTTCAACGAATCTTTCTGCCTTCAGCTTTTAAACGTTGATCAGGATCACTGTGGCTCGACAAAACTCTCCCTCCCTACTTCTCTCTATCTCCCTCTCTTTATCTCGTTTCTTCTCTCACTATTTTGTCTCCTTTCTTTCTTGCTTTTTTCCTTTCACTCTCTCTCTCTCTCTCTCTCTCTTTCTCTCTTTTTGTAGGAACAGAAAATACAGTGCGAATGAATTCGTGAAAGTCGATGCGAGTTAAAGCTTCGGGCATGTCCACCGGTTGAAAAATTGACAAATTCGCTTTTTTCTCAGGAAGAGAGAGAGAGGGAGAGAAAGAGAGAGAGAGAGAGAAACGGAAAAATGTCGGATCCAGATTAAAATACTCGCACGTACACGTAACGGATATCGACGAGGCTTCAACTGTCACAACGTACCTGCATACCTATTTATATATCGAGATAGAAAATATGCGGACGAACGAATCGATCATTCCGTATGAATTGCACATGACAGTTGCATAAAGGCTGCCCTATGCCAAGTATATTTACATAAATGGAAACATACAAATTTATTTTCGATCTTTCAACCTCACTCGCCCACATATCTGCGTGATTAATCGATTATTTCGAATAACATTTGTCAATATGACTTCTAACATTGTGGAAAAAAGAAAGAAAGAAAAAAATTTAGATAATAGATAAATGGATATACGTAAACGTACGTGTATAAATAAGAAGCTAGCTATCTGGGAATGATTTTTTTGTCGAGATTTATGAAAATATTTGTTTTATGTTTACTATTATATTTATATTAGATTGTTACGTTAACAAATTCGTTTCAATTTAAGTCATACGCAATAGTAGATCGAAATTGGTAATTTTCAGGAGACATTCAAATGCTCGTTCTGCCGGCAAGAGTCGACCTCATTTTCATCAAATCTACCATACGTCAATTTCTATATCCTCGTAATTCATCGGTCGAATTCAGTTTTATATACTGGCGATAGACGTTCGATTGACAAATTGTTTGATTTATTAGCTGATAAAGAATACACGGATTTAGTTGATTCGCGTATGTCGACGAACAGATTAAACATCATTAAAAAAGAATTCGTTCAATTAAATAATTAAAAATCCAACTGACTTTTTGTAAGCACGCCAACTTTGTTACTCCTTGAAAGTTTGCATACGCGAAAACGTTTATATCATGGTCCAAGAGAAAAATACGCGAAATGTACGATGTTTTAACGAGTTTTTATCATAAAGTCGAGCTTTAATAAACCGCTGTAGAAAAGGAACTCTTCCTTTGTCCCTATACTTAATGTAATTATTTTAATTCTTTCACCACTAAATTACCCGTGACCACAAAAGCACGCGAATCCCACGTCGTGAAATTATTTTCTTCGCATTTTCGCTTTCTATATGCACACATACGAGAGATACCTACGAATAAATCTTACGTTGTAAAAAGATCATCACTTATTGCTCGCTTCGAATAAAAATATAATAATGATCCGAATATAATTCTTTCGCAGTATCTATCTTACTCTTTCTTTTTCTTTTATTTTATATATATATATATTTAAGCGAATACTTGATTATATTAATACTGCGTTTATACATGATAGATACAGAGTTTAATTACACATCGTTGACCAACTAGTATATACAAAACTATAATTATTTTCATAATGATTATATTAAAAATTGAATGAAAATAATAGAAATTTAGAAAAAATTAGTGTTATCCAAATGTGTATATATATTATTATATTTTAATAAATGCATAAATAGCATATACATGTAAATACGATTGTACTTGTGATCAGTCAATAGTGCTTTAAGCAGATTGACGAAATAAAAAAAAGAATCGAGTTTTATCAGATATGGTAAATACGTAAATTAATATTTAAACAGTATTATCTTAGATTTTCACATTTATATTTGACGTAGCCATATTGAAAACTTGATCTCAAGATAAATATATCTATCTTCATTTTCTTTTATTCTTAAAGATTCATCGAATCAATATACTCTGAAATATTTTATTAATATAAAGTAGAAAATGATCTGTACGAAACATTTGCTTTCTGTTCGAGTATCATAACACCAAGGAAGCGGTTTGATGGCCGATTTCGTGGGTGCACGTACACAATAATTTTCTACTTCCTGCAGGACTCAGGTTGCGGAGAGATGCCGAGTTACTTCCGTTCGACAAGTTGACGGTCAGCGAGCAATTTTCCAACCGATTGAACGACGAAACGTCGGGCTCCCCTCTGACTTTCTAAAGTCTCCACTTTCTCTCACTTTCTCACACACACACTCTCTCTCTCTCTCTCTCTCTCTCTCTGTCTTCCTGTTTCTCTCTTTTCTTTTCTCATACACTCGTGATTCTTCTTCTTCCTCTTCGATTTTCTACGACGAGGGACGACTGCTTGTTTACTTCGTACCAAGAACCCGAAACCCCTCTCTTAAAATACCATCAAAAGAACGAGAACTCTAGACGTATCTTTCGAATTCTGTAGAAATCACGTATCGGGGATTTATAATTCGAAATAGATAAAAGCGATGTTTGGTATACCTACGACAAGAACCCTCGATACTAAAGCCTCTATAAATTGAATTATCGATGAAACTTCTATATTTTTATCTTTTTTCTTTTTTTTTTCCTTGGTCCCTAATTTCTCTTTAATCTTTATTTCTACCTTTTAATGCATATACTATCGACTTTCATACGATTTTACTCTGATCCCTAACCGATTAAATTATTTTCAAACCACGAATAAGTAATATCGTTTAGTCTCGTTTGAGTTATTCAAACAATTATGGTACCCTACTATCTCTTTATCTCTCTCTTTTACACATACGTATATAGTATTCATTGTATTTCGGGACGATTGAAATAACTATCACTGGTTAACCGAAACATTCGCAACCAAACAACAGCAAAATGCCTGTAATTTAACAACCACGATAGGTAATGATATACTCTCTCTATATTCTCTCCCCCCTTCCTCTATACATTTACTCTTCCCTATCGTAAAAAGATCGTAATTTTGGTATCGAATAAAGAACAATTTCATCGAAATTAATTCCATCATCGATGAGAACAATATAAAGAGAAATAAATAAAGTGAGAGAGAGAGAGAGAGAGAGAGAGAGAGAGAAGGAAATTGTAGAAGAGAGAAAGTGCAAACTGGATGACCGATCGAGCGTTTATTCGAGGAGAGCTATAAATAGTGGATGGGGTTGGACGAAAGTACATCGTAACTCGAACGTCACGAATTTAACGATAAAAAGGTGGATCGTAAATTTCTAACAAGTCGCGGAGAAAACGGACGCGCGGTGTCTAACGTGTGACGATCAATTAAAGATAGAAGAAGAACGGGAATGAGCTCTGTAAATAGATAGAAGGAGAAACGAACGGTAGAAAAATTAGGCGGTTAGACGAACACGAGCTTGATCTACGACGAACGATTGAAGTAAGAAAATAGAAGGAAATTAGAACGAATGAAGGAAGAAAATAAAGCAATTGGATTGAAAGGATTTTATCGACTTTCATGTTAGCCTGAGATATATATGTATATATTTTCCTTTGATTATCCTTTTTTTTGGGCCAAGGCATAAAAAGATAAAAAGAAATATTGACGATTAATTCGTAACTCGTGTTTTTTCTTTTTTTACCACAATCAAATTTTTTTGTTTATTTAATTTCATCCATCTACTATTTTATTTTATCTATTTCATTTTTATAATATTCTTTTTACAACAATGCACGAGAAACAATAAAAATATAAAAGGAAGAATAATGGCTTTGATCATACTATCGCAGTCTGTGGAATCTGAAATTATCGAAGTTTTCTGTAACAACGGCGGTTTACGGCCACCGTGAGATCGGAAAGTGGTCAGAGTGCTTCTCTCTTCTTGTTAGCTAGTTAGTTAGTTAGCTAGCTAGCTAGCTAGCTAGCTATCGTTTACATCCGATCGGCGTATCGTTCTTCTCGGAACACGCATGGCTGACAGTTTTATTGTAAACATTTTTACCTTCATCCAGGACGAAGGGAAATTTTTCAATGCATAAAAAGCACCTTTGATCTAATTCCAGTAAACGTCGCTTAACCTTATTTTCTATCGACTCTCTTCCCTTTACCTCTCCTACAGATATTCTTCTTTCTATTCCTCCTATCGTTCACTACTGAAATATATATATACTACGTATGGTATACATATACAGCAAGTATATCGAAAGCTCGTTCGAAAATATCGCTCGTTAATTTGTTTATCAAGACGCTTTCCTTTGTCGATCCTCGCTATTCGTTCTAGCGGAATTTAATGAAATAATAAAGCCACCACTTTTTTCGAACGCGTGTTTCTTTTTTTTCTGGCACGACGATGTTATTTAATTAGAACTCGGAAAGTAAGTTTCTCTTTTCGTGGTTTAAGAAGAAAAGGAAAGAAAAAGAAAACAAAAATGCAAAGAACGAAGTATAAACAAAAAAAAAAGTATAAAAATGGAGAATTTAATATTACGTTGTACAGATTGAAAAGTTCTTACAGATATATATATATATATATACACGTGGAGCCTTTTGTGTTTGTATTTCGTCGGATAGATAAAAACTCTGGCAGCTTGTCGATCGGTTTTTCCTCCCACGATCGGATATACGCCATAGCGAAACACTTTGCCAGTGTATCCGGAGTTGCGAGAGCTCTAAATCTTTGGAGATATAAAAGGATCCCATCCTTGGATGAACGCTTGAAGTCGACGGGCGACGATCTGTCAGAATTATACGATCGCACGGAATTATCGGGCTTCCCCGATTTCAAACACTGAGGATATAAAAATCGAAGAAGAAGGAAGAAGCTACTAGCTGCTTTGTGAAAGAGAAAAAGAGTGAAAGGGGGAAAGATGGAGAGAGAGAGAGAGAGAGAAAGAAGGAAAAACGAAAGAGGGACCGTTCGTGGTTCAATTTGAAAGAAACTGCGTGCTCGTAAAAACCCGTAAGGCTGGCAATCGAGCGGACGAAAATAGAGAAAAAGAAACGTGAGGGATGATAAAACGTAAAAACGCTGTGATCTGTCAAAATAACGTCTCCTCGACTGATTGCGTCCGTCTGTAATCAGGCTATCAGAAAAATATGAAGTCAAACGATAAGATTACCCAAACGTGTTCTTGCATCAAGTACAGAGAAAAAATAAATAAGCTGCGAAACTATACCACGAGTTTTGTATCGCTCGTGTTTCCATTTATATCATATGCATGACAATCTTCATTAATCAGAGACTGACAGTCGTCACGCATCACATCATCACATTTTATATGAAGTCATTAAATGGAATTGTTTTTTTCTTTTTTAACATTTTCATTTCAATTAGAAATAACAACGATGGATTACCAACGGCCATCGAACGTTTGAACGACGATTAATTATTATTGAAACAAAATTTATCGATGGCGCGTTATTAACACTTCGTAATGTTTTTTTTTATTTTGTTTTTCTTTTTTTTTTTTTTACGTATTTCTCGTAAGATCGTTCGCGAAATTTGTCACGTTTATGTGAGGAAGAAGAATCCAGATTTGTTATGATCGTAAATGGTCGGGAAATTTCGAGAATGCAAGGAAATGACGAGAGACGATGGAGGGGGTGATGAATATATATAGGCGACGAAAAGGACCAACAGGGGCGTAATTGATATTGTATTGATTGTACGACGAGAATTTGTGTGTGAAAGACTTAACTTAATAGTATATAATAGTAGTAAGTATAATAGCAGTAAGTATATCTTCGTTAATCACGACGTTTAAAGTAACACATAACACAACAACGAGTCGATTAATTATTAATTTAGATTATAGATACTTACTATTTTATTCTATCTCATCTCATTATATCATTATATATATCTCATTATATTAAACCTTATTAAATAATAAAATAAATTAAATTAAATACATAAGTAAATCTCTTACATCTAAGCGACAAGTATTATACAAATTATTATAAATACGTGGGATTATTTATTTCATTTGAATTAAATTTATTGACCTTATTGTTCAATCGTCCGAGCATAGTTTTCAAATTCGATCACGCTTATAATTAACAACTGATTACGTAATGTTGGAAAAGTATTAAAATAAGAGACTGACGTTTTTCAACGGGGATGCTATACGGTCTCGATAGTGTCCCATATTCAGACAATTCTCTTCGAAAGAAATTCCATGTAACGGGCTTCAGAAATTAAAAAAGTTTCAACGATGAAATTCTTTGAAAGTTGGTAGTAACAGAGTGAAAATGCGCGTATGTTGCCATCCTAGTACCTCGCGGAAAGAAGTCTTGAAACGAGAATAAAACGATAAAATCGATCAGTCTCTCTCTCTCTCTCTCCCTCTCTCTTTTATTATTTTTCTTTTATTCTCTTTTGAATGTTTTACAGACATCAAGGGATATCACGACGACAACAACAACGATATCGTGTCGTCGTATACGATGGGGAAACGCAAGGGTAATATATGTAACAATGTCAAAAGTTGTCAAGTTCTCATAGAAATGAATTTCCTTCGACGTTGAATCATTTGACGATTTATTGCGACGAGACGGAGGAAAATTTTATGCACTACGCCTAAGTCTTCGGAGTCTGATGCACAGTCTCGATAAGAATGTTTCATGCTTGTTGCAACAAGGGTGTCATTCCTGTTGATGTACATTCTATACACACACATACACAAAAAAGAAAAAAGGAGAAAAGAAAAGAAAAGAAAAAAAAAAGTATGAGAAAGAGAGAAGGATCGTTGGTGTTGGTGGTAACGCTAGCTCTAGAATTCTTCCGCAGTGATGCATGACCGCATTACCCGGTGTTCGGTTAACGGTTCGATAGTTTTCTTATACATAAACTATGCTATCAATTTTCAACGAAATAATCGAATACCATCGAGGTAAAACTTTCAACACGCACTAGGGATAACGCGTTAGGTAAAGTTAAGAACTTATTTATTTGCCGTGCAAGTAAATGTAATGTAAACCGATAATGCTACCGATATTTTTCTTAAGTATAATATATGTATACATTTAATCTTGACGATTATTATCGATAGCAAGTAACATTTATGACATTATAATTAAATTTGGATTGAATAAAAGAAAAAAAGGAAAAAGAATCTCAAGCTTAAGGACGGTTGAAGTAATTGATAAAAGCATATATGCGTCCTTAGTCCACACAGATAGCTTTTCCTAGACACACATATACATAAATTGTATAAATTATGTAAAAAAAAAAAAAATTTTTAAATATATAAAATATTAATATTATCCCCGATATATAAATTAAATATTTATTCGAATATCTAATGTAAAGGAGAAATTGAAGATAGTCGTCTTACGGTAACGGGTGTTTAAAATAAAAATAGATGAGTATAAAATAGAGAAGGACAAATGTATGTGTGTGTGTGTGAATTAATAAAAGAAAAAAGGATATAAAGAAGAAGAAAAAAATACGGCAAATGATTTATCGAGGGTTATCGTCCCCGGTTCGTTATTATATACGACTAGGTTCTTCCGTGACGAGAAGCCATTTTTCATGAGGTTCACGAAGAATACTTACAACCGTCTGACACTTTAATCGATCTGCGAATACTCAACCGATGTTAATGTCGGACCGGATGTAGCCTCGTTAAAATGTGGACATGACAATAGCTATGGACAAACCAATGGATAACGAAGAAGATAAAAAAAAAATAAACCAACCAAAAAAAGAAAAATAGTAATAGTGTAGAAGAAGAAGAAGAAGAAGAAGAAAAAGAAGAAGAGTAACACAGAGACTATGGAAATTAACTGTCCGTAAGAAAAGCGATAATTGTAACCATCCATAGATTTTACCTTACGATGTTAACGAAAGCAATTCTGTCCGGTCACGCGTGTATTTGTACGCCGGTGTTTCAAACAGTTTCCTACTTTAGTGCAGGGAAACTGCTTGAAACTGTCCGAACAGATGCTTCCCAACGGCCATCGGTGTTTGGACAAGAGGATTGTTTTAACGAAAAAAGAGGGTTGAACGAGGGAGAGAACGAAAGAGAAAGAGAAAGAAAAAGAGAGAGAGAGAGAAAGAGGAAAAGAAAGAGTATGAGAGAAAGATAAAAGAGAAGCAAGCAAGTAGGTCGTTTTATTCGTAAAAGTGAAACTCAACGTTTGACGCATAGAGTCATCAACGGTGTGTCCGATAGAATGCAACGTGCCGCCGATAAAAAACATTTCCCTCAATCTTTCTATCTATTTTGAACAAACAGGATAAAATAGCGGTCAAAGCATTCATCGGGCAAGTTCTAAAGCGAACCGATATTTAAATTAACACCAGGAATCCATAAAATCGCTTTGCAATTTTATATGCGTATTTTCATAAGCCTTTTTTTTCTCTTTCTATCTCTTCATCCCTTTGTCTATATAATATACGTATTTATAACGATATACAGTGAGTCATAGGATTATTCGTAACGTTACTGTAAATTGGAAATAACATAGATATTTGCTTTGTATACAATATTTTCAAATATTTCCACAAAGAAACATATTTTACGATTATTTATTAAACTAGTAAATTGATATAAATTTTCTTGCTTAACGTTATTTTATTGTAGATGAATTATAATTTTATATAAATAATAAGGAAATTCATTTCATAAAAGGACGTCCACTCAATATGCCCAAGCCTTATAAAATGCAAAGATGATCCAGTTGAGTATTATGTAAAAAAAATAATAATTATATTTTTTTTATATGTTGTTTACTGATCATTCTTGTAAAATTATATTTCTCTAACAGTGTGAATAAAATATTTCTCTAAAATAAAATTGATATCAATTTAAAAGTTTCATAGAAAAGTTTAAGTATGTAATTCTGCCTTCTTTCATATATTTTAATAGATAAGTATAATTATTTTATTGTTTAGCTGGTTATTTAATTAATTAATAGATTTCATACGTGTTAACAGTAATATATATGTGATTTATATATAATATGTATCTAATCTTATATTATATCTTTTTATTGCTGTTAATCCTCGTTTTTTTTTTTTCAAATCCATTTTTCCACGAATATTTGTAAACTCTCGTTCGCCTCTTGAGCGAACGAGAAAATGAGTTATAAAATTAAAAACGAAATTAATCTCTCCAACATGAAACGAAGTAAGTATCTATCTAAAAACATAAAATAGAAGTATTTTTCAACAATTTTCACAAGACGTCCAGTTTTTTTCTTGCTAAATACTACTTGTCGCGTTTTAAAATAATGAAGTAATGAAAGTACTCGATGTAACTTTTAGCACGTTATACCTTTGTTTTGAAAGGAAAGGTTTATAAGCTGGAAAAAAAATATCCTTAGGAATTATTAGGTCACTTCTCCCGAGAAATTTATGTCGAGTTAATGTTACATGATCTTCCAAAATTACTAAATAATAATATTAATACAATCCTTATTGACCATTTTACTAAAAATTTGAATTCAATAAATAATTGAGAAAGTTTTCGAGAAAAATGTGTTTGAAAATTTTTAATTAAAATACGTACATTCTGTCAGCACTTGATTTATGTACATATGTTGGTCACGAAGTAAATCACACTCAATTAATCTCTACAAAATTTGGAAATCGTTGCTTATAATACTCAACCGTCGCTGTTGCGTCCTTGTCCACAGCACGACTGATAAAAACAGACTGAACGAAGAATAAATAAATTCTACGGCTGAAAACCAAATGTAAACATCACAGAGGACAATGAATATGAAATTATAAAAATATAGAAAATATTTTCTAACTTATATAAGTAATTAAAGACATTATCCAGTATACGCATGCTCAAAAGAATATTTAAATACAATTTCTCACTAATAAAACAAAGCCTCGAACGAAAAATGTTACTCCCTTTTATCGACCCACTTTTACACGTAGAGTCTATTATCTAAAATCAAAAATATAAAAATGTCGAAACATTCGGAATAAAAAAACACTATATGTATTCTTGGTCAGAATAGTCGACCTTGTCCTTGTAACTATCATACTTAAAACCGAGAGCAGTAAAAAAAAAAGAGAAAAAAGGATGACAAAAAGTGTTTTAATTCTTGAAAATAAGACGTTCTAAGCTTGTCTTCTTTCTCTCGATCCTTCTTCAACTAAATCAGCTTCTTCCTTATAGTAGGTATGTGTGTCCTTCTAAAATAGTTTCATCTCAAAGAAGTTTCTCATTTTAGAGTTTGAAAGAATGGGGAAAGTTGTTGAAGAAAGAGGACAAGAGCGTGAGACAAAAAAGTTTAAAGAGGACAACGAATCAAGGGAAAAGGAAGAGGATGTGGAAAAAGGAGAAGAAGAAAAAGAAGTGGCGGGGTAAGGAGCAGGGGGGTTAAAAGAGTAGGAGGAAGGAGCTTCTTGTGGCTTAGATTTTCTTCTTGAAAGAGGATAGTCAGACGTCTTATTTAAAGACGGCCTTGCTATCGTGATCCTTTCTTTGATCTAACCAAACTAAACGAAGACACCATTTTCTTATTTTCTTTTTTTCTCTCTCTCTCTCTCTTGTTCGTCTCTCTTTTCTTTCTTATACAATCGATCTATTTCCGTAGGAAAGTTGAACGTATTGAAAAAGATTCCTTCTCGAAGGTACTCGATTCGCGATACGTTTTCTCAGCTTGGGCAAGATCTCTCAAGTATCCTGTATATTTAACCTTTCCCCTAACACATGTCTATAGTAAACCATCTTGATATTTTACTATCGACTATGCCAATAATCGAAAAATCGTATGTTAACGATCTTTTCTTTATTTTTATTCTTCGTGGTGGCACACATCTCTACGAATTTGCACGAGAATTGTTCGTGATATAAAAGAATATTCACCATTTTCTACGGTTGGCAAGAAAAAGACGAACTTTTCTTTATCTCCCTGTCTCTACTTTTCTTTTCATTCTCTCTTCCTTCTTTCACTTTAGATGGTGCTTTTCTCATAAAGTCGCGAGTAGGCGCGTAATCGCGGGTATATTAAAGCGCGAAAAGATCAGGGAGGAAGATTTCACGATATAAGGACAGTTTGGTATGCGAAGGTAAAAGAAAAGGGTGTGCGGGGTTAGAGCGAAAGAAATCAACAGAGAAAAAGACAAAAATACGAAAGAGAGAGAGAGAGAGAGAGAAAGAGAAAAAAGAAAGATAGAGGGAGAGAGAGAGAGAAGGAATATGTGTGTTCAGAGGGAAACGAGAGTAGAGGATACTGGAGATAAAGGTGGAGGATATATGTGCGAATAAATTTTCGAGAAGAAAGAGATAGGGGGGCAAGATGCGTCCCACGTCGTACCTTCCAGTCGGTCAAACGTAAATTCACGAGGACTAATAGTCCCGCCACTTTCGCGAACATTCTCTATAAAAGCATATATATGTATATTATATATACATATATATATATGGTGTAATACATAGGTACTATAGTAAGTAGATAGGTAGGTAGATCTCTACCAATATACAAGTGTTCGTAATACAGTTATACCCGTAGACGGAATAAGGAGAAAGATCGCTCATGCGATTTCTACGGAATTTTTATAATCAAGAAAACGCCGTGGAGAGTAAGATAAAGGGCGGAAATTTTTAGTATTCTTGGCAGGAAACACTCGAAACGCGGCTCGAGTTCCGAAAAGTCTCGGTTTGGAAAAATTTTTCTTTCTTTATAAAATAACAAATAAAAATCCTTGAAAGAAATATTATATCCCTCCAAAAGAATAAAACAAATAAAGAGAAAGAAAGAAAGTAGAAATAAACGTTCTAATTCAAAGATTTATTAATAAAAAAAAATATGTTTAGGTTAGGCAAGCTTTTAAAATCAAGTGTTCCATATTTGATAAAATTTTCAAATATTATTGTATTTTTGATTATTTCTGATCTAATTTGGTCGAAAACAAATAAGATGGTGGTGCGTGGTCGACCAGGAATAGAAGGAAATAATGTTTTCGCGGTAAAATTCTATAAACACGTTCCATAAACACTACTATCCTGGGCTTTTAACGAGGAATCCTATCCTCTGATCGTCCGAGCGTCGGGAACGTTACTACCATCGTAGAACAGCATAACACGAAACGCTTTACTATACGTACTCTACATATGCGGCCGATTAAAAGCGATACGTTAGCTCGCGTGAACTCGGCCGCAAGAGTGCTTTAATGACTGTACCTGGGTAAGCCTATATTGACATTTCCCTGTGCATACGAAGAACGATGCTGGGAGAAAGCCAAAGGGAAGTCTACGGCAGACTTGATACTCCTACGTAATCCTCTCAGCATTCTATTTATTTATATGCGAGTGAGTACACGTGTTCTGTTGAGAAATACGAAAGGTCGACAGTGATATTATATTATCGTTTTATCATATATTCAACATAACCACTACTTACAAAGTACGTCGTTCGCAAACTCGAAAGAAGGATATAATATGTGTAAGAGAAATGAAGTTATTAAATAATAACGTTGGAAAGGAAAACGAAGAAGAATATTTTATGAAATAAAATACGAAAGAAGTACTCGGTGGATTCATTAAACTTTGTATACTTTTTACTAAAATATCGCTTGCTTTGACATTATTATCAAATGATATCTACGTTATTTTAATTAGAAAATGTAACTGGACGTGTAACTTACTTTTACTTTGTCATCAAAATACCTACGCTAGATGTTTTAACATTTTTTTCATTAAAACAATATTATTCTTTCTTATTTATCAATATAATTTTTGTAAAACAATATTTGT
This sequence comes from Polistes fuscatus, assembly GCF_010416935.1. Classification (NCBI taxonomy): domain Eukaryota; kingdom Metazoa; phylum Arthropoda; class Insecta; order Hymenoptera; family Vespidae; genus Polistes; species Polistes fuscatus. Next base: position 6,269,513 of record NW_025113107.1, on the reverse strand, counting down.
CACTTATTGTTTTTGTTATTTAAATGAACATAAAAGTAGTAAACTTGCTTTTTTGGCAAGAATATAATTTATCTGATTTTGATTAGGACTCACCAGTCACGAGTAGCTTTAGCGACGAACATCATTTGATTGTAAGTATGCGTCGCTGAAGAATAATGATGATGATGATCCTCGATTGGCACTATTGCATGACAAGCTAATCGAGTCTCGTTTCGATCCAGAATCGTCAAGTTATGTGTCGAGGCTAATAAACGGGAAGCTATTCGATCCAAGGCCACCCATGATTTTGGTGCTACAACCCATGGTGGATACGCGCAACGTTCCGTCATGTATTCTGAAATATAAAAAAGAACATTGAAAGGCATTAATTGAATAATATATATAAAAAATCAAAAAATGAAAATATCCCATATATTTTCGTTCAATCAATTTAATTCATTCGGTTACTTTAGTTAAATAAAAATGAAACATTTCAAACAATATCCTTACTTCTTTCTCATTAAAATTTCAATTATAAAAACATGTGACATCAATTATATTATACATACATAAGTACATACCTATTAAAATATAATATTTCAAACACCTTTTTTGTGGACTTTTTTCAATGAAAATTTTAACGATCGAAATGTGTAACAAAAATTGGATTATTCTATACACATTAGTAGTAGTTAATATATACCCACTTATATACATAATATGTACATAGGTAGATTAAAAAATGAAAAAAGGGAAAAGAGGAAGAGGAAAACGAGGATTCAATATAAAGTTGTTGAAGCATCCATCGAATACTTCTTTCATCTTCTTGCGAGCCCTTTTGCTTATGATATCTCGATGGCTTAGAAGACACGACAGTATTTGTGTAGTCACGACGAAGCTCTGTTTATTTGCGCGTCCGAACGGAATTGCGCTAGCAAGGACGTTAGTGTGAGTAATACGCTCTTCATCCGACTCGGGGACTGGGGATACGAAAGGAGCTTCGAGTTGCCGGAGATCCCGGGGCTAATCTGCCTTCTGGAAAGTTTAAATGGAAACGCCGAGAACCGGGGGCTCAATGTGAGTGAAAGAGAGTTAAAGAGAGAGAGAAAGAGAGAAAGAGAGAGAGAGAGACTGAGAGACTGAAAGAGAGACAGAGAGAAAGAGAGAGGAAAGAGGGATGAGGAGGATAACGAAACATCCGGGGTGCCGTTGCGAGCCGATGAAAAATTTTTAAGCTTCTTATCGCTCCAGTCGAATTTATTGCGGCCCATGTACGGCAACGATTTCGAAATATTAATTCCGTGCCACGTGCAGTACGACTCGCGAAACTGGTGGTAAAGGTAACTCGTGAGAGAAAAATAGAGAAGTGAATCGTACATTTCACGATTGAATGCCATGATTTTTCTGTGCGGAAAGTTGAGAAAGAAAGAAAGATAAAACAAAAAAATGAGTAATCCAGTACGAAAATTACTCCAATGCGTGTTTCTACGGTATTTGCAAAAGAATCAGTATAGATAATCTTTCTTTACTATCCTATTCGTCGATGTCGCAAAATCAAATAAAACACCGGGGATTAGCAAAGATAGGTTTAACAATTTTTTGACTATTTATCGGAGGATCGTGTGTGGTGTCCTCGTTGTTTTACTTGTTCAATGACACGTAAAGAAAAACATATCGTTCGAACGTGTTTCTTCTTAAGGTAATTTGATCTTTGGTGAAATCGTGAACCGAAAGATTGGACTGGTATCGTATTATGTGATACACGTATGTAGTACGTGTCTACCTATATCGAAGAATATTCCAAGTAGCTGGTGTCGATCACTCCTCGGCCTCGATAGTACACCGCTTTCCGCAGGCAGCTTCATAGTTTACGTGCTCCGTTTTGCTATACTTCTCCATACTCCTTCTCTAGATCGTAAGTCAGTCTATGTATTTGCATCCTACAGAAACTTGAATCTTCTTCGATATCGGTGAAACCGAGCAGAACTTCAATCTCACTACGACGATAGAGAGAAAGAAAGAGAGATTCGATCGAGATTTTGAATTAATCCGTAAGCAAATTCATCTCATGTCCGCGTAGAATCAAGAACGAACAAGAATATTTGTTCGTTTTTATAGTAGTATGCGTATACAACGTGTGCCAAAATGAAATAGATGGTACTAAACACCTGAGGACATATATAACCGTTGAAATTGTTTTGTAAAAGGGTTACAATAATTATGATTCGAAAATGCATAGTTTCATTTATAAAAATGACGGTGACTTTCGAATCTCTTTCGTGCCTCCCCACCCGAGAAAATTTTTTCTTTATTTATAACATAACTCCTTCCGTGGTAACAAACAACTTTTATATGAAACATATTTTTCTATCATTTAAATTTTTGTAGAGTGAAAGGGCTTAGTTGATTCACCATATACATAAAGCAGTGTGTAAATATGGTATATTTCGATAATTAATATTTATCTAAATATTTATAAGTATCTAACTATATATAAAAGTGAAGTTATATTATCTTTGAAAATGATTTCGATTACACGGATGCGCGGCCACAAAGTTTTGCCGTCCATTTACCTCACATTCGTTTCCAAGTTTCGAAGCGTTCAGTCTGTCTGTCTGTTGGTTGGTCGGTCGGTCGGTTGGTTGGTTGGTTGGTTAGTTGGTTGGTTGGTTGATCGGTCGACCGTCCAGCCAGCCAGCCGGTCGGTCTGATAGATTTGTTTTTCACTAAATTAATTCAATTTTATATTACATCGTTGGAAAACGGTATTACGAGAAGAGCACGGACATTCGCGAATGTGTGTTTTATTTAAATGATTTTGCAGATGATTTTACAATTTGATTACTTCTCTCACACACGCACTCTATCTATCTTCGTGCTCTGCAATCATTTCCCTCCATTACTATCTCACCATCCGAATATGCTGTTATTTTGTAATCTACAATGTTTCCGCATGTTTAAAAAATTCATTTCTCCAGTTTCCAATTTAACAACAGATGCCAATCAATGTGAAATATTTTCTCATGAAGAGAATAAAGTACAACGTCGAACCGCTTTTAAGTCAATCCCGGCTATTTGCTTGAATTTCGACGAAGTTTTCCTTAGGCGTACTTCACTTCATCCATCATAGTCTTCGAGAGTTACAAAGCAATCTTCGAGCATAAGACGCGCACAGATTGCTTGACGTTACCTGCGACCTGTTTTATTTCGCGAGACCGATGACCTCGTCGAATCGATCTTAAATTATTAACTTAGGTAATCGCGTTAAACGTATACATTTTACATTTATTCTTAATAAAAAAGAAAAATAGTAGAAATCATACAACGAAATTTATTTGAGTGGTGGAAAACGACGGAATAATAAGACTTTTCATCTCGCGAATATTAAACTTGAATAAAAGATAAACTGAAAAATATACAAGAAATGTGTTAAGAAGGTAAAAAGCTTCATAGTCCTATATAATTTAAATCCTTGTAAAAGCTTTAAAAAATGGTAAAAGCAAGTGTAATATTTTCGACGGCATCATGCAAATAAAAATGTTCATGTTCGTTTATAATTGAATTAGTGATGTTTCTATTTCGAATATTAAATCATTTCTATTGGAACATGTATAATGATATCAAAAGTAATAAACATTAAACATCACAATTTCGCAATATAAGCGAGCGTATAAATTTATACAATATGATGTTAATAACATTTGCTTCAATATTTGACGATGAAATGGTCGAATAAGAAGATTCCTTTTAAAAGGAACATTAAAGAAGAAATAAAATGATTGAAATTGAACTTACTCTGTTTCATTTTAAAGGTCTTTGTAGCCTCCGTGATGCTAAGAAGGCCGGTACAAGTAGCGTCTCCGCTTTGAGCCATGTTCCACGTGTTGTTAGAGCCTCTACTATATATAAAACACCTGTAGCTCTCCTCGTTGTTCGTCTTACGATCACCGTATAACCGCGCTACCATGTAGTTTGTACTACCCTCTCTCCAGGTTGCCAAACATTCCAATTGGACTTCTATATGAAAAAAGGTTGCAATGAGATATATATTTTTCCGAATATTTATAATAATATAAAATAAAATAGTTCGATGTGACAATAATAATAATAATGATAATAATAATAATATTGAAAATCCATTAATAACGTCAACGTATGACACAATTTGTCCGTACAAATGAGGCAAGGAAGAAATGATTAATAATTAAGAAGCAAGTAATGAAAAGGTTAGCACACTATTGACATTTCGATCAATTCTATTTCAATATACATACACGAAACTTTCTTATTTGTTATTCGTACCGGTTAATTACGACAATGGGCTAAATCAAACAATTACGAAATTTAATTGTACAAATATGAATTATGATTTAACTCATATATAAAAAAATAAATTCTATAATAAATTATAATTTTATTACTAAAGTCTACTGTCATTATTATTCGCAATTAAAAATATTTTCTCGAACACGAAAATCGTGTTACGTACTCTCGGAACTTTGATAATCTTGTCATATTAGAGAGATTATTATCGCATACTCATCTAACGCGAGTTATTATTGTATTATGTACCTTCGTACGTGGAACTTTCACGAACCTCTATGTAAACTATGATAATAGAGGTTACATTTGCTTGAAGAACAAGTGTTAGATAGATAGAAAGATAGATAGGGAGAGAGATAGTGAGAGAGAGAGAGAGAGAGAGAAAAGGAACATTTTCAGTTTCTTTCTCTCTATCCGCAGTCGAAGTACAAGCCACCATCGTCCATCGACGATGATTATCCCGAAAATTCGTATCGATGGAGGCAGACACCAACAAATGATAACTGACAAGGCCATTAATCATTTATCACCGCCGTCGATAGGTTTATCGATTATGTTACAAGGCTCGTATCTCGCGCAGGAACTTATGTTAAACAAGCAAATTACTGGGCTAACTTTTCCGAAGGACTTTCTTTCTCTCTCTCTCTCTCTCTCTCTTTTCGTTCTTCTTCTTCTACCACTACACTTTTCTCTTCTTCTCTTCTATTTTTTTTTCTTTTCCTTTTTTTATATATTTATTCTTTCCATTTTCTTTGTTTCCTAGTTTTTTGTTTTCTTTCTTCTTTTCTCATTACGGAAGTGACTTTTCTGCGAGCTTTACCATCCGCTACGATAAAAAGGAAAAAGCTAACGGTACCGACTCGAAATAATACGGCGAAATAACTGCACGAGACACAAGAATACGTTAAATACTTTTCCGCTTGCGGCCGACGCGAAAAGTTTTCTATAAAAGGGCCACGTGTTTGAACTTCTATCCCTTTCTCTCTCTCTCTCTTCCATGCTCTTTCTCATTCACTCACGCACATTCTTCATTATTGAAATTTTAAAAGTCTGCGAAAGAGTACGAGAGACTGACGGATATTTTATTGCGGTTCCTAACGACATAATATTATATTACATAGAAAAAGAATGGAAAGAAAAGAAAAGAAGAAAGAGTGAAAAAGAAAAAGAGAGAGAGAGAGAAAGAGAGAGAAAGTATAATACTTTCTCATATGAAATTGAATAATTACTGTTGATCGACAAATAAAAAAAAAAAGAAAGGAAAAAAGAAAGGAAGAAACTGACCTAAGCTTTCGGTGGAACGGACATTGGGGCAAGCCTGATAACGCAAAAGCAAACGGGACTCTTGCGTGCATACTTCGGCACGAGAGAGCGGCCATTCGCATTCGCCGTCGCCTTGACTGTAAGTGAACTCCAGGGGTCCCTTTATAGGGCAGGGTAAGGGTGCTGCTCCCGTTCGAAAGAGGGAGATCAAGTTGCCGTCGGTGGTGAGTTTATCGCAAATAGTCTCCAGACTTGGCTCCGACGATTCGATCGTGCAAAAAGCTGAAAATGTAATTTGTCATTTTAAAAAGAAAGAGAAAGAGAGATAGAGGAAGAGAGATAAAGATATATATAAAGAGAGAGAGAGAGAGAGAGAGAGAAAAAGAGAGAATGATGAGGAAACTTGACACGTTTTCGAGTTAACACTTACTTTCTTTGTACTGCAACACATTAGGATGCTTCTCGTTCATAACTATACACCTATAGCAACCCTCTTTCCTGTAACAACAAAATTCAAAGTTAAGATTAAATGATAATACATTGAACACGAAAGCCAAGCATTCTCCATCTTTCTCTCTAATATTCTTTTTTCCTTATCGAAAAATAAGACGATAAGAGTGAATCTTTAAAAGATAAAGAACATAATCGAATATAAATACGTCAATTTGGATGATTAACAATAAGTGTTTTTGAGTGATGTAGAAAAAAGCTCATAGGAAGTGAACTGCCTGAAGGTCTTTAAAAGCCTAAACGTGTTTATCTCGTTTCTGTACTTCCTTCAAGGATTGAAAACTTTCAGTGCGGTGAAGTCCGCCATCATCAGTATTACTACAGCTAAAGGTAGTAGCAATAGCCCGGATGTATATCGGACTGACGGACAAGACAAAGGTAAACTTTGACTTTAGCTACGTTCGAAGAGAGAGAGAGAGAGAAGGAAAGGAAGGGAATAAGAAAGAGAAAGAGAGAAAAAGAGAGAAGGTGACTCGCAAAGTGGTACAGAGAATACTAGGGAGAAAGAAGATAGAATGGTTTGCGTTTGAGTAAGAAGGGAAAGGGTTTTAGGAAAAGGGAGTCTACTCCTGGGAGAAACAGAAGGTAGAGAAAGTAGAAGAGAAATCGTAGACCGGAGGCTAAGTAAGCTAGGTGCCAACTAGTAAGGACAAGACAAGTTTGAAAACTTTTAAGTAGCTACGCGATACTACTTGGACTTATAGTCTTTCTCTCTCTCTCTCTCTCTCGTTCTTTATTGCGTCTGGTAGTTTGTCTTTTCGGCGTGTACAAATGCTACCGTACCATACTCACGTTTGTAGAATGCGATCTAGTGTGGGTGCAAACATGCGAAGAATGGTTAAGAGAAAGAGCAAGAGAACGGGAATGATGTAACGTGCGATAAGGACATAAGAAGCACGTGAGATCGTTTGAGCTTCTCATTCCTAACCTTCTCAGTCGATTCTCTAGGTACACCGTGTAAATTAGCTTTGAGAATATTGCAAACTTTGTGTCGCGAAAGTGTCACGATACAGAGATTCTCAGAGTCTCGAGATACATTGTGAATTAATCTTAAGTGAGAAAGAGAGAGTGAAAATAAGAGAGAGAGGAGAAAGAGAGTACCTTTATGATATCTTATTACGATACGAGAAATATTATAACTTAACTGACAATAAGAAATATATGAGACATTTTCTTTTCAATATTATAAGTCTATTTGTAGCTTGAACAAAATCTTGTTTTGCTTTAAATGAGAACGAATAAATGTTCATAGTTGAAAAATATTGTATGAAATAATTAACATTTATGAATATTTTTCAATCAATTCGAATGCAAATTTTTAAATATCTCGAAATAATAATAAATAAAGGAAAATAAATAAAACAATTATTTTCGAAAAGATGGCACAAATGATCCTTATATTTATCGTGACTTATCACGAAATAAAAAAAGGAAGTAAGAAATAAAGGAAAAAAGAGAATGAAATAGGTTTAACATCAAAAAATGACCAATCAACGTTAATCTCTGGAAGAAAAAGAGAGAAATTTCGAGGGGTCATCGACAGCTTTCAAGAAAATAGAAAAAACGAGAAATTCATTTCTTTTCTCTTCTCTTCTCGTTGCTTCTGCGCTCTAGGCAATTAAATCTAATTGACTCGAAGAAATTAATTATTCCATTTCGTCCTTCGCGAGAACCAGATTATCGACAATCTTGAGAAAATTCCCGATAATTGCTGCCAATGAAACGCGAATTCGGTGAAATTATAACAGCTAAGAAAAATTAGGGTAGATCTTATGTTTTTTGTGTTTTCTTTTCTTTGAATGATCTCTATACAGAAAATAGTCTTTTTTTATTTTTAATTTCTAGATAACTAGAAAATAAACTTTCTTGTTAATTGGAAAATTTTTGATTGGGAAGACACGATGTACGACTATAAGTAGCATTGACTTTTCACTTTTATGATATTTATCAAATATCCTCAAAACAGATAAAAGACCGTATTTCAGCCGAAAAATGATATATGTAATTATTTTTTAACTCATCGTTCTTTTTTTGTTTTTAATATCGCCAAAAATATTCACGTCTTGTTTTTATAGTAATTAACCCTTTCCGGTCTAGAAACACAAATAATTTTATTTCTTTTCTTCAGAAATGTTCAACGGAAACAATTGCCTTGTTAAAACTGTTCATACAATCAAATATAATGTTCTATTGATTTCTCTTGAAATTGAATTTCTAATTTTACAAAACCAACAAATTGAGTTAGTTTCGATTTCAATATTAACTTGATTAAGTTTCTCATACAAAAAACAATATTGGATCGTTTTCAATCGGTTCATCCTTCTATTTTTTTCCCTATTAACCCACCAAACGAGTTGTTAGGTCGACCGTAATAATGACTTCAATATTCGTAACTAAAAATCGTTCTAGCAAATGAGAAACTAGATTCATCTTTAAGCTATTATACACATGTGTTTAAAAATACTACGATGTATTTATCGATATTTAGGTTTTCTTAAATCTGCATCAGTGGTTATTTGATTTCACATTATTTATTCTTCTCTGTTTGTATGATACTAATTTCTGGAAAACGTATCACGTTTCTGTTTAGATCGATGCAAATATTTTTTAATATCAATTTGCCGATGCTAAACAATAGTACATAATAACTTCTATGTATAAAACTTAGAAATTAATAAATGCATCATAATATATATATATATATGCATCAATATATATTTAACGAAACCCGCAACAGTTTCAGTTTTCCTCAAAATTATCGATTTTTTTAAGTATTTCTGACACTATGTGCAAGTAACTTTTGATACTGAACTATTATACAAACGTTACAACATACATTATGAAATTTAACAATCAATAGATGCATCATGAAGTGTTTCAACGTGAATGGAAATTTAGATGACGAATTGTATCAGGATTTTTCTAAAAGATAATAACAACGAAATAAAAGAAAAAGATAAATGAAAAATACATAAGAAAAAAACAACAGAAAGATATAGATACATAAATAGATAGATAAATACGGATAAAAGGATTCAAAAAAAAGAGAGATAAAGAGAGAGATAAAAGTGAAATGAATGAAAAAGTGAAAGGTTCTAATGGCGTTAAAATGGCGGCTGTTACGTCCAGTTACGGTAGGGTCGAATTGAAAATTGTGGGAGAGGTTGGTAGGTAGGAAATCTGTGTCGGAGTACTCGTTATTGAGGACTTTCCAACGTTCGTTTTAAAGCACTCTCCCAGAAAACTCCGTTCTCCGCTTACACACAAAAAAGAAAGAGAGAAAGAGAACTAACACGTGCTAAGGTAAAAACGTTGTTAGCCACACTCGCGTTTTCACGCGTACAACCCCGACTCAGCATTGTCAGGAAAAGTTGGATGGTGCGTAGGAAAGTACGTTTAACCCGTACTTTCTGCTTATAAGGAGCTTCGAAAACCACGAGCAAGCATTTTCTTTCTCTCTCTCTTTCTCTCTATTTCTCTATTGTTTTGTTTTTTCTTTCTTTTTCTTTCATTCATTTTAACGCAAACTTAAGAACAACCTCGCGTTGTTCTTTCCACCGCTGTGTATGTGTATATGCGTGTGCGTGCATTTTTATTTTTTATTTTTCTCCTATTTTCATCTCTTTCTTTCTTTCTTTCTTTCTTTCTTGAATTCTCTCTCTCTCTCTCTCCATTTTATTACTCTCCATTTTTCTCTTGAATTTTTACATCGAGCATCCATTTTTATCTTTTGAACGAATGTATATGTAAATACATAATCTCTCTCTCTCTCTCTCTGTTTTCTTTCGAGGACACTCGAGAAAGCACCGTCGATTAAGAACCCCACCTCACCTGCCCAGCGTGCGATATTATGCTATCGACATTGAGAAACGCGATTTCGCGTTAATTATTTCAGCTAACAGAATTTTCTTTACACGTGCAATATGAACAATAGAAGAATAAAAGACTACTGTCGTATTATATCACTGCCTTTTCAAATTCATTCGACTCGAGTGAAAAGAAATCGACTAAAGGAGAAACGGATAAACGCTTATCCATCTAAGTACTGTATAACTATGTGAGGATGGTGTATATATGTGTGTGTGTGTGTGTGTGTGTGTGTGTGTGTGCATGCGGTATGGTAGTTAAAGCGAGGGTTTATAGAAGGGAGACGTCGCGACGGAAAAGAACGTAATCTCGTTGACCTAATTTTTCTCGTTACCGTTGCAAAGTGCCGAGCCGTTTTCCAGGACTATCGAGCATGGTCTCGAGTTAAAATAAGTGAGAAAGACGGAGAAAGAAAGAACAAAGGAGAGAGAGAAGAAGAAGAAATGGAGAGTGGTCTTTCACTCGCCGCCATCATATTCCAACCACAACTGTTTCGTAATAAATTGGACCAATTCCCTGTAGAAAACGATGCCGATAAATACGTAAATCGTGAATGGAAATATAAATGTGCAATCATGAATCAAAGGTTTGCATAAATTGGCTTCTATTGGGTCGATTCAATGGGGAAACATGGACTGTCTTCGATCGATTAATTACAACCCAATCGGATCCTTCTTACGAATAAAATATTTTGTTTGTTTAATTGGGGAGAAACGTTTCTCTCATAATTTTTATAATACATACTTTCGACTATCTACTTTGATTTGAAAACGTTAATGTACGATATTACATTAGAATAGTAATGATAATAAAATTTTACTATACAGGTTACATCCTTCGATAATGTTAATTATAGGAAAGATTAATTCATCAGACGGGAGTAATAAATAATTGATGGTACGGAATTGGTATTTAATTATTTGGATGAATTTACGCACGCCGTGTTTTAAATCTATAAATTATTTATTGTGTTATATATTCTATCGTTAGAATAATTGTTAAACTTTGCGGTTTGTTTCGCGATACGAATCTTGAGAGATAAAAAATTTCACAAAAGAAAAAAGAAACCGAAAAAAAGGAAAGAACGAAAATAAATGATTTGACAAAGACGTGAATATTTATTACGTCGAAACAATTCCGTAGCGGGAGGAGGGAGAGGGGGGGAGTTCTGAGCGAATTTGAGAAATTTGTTCGAATAAAAACATGGGTTTATATCGATCGAAAAGACGAAGAGATAGAAGTTCCCTTCTTCTCGATTATAAAACAAACGAGCAAACATCCTTGGATGAGAGACGCGCGTTCTCCTTCTTCGTCATTTGCAATTCAGAGAGTCGTGAAGTTTCTGGGTGTTCTGATCGTAGTACACCACTAACCACAAGTAACTAACACACGAGTGCTGCACACAACTGCATATCCGAAGACGATTTGTTCTCTTCGTCGTCCTCGTCGTCGTCGTCATTGTCATTGTCCTCGTCGTTTCTACAATCACGTTTACGAAACTGTCGTGAAAACGAATGCACGAAGGGGTGGACCATTTCGTATCTACCTCTGTCTTGCATTCCGTAGCCACAAATAGCTTTAAACCATAGTTAAATGCTGCTCAGAGCAACGTTAACCTCGTTCAAAACTCTTTCCCGATCGATTCGTCCCTTTCCAAAAAGGCTTTTCTACAAATTAGAGAAACACTTTTTGGCTTTCACGCTGAACGATTCCGATCCTCGTTATCTAACCGAGTGATTTTTCAAAAGAGTATATTTAATGTATTTAACGGGTCCTCTTAAATCTTTTATTTATATTCTATTTTTAGAATTAGTTTTCTAAGTCATTGTAAATATATAAATCTACAGTTTTTTTTTAATATCTTACTTCCACGTCTAAACGATTTCTCAAATTGTATCTGTTTCAATTTCTAATTATTTCAAATAAGAAAAATATAATTAATAAATGCATTACCTTTAGAGAGGGAATGGAAGTCATCTTTAAGATATATTAGCGCAGAGTATCCAATGAACAAGGGGTAAGTTAAAAGCAAATCTATCGGTGCATCGATGTTACAAAATCATCAGCTGCAAGTTGCGAACATCAGCAAGTTACGTAAAATCTAACAAACAGAATCTAACGAGGGTACAGGAACAAACCAATCTAACAGTGTAATGTAAAAAATTGTAACAAACGTAGTATAACAAAACAAGTGTAGTTAATCAAGCAAACGTAATAATTATAATCTACAAATAAAAAGATTCAATCAATAAACCATGTTATTACCAAAAAGGATGAAAAATCATAGTACCGCATCACCTTATCCTATCCAACATTATTCAACGAACCAGGGTATTATGCGATATCTAAGAAAGTACCGATCAAAGCAACGGTCGTTCAACAACAAGTATCGATTTACGTCAGTTTAGATACTTACAGAAATAGTGAAAAGTATATATATATATATAGAGAGAGAGAGAGAGAACTCGATGGGTTGTCTTATCTCGTTTTATTATCATTACTCAATGATTTCGTCCTATCTATCGATCTTGAGAAAAACTCTTAAGACAAGAGAAATTTGTCAAGATAATCATACTTTCCTTTTCCTCGTACCATTTGTGTTCATGTCAATTTATTTTCTTCATTCTACGACGTGAAACGTCGAGCGAGATATACAACTAACTGTAAAACGGATCTATAATAATAAAAATGATTAAGCAAATCTTACGACTATCTAGTCTTAAATCATTTGTTTTACATCTTACGTTCATTCCATTGGAGAAAAATTATTAAATAAAAAGAAAACCGACCCCATCCCCTTACAAATGATTACGTATAGGATTATAAACATTTCTAAAATAGGATATGGACCTTCTTTATTATTTCTTCTAGATTTCCTATATTATATTTACTTGTGCAATTTGTTAAATGCAATAGTACTTAAATGAAGAAAATAGATACCAAAATGTTAATAATCAAGATTCCCAAGTTGCGGTTGGGAAAACGAAACGGTGGAATTTCGTCAACGAGTGGCACACGATCGTCAACAAATAAACGTAAAAGTATGACGCTTCGTCGATTTGTAAGTTCAATAACGAACGAACGAACGAACGAACGAATGAACGAACGAATGAACGAACGAATGAACGAACGACAGGCAGGCGAGCGTGCAGGTCGATGAGCTTTTGTCGCAACACGACCGCGTAAATAAATCATGACGAGGCGCGGGTAGTCATTTATCTACCGACACGATCTTCGTAACATCGATACCGTGTGCTTTATTGATGTTCGTGATAATAACGTTCTCTCGTGTCGAACAAGGACGAGGGGAGGATATGCTCGCGACGATGAAAAAATAATACTAAAAGATAAAAACAAAAAATATGGAGACTAGGCTGATAAAGGGAGGGAGGGGGTGAGATAGAATTAGGTAAAAAGAAACGACGATAACGTAACATACGAGGTGTTTCAGAAATACTTCAATAAACTTTAGGAATCAATTTTTCTCACAAAAACATGAGCAAAGTTTCTTACAAGCATATATATCCGTAAATGGCTCGTTTGTTAATTATAATCGATAAGTTATTGGAAGTTATGTCATTTATTTTAAATAAATGTGCAAAGATTATAAAAAAAAAAGTTAGCAAACATAAAAAGTCAGTTTAATTAACGAACACCGTTGATAAATAAAGAAAAAACTCAATCGAAGTAATCACTTATGTTGATATTGTAAAATTGTATTATGTTGATTATGTAAAATATTTAATACTTTTGGTATTTCATTTTAATAAAACTCGATATGATTCGGAAATAAAAATGAATTGAAGTAAAGGCAGGCAGGCATGCAGGCAAGCAAGAGAATGTTAATAAAACGAGAGAAAACTTTTTTTACCTTGCTTTCTCGTTTCGCGTAATCCACCGAAATTCTTTCTATAAAATATCAAAACGTTTTCACCGACACTTTTGCGATCTCAGAGATTAAAACAAAAAAAAAGAAGAATAGTAAAAACGTAACGACGATAACTACAAAGCCTCGTTAATCTTCCCACGTAGGTGAGATATGTACATATAACATATATATGTGTACATAGATGCGGTACGACATCGAAATCTAGGTTCACCCGATCTCCATCGATTTCTTTTCGAATGTCAGGGTTGAATGGTCGTGGCAACGGTTAATCGTTGTCCGACGATGCGTTTAAAATCGCTCGAGGGCGTTCTATGGTTCGCGAGAATTGAACCGAAAAAATTTGTCCTCTTTAACGAGTGTTGTCCTATTCTACCAACAAGGACAAGAACCTTCCACTTGTATTGAAATAGAAATAATCGTCCGGAATTGGGACGAATGATTTCGTTGATTTTGTTTTTATCTTCGCATTTTCTTTCTTTTTTCCTTTTTTTATTTTTTCTTCCTATTTTATTTTCGCTATTGTGTTTTCATATATTATTCGGAGAGGGAGGGGAGAAATAATAGATTTTAAATTCGAAAGAACAGGATATCATTAAAGCAATTTGCACTTTACATTGAGAGAACACTTGACATCATCATCATCATCTAAATAATATTCACGTGTCAACAATTCTCTTCGAACCGTTCTTATTTATTTAACTATAGAGCAAGCTCACTTACGTGAAGTCAGGTATTCGTGTTTTAACGAGATATCCTGTTAGAGCCAAGAGTTTTTTTCGATAATCTTCGCTCGATCGACTTTCAGGGTGATGATTAATAAAACCGTTTGTAAGAGAGAACAAGAGGGAAAAGATAGATGATTATTTTCTATTTCCTCTATACCTCAATCTATATAGATAGATATATTAAATACATAAAATAAAAGATAAGAAATAAAAAACGAAAAGCCAGAAAAACGAAATAGAGAGAAAATAAAAATCTCAAATGAAAAACCAATAAAATAAAAAATAAGAAGAAGAGACGATAGAGAGTTGGAAAAAGAATTGGATATTATAAAAGTATTGAAAAAACTCTTTGAGGCTTGAAATATTTGACCTGCTTTTTCGATCGAAATTTAACGATAAGAAAAAAAAAAAATAAAAATGAAAAATAGTAGTAACGGAAAGAACTAGCAACGAGTAACACGATTCCTGTTCGATTGTTCACCCGATCCAAATTGACGATCGAGGAGAGTAATTCTGTTTACAATGTCTAATAGCCCGATAGCGTGTAAAGGTGATCCAACAGTCCCTTCAAATTCTCTCTCTCTCTCTCACTCTCTCATCCTTGTTCGCTCCGTTCGGCGCCCTCTGGAATGGTATCCACCAACAAGGTGCTTCCCTAAACCGTTCCCGGACATGGTTTATTGATTTCTCTAGTGCGTAAATACGCACGCCACTCCGTGCTCTGCACTAATGACGTACGAGAGAGCAAGAGAGCAAGAGCGAGAGAGTAGAGAGAGTATGAGAGAGAGAAAGAGAGAGAGAGAGAGAGAGAGAGACACACACACACACACACATACACAGGCCGCAAAGCAGAAGCGACATTTCCATGCATTATCATCTAATCATATCTACCTACCTACGTAGGTCGTCGTAAACGCATGCGTCAGGCGTTAATTATACATATGTGTATAAATATATAATATATTTATATACGATATTTATCAACGCTTTTTCTTTCACAAAAAAAAAAGATAAGAATCTTGAACATTTCTAATGGCTTTATGATAAATGTCAGGACGAGTAATTATCGCTATACATAAAATGTACGAAATTAAACGATTCATATCTGAATGTCTATCTTGTGGTGGTATTTCTGTATTCGTATTCGTCAATAATATTATTTATGGTAGTCCAAAAAAAAAAAAGGTAAGATCGATTTTCAATAATAATTGAATAATCGTAATGGCATTAATGCCATAGACGTTCCAAATGGTTTTTAAATCTTGTTACACTTATGATACGTTTAAAATAAGAAATAATAAGGATACTGGTTTTAAAATAAGATCACACGCTGGTTAAAATTATTTTTAAAATCTTTGAGATAAAGTTCTCGCTCGCAATTACTAAATCACGAATCTAGTTTAGACAGATATTATTAGATTAGACGAACAAAATATTAAAAAAAATAACGATTTTTTTCAAAGCGAATATTCGATAGGCCATTAAATTAGACATATCCTATCGCGAATTTTTGTATTGTGTTTCAGGAAAGAGACGAGTAACGAGAAAGTCGTAGGTAGGAGGAAAAACACGATGCGTACGAAACGAGAGCGAGAAAAAGAGAAAGAGAGAGTGAATAACGGGAAAAGGGTGAATTTAGTAACGCGATATTTTAGCTGCAGGCATCCGCATAAAGCTAAAAACCTATCGCGTTACAAAAGCACACGAGATGTGTGGTAAAAATCGAAGTAATCCGCATACCGTCGTATATTTCATCCAGACAAAAGAGAAATAATAATAGAAAGAGAAGGAGAGAGAGAACAAGAGAGAAAAGAGAGAGAAGGAGAGAGAGAGAGAGAGAGAGAGAGAGAGCAAAAGAAGAAATAAACGTTATTTTGACGTTTTGAAAACGAAAGTGCACTAGGCAAGAAAATTTATCGACGATTAAGGTAAGCGAAAGCCTTTTTACGGGATACTAATTAAAAAGTTGCCCCTTCGGGGATTAATTTCATCGCGAGTTATATTACGTCCTTACTCCTACCGCGCTACCACAACTTCCGGAGTAACATCGCGGAAATTGCAGTAAAAAAAGAAGAAAATAAAAAAAGGAAGGGCTGGGGGGAAGGGGGAGATAAGGCAAAGGAAGAAGAAGTAGAAGATGAGAAAGAGAGAAGGAAAAAGAGTTTTCGAACGAAAGTTGTCGGTAGTAAACAGGCAAGCGAACGACACCTACTCTGATCTTTTTAAACTCCTTAACTATCTACTACAACATATCTAAATTTTGACATTAACTATAGTACGACGTTGATAGTTAGACGTTGTGAATAATGAAATGATAAGCGAACACGGTGACCAGTTAATATCTACTAAAACTGAACAAAGCTCGACGAAACTCGACAAAGTGTTGAGCTTTGGGACTACGGCTAATGTTCGTTAATGCGAATCCTACGAATAAGTAAGTGAGAGATATTTTGTCCTCGTCGAGAACAAAACACACCAAGTATAGTTCTAACATCAAACCAATTCTAATATGATGCTGATGAAGCAAAAAACACATACGTTGCAAGCAGCTTAAGAAAAACTACGAAACACAATTGAGAAATTAGAAATTCGAGCTTTTTGACGAAACAGAATTCATCATTTCCCTTTTTTTTTTACTTGCATGTTCTTTAATGAATACAGTACGACAAGAACTAATTGTAAGAACTATTTCCTTATCGAGAAATTTTTGATTCGATTATCGTTATAAACGGTATACTTTAGCCCTGTGCGTTATTCGTTTAAAGTATGTCGAAGTAACAGAAAGATAAAGTATAAAATAAAAAAGAAGGAGATAAGAAAAAACAGATTAAAAAAAAAAGGAAAAGAAAAAAAGAGAGGGAATAGCATGGGTGGATTTGGAATCTTAGACCTTCAAGAAAAGCCACTGCGAAACTGTTGAGCTCACTTGTATTACACAAATGCTGGATTTTTTTCTTTTATTTTCTTTCGGACGAAATAACGAAGCTCCTAGGTTATTTCCTTCGGAAGAAGAAAGACAGAAACGTACGATGAGACTTGATAGAGGAAAAGAAAGAAAAAGAAAAATTAAGAAAAGAGGAAAGAAAGAAAGAGAGTAATACATAAACGAAAGAATAGCAGAAAAGAAGAAAACGAAGAAACGTTCGAGACTAATGGAGAACGTTCGAACTAGGAAAA
Organism: Polistes fuscatus; assembly: GCF_010416935.1. Taxonomy (NCBI): domain Eukaryota; kingdom Metazoa; phylum Arthropoda; class Insecta; order Hymenoptera; family Vespidae; genus Polistes; species Polistes fuscatus. The sequence goes on along the minus strand of NW_025113107.1, from coordinate 6,251,780 downwards.
TAAGCAGCGTCGATCCTTACAGCAGCAGGATGCTTTTGCATTGAAATGTCGAGAACGAAAAAGAAAGAGAGAGAAAGAGAGAAAGAAAGATAGAAGAAATAGAAGAGAACTACACACGTTTTACGTTCTTCTTCTTCTTCTTCTTCTTCTTCTTCTTTTGCTCTTCTACCATTCCCCACCTTTCCTTCTTTATCCCAGCGTCTTCTTCTTCTTACGAAGATGTAGCAGCAACTTTGCCAACGACCGACGCTGAGTGATGTGAAAGCGTCGAAAAAAGGAGAAGAAATACCTTTCAATACTAACCGCCACGGTACGTGGGCATAGATGCGAGATAATCGACCACTTCGAAATTAGCTTCGAAATCTTACTCTTATTTTCTACCAAGAAGAAAATTCGTTTCGCTGGGAAAAGATTCGAAACTTTTACGTCCATCTCGTTGGCAATAATCTCTACGAATTTTTTTATTCTTATTTCTTTTTTTTGAGGGGATTGCTAAAGTTTGTGATGTTTAGGATGAAAATACTAAAACTACAACAATTTCTACTATTATTATTATTTGTGTTGTTGTTTTTATCATTATTATCATTTTTATCGTAACCAAAGTATACGTCATTGTAAAACTGCTAACCTTCCTATAAAATCATAAAATCCTTTTCCCATTGTAACGTCTATTCCATTATTAACCATCGTTATCATTTTCTTTTTTTTTTTTTTGCATGCCCATTTTAATTTGAAACAAACTCGAGAAAGTTGAGATGTTTTATGTGTAGCTAGCTAATTATATTTAAAAACGATCGCCAATTTTTTTCGTGACGATCAAAAGACCTGCTGTGCCGAGTTCTTATTATTTTCTAGCGTTCACATCAAAGGCATCAATTTCAATGTTCAGTGAATGTCGCACATTGCATGCGTGTTATTATAAGGTAAGCTTGAGAAATGAGGCAAAAGGCATGCGCGAACTGGCGCATACGTGTATATATAGGCGTGTATGTATGTACGTATCGTCGAAGGGAAAGAGGTTTTCAACACTTTTTCCACGAACTCGTTCAATTCGTGGGTACCCGCAGGCCGTTGATTTAGCTATTTGCTACTTTCTGCTTTCTCGTTGCAAGCTCTTTCTCTCTTTTTATTTCGTTTTACTTCTTTCATGGTTGTTTATATCTCTTTTTGAAGTATCCTGATTTTGTACAATTTATGAAAGGAATAAAAAAAAACCAACTTGTCATATTGATTCTCAATATGTAATTAACAATTAATCAAACGATCATACAATAACAAATTTAAATTTATTTTTTATCGGTTTTTTATTTGTTCTCTCTCTCTCTCTCTCTCTTTCTTTTTTTTACCATTGGTAGAAATCGGAAGTAAAATAAATAAAATTATTTTTCCGGAAACAATGTCGTGTGTAGAATCACCGTCAGCCGTCATCGTACCGTTCTTTCTACATATTTGATTCAGAATTATTATTTTTATAACACAGCAACGAGCGGTTTGTTGCATACATACACACTGCAACGCTCGGTTGTTCATTGTTACTAAACTTTACGTTTGGAATGTACCATCCTGATTCGTGGAAACCACATTTATTTGGGCCGACAGCGCGTATTAAATCGCTTTGTGATTCGCGAGCAAGCGGCTTTCGTTTATTGCCCCCTCCCCCCATGCAATCCTCGCGCTTATGCAATATCAAAGAAGGTTACTTGCATAAAAAAGAAAAAGAAAGATAGAGAGAGAGATTGAGATAGAGAGAGATAGATTGATGAGTGAGGTAAAAAACGAACTAACGGATAGAGGAGTGAATTAAAACGCATTTTCATGATTGTAATATTATTGTTATTGATAAAAACGCACTCTGATTATTAATTGTTAAAATTATTAAACAAAGTAATAATAAAAAGATATCATATAAATAAATATATTATTTTTAACGATTTTAAAATAAGAATAACAAAATAAAATAAACGTATCATAAAGTAGTAAGTAGAAAATAGCAAAAAGCGTAAAATAAGTAGTATAAGACTTATTTGATCAGACGTCAATTCCTCAATTTCTTTCCTTATCACTCATCCCTTTAATATTTAATAGAATTCTTACTATGATATTTCGACGTTATATTTTTGTCAACTGTAATCTCTACCTACGATCCAACAAACAGAGAGAGAAAAAGAGAAAGATACATAACGAGAGAGATAAATATAGAAAAAAAAAAGAGTCAGTTATTTCAGTAGCATTTATACTCCCGTTTAATGTGATTTTAGGAGCGTATGCGCGGTCACGATCGGTCCGGTCCATTCTGATCGGTTTTCCGAAAACGTGCGTGCGCGTTGCCAAACGCACGCGCATCCAATGAGCGTGTGAGAGAAATAGAAAAAGAGAGAGAGAAAGAGAGAGACAGAGAGAAAGAGAGAGAGAGAGAGGGAGAGAGAGAAATACTAGGGATCACGTATAGCGTTAAAGGGAAACGGTGCAGGAGCATTGTTGGTTTTCCCGCTGGTGTTTGCAATAGTATAGCATTGTTGTGCGATGAATCCACCCTTCGGCCGATCTACTCGACCCTTCCCTCCCTCCACCTATTTTCATCCCTCTCCGCTAGAGCTCGTGGGAGATGCACACACGACGACAGCCATACGACTAGAGTATCTCATATTAGCCGCTTAATTGTCTCTATTTGTCGTAGACCCAACAACACCACGACGAAACCACCACCAACTAACCACCATGCACCACGACGATGACTATGATGCGCCATTGAAGATCCCCATGATTAAAAGTGAATAGTTATTGGTTCTCGCGTTAATTATGGTGTTAGTAAAAATATATCAAAATATCTCGCCTCTCCATTTTGTTTGCTTTCTAATAATATGTAATCATTAAGGATAATCAATTCATGAAATGATAAAGTATTTCACGGAGATAATTATTATTTTCTTTATTTTTAATTACTTTTTACCTCCATTCTCCTTTTTCATATTTTCCTCTTTCTCTCTCTTCCAGTGCATTGCACGTTTTTAGTTAATATCGTGAATGTTATTGGAGTGTGGCAGATCGACAAAGTGCTTTACCAAGAGAATATTTTTCCAACGCGATGGTTTTAATCGAAATTGACAAAAAAAATATTTATAAAGAAAAAGGAAGAAGATAAAAGAAGAAAAAAATATTCAGCCTTTTACCTGTTATCAATAATATAAAGCGTTTCATATGTATAATTCGCGCAGAAAAAAAAGAGAGAGAGAGAGAGAGAGATTGTGTAACTGTGTTTATCAATTTTATTCCGAAGCTTAATTGGCTCAATTCCGTCCGAATATCGCAATATTTTTTATGAAATCATTGCTTTATTTATTGCAAGTGCTTAATCGAAACGGTCTGCGAACGAGCCAGAATAATCTCGTTACGATCAATTTGGAATTCGCGATCAAGTTATTCCCGATTGAAAAAGGAATGGGACATAATATACGACGAAGAAAAAACAAAACAGGAGTAAGCATAGAAAGAGACAGAGACAGACAAAAAGGGAGAGAGATGATATTTCAAGTTGATCGATTTATCTTAAAAAAAAAAAAAGATTTGGTGATAAGCAAAAAATAGTTGTCACAGAGAACGCGTTAACTTTCTATTTAACGTTGGTTTTAAATGTACTCAAGTTTGATACGATCGACTTTGATCTTCCAGTATGATGTCAAAAGGACCGTAATGATCCAATTAATTTTCGACGTCGTCTTCTCGTACAATGAAATTCATAAAATCGTTTCTCTTCTATTCTGTTTAAATTCCTAGCGGAGGAGTCATTCTTCGTTGCAATTTGTATATTCGTTCTAACGAAAAACAGTATTCTCTATAAAATTCTTCATCGTGGGAATTATACCGATAGTTTCTTCTCTCTCTCTCTTTCTCTCTCTTTTTTCGTCTTTCTTTGATTTTTCACTTTGATCTTGTCTTTTCGGCGCTGCAAGCGGATTTGCGTTTTAATTGTCTCGTTTGTGTCGTAGTCGTGAAAGGAACACGAAGACGACAAAAAAAAATGAAGAGACGTAATGGACTCTTACGAGGACAAACTTATTTTCTTTAAAATTGATCTTGTTAGAACGAGAGTAGACGAAAAAGAACAAGAAAGTGTGTTCTTAAGTTCTTTTACAATAAAATTGATATCAATTTGAAAGTCAAATAATCCTAAAAATAAATTTCTATATAGAAGAATTTTTATAATTTTGTATTACAAGCAAATATAAATTATTTCAAATTAACATACTTCTTCGAATCATTGTACATATATATTCATACACATACTTATATCAAATCGGTTAGCAAAGCTGACAGATTTAATGCTTCGCAAAAAGAAAAATATACGCGTTACGAATTAACGAGATATTCAAGATATCTTATATCGATGATATATGCATACGTATCACGAGTTTTAATATAGTAGTTACGTGTTTGCATGTGCACTCGTTAAAAAGAAATATTAGTAATGATATTACGAGTTACGACTTTATCTCCATTTTACCGTCGATATTTCGATGCAGCATTTATTAAATTTAATTAATATACATCCGAACGATCATAAGCCGTTAAACGGCTATGAAATAGAGCAAAGTTACGGATTATCGGAACAGCTGTTAACTTAAATTACAAACGTCTAAATCTGCCGATTAATCGAAAGCGTACGTTCGTATACGAACTGAATATCGATTTACCTTTTACGATCTACACACCTATGTATTTTATATATGTGTATAATACTTATATTTATCTTCTGTATAAAAACGTATTTACTAATGCACATTCGGGACATTTTTTGTACCGTTGTCAACAAAAGAGAAGAAAAAGAAGAAAAAAAAAGAAAGCAGAAAAAAAAGAAAAAAACCAAATAGGAAAAGAAGAAACTTAACGATTCTACCAACGTTTTCCGCCTGCGTTTCGTGGTTTCGATATTTTCTCTTTCTCGTCCTGGTTGGCAACAAATGAGTTCTTTCCTTATTTAACGTTTTAGCAAAACAAGCACGAGTCCAGAAGGATTGTGGTTAATTAATCCGAGCGAATTGTAACTCGAGTGATGTAGCTGGATAAGAGAAAGAGATACAGAAAGATAATGTTTGTTGGTGTATATAATCTATATGTATATACATAAATATATATGTACGTATATATATCATGTAATATATATGCAAGCATATGTATATGTGTATATGGCTCACATATCTCTTTCCGCTAATTAATACAACTTTCCCGTATACGAGATTACATGTACATCGTATATGCATACGTAAAACAACTACGTGTCTGGCTACTTTCGATTCGTCGCCAAGAGAAGTACACGTATAATAATGAAGTACTATGTTAAAGCGAGTTGGTTAACATGTAATTATATAACGTGAGTCTTTGTTTTCATAGTTATGATCGCTGTCTGGCGTGTCGAAAGCATTTGCCCAACATGACAGAACTACCGTTCAAATTGCGAACATTAATTATATCATTAGATAGAAAATTAATTACTATCATCGATCCCTATTTCTATGTGTCTGTATATATGTAATAAATATTATAAATATTACATGTGTGTATATTTATATTTATATATTAAGCGTTGTCTGTAAATTTTGCTTTCAGTATTGTAACGTATTTGCACTTTCTATTGCAATTGTTTCATCGTACCATTTGTATTATACATACTCGTTTATATTATTGTAACATTCATACGCTTAAATTCAATTTCAATTTGAAATGATGGCAGTCGTGATTGTTGCATATTATTTTTTTTCTACCCCACTTCCTATCTTGTTGTTAGCTACTCTCTTTCTTTTAACAAAATAATATGATTATATGCGATAAAGAAAAATAATAAAATCGCAAATATAATTATGAGTAATTAATTTCAATCGTTTTCGAGTGGATTTGTAGTTTAAAATTTATTGAAATAAATTGACATACCTATTGACCTATATTAATTCGTAAATAAAATTTGGTCATCGTCATAAAAAGGCAATAAGAAAACATTTTCTTTCGAGTTAAGGTAACCATTCTGACCATCTCCGGTAAAATAGGCTAATTTACTAACCTATAAAATTTCTAGAAAATTCTGTGAAGTACGCGTGCACTAAACCACAACCGAGTTTTAATGTATAATAAATAAATAAGAAGTCCATATTACACATTTCTATAAAATCCTTATTTATAATACTCACACAAGCTACCGCTGTTACGTCCTTGTTCACAGTTCGACTGATAAAGACAGACTGAAGGAAAAATAAATCGTATGGCTGAATACAAAATGTAAACATTAGAGAGAGAGCAATAAATACGAAACGTAAATAAAAAAAAGAAGTTTATATCTGATAAATAATTGAATAGACAGTTCAATGTACGTTTATTGAAAGGAATATTTCTTTCTATACCATATATTACGTATCATAAGATTAATCGATTAGTTTTAAAAATGGCTGATAAAAATAAAAGAAAATAATACATCAATCAATAATTCTAGTTGAATGAAAAAGCTACTTACTCTTTATTAAATAAAACTAGAAATAAATGATAGAGGAAAAAATCATCTGGAATAATAAATTCTAATTTCCTATTTTCTTATCTTATATGTGGATGCATCCTCAGTGCAGTTGCACTCGATGACCTTGGATTAGTACTTTCATACGTAGAATAATAAAAAAGAATCGATAAGTTAGAAAACAAAATTAGGTTGCCTTAGAAAATAAAGTGTAATTGCACCTGTCGGATGCATCGGTGCATTCATACAAGAAATAAGGTCATAGAAGGTTAGGACGTATTATACCATATGGTTTTTTCTCTATCGTTTTTTTTCTTTTTTCTATTTTTATTTTAAAAAATAAGCAATAACCTGTCCCAGTTACCAAAATCACTCTATATAATACTTCCTGATAAAATAAAATAAAATCATTTTATTAGATAAAATATTAGATATAAAACAAATGTTCAATCTCATAAATTTTCATGATTGTAAAGTTTCATGATTGTCTCTAGGGACATTCTAATAGGAGTTATCCTTGACCTTATCCTTGATACTTGAGATAGGGAAGACGAGGAGAATAAGCTAATGTTCTACAAAATACGATGCTCTCGCGGACTACGTGAGACTGACACGTAACATCTGTCAATGTCAGACGTAAACCGAGTGCTTCAGCGTCAGCTGTGTTGATGTTTAACAGGTATTACCCCTGCTATATCCATTGATATGCTAAATTCCGCGTAACCGTGCCGCATAAATTCGCTTACACGTGTAAGTACACAGCTATTAATATCGCGTTCACCTCCTTAGCACATTAAGCTATAATAAGTATGTATCATATCTGAAATACCTTCGTGTCAAATTATAATCGAACAGTTTCCGTTCTCGTTAAGGGTTTCTCCTATTCGACGATAAATGAAATAATTAAGCATGTTTTTCTTTTTCTGTTGTATGCGAGGATTCTTCTATGCCATTAAAAAAATGTATAATCTTTATTTATTATACGACGTATTGTTGTTAGAATTTGTAAAAAAAATCTTGTTTCATTTTGTTCAAGTAAAAAAAGAAAAAGAAAATTGGTACGTCATATCAGTAGAAAAAGAAGCCAAAGCTAAATTTTTTTTTATTGTTATTATTATCATCGTTGTTATCATCGTTGTTAGCATCGTATATACATATATATATTACAGTTACTAGCAAACCCACCGTATCGGTATTCGAGTTTATATAGATATTTTTGGGAGAAAAATTTTTCATTAGCTGCAACGCGATAAAAAGAACGAAGAAAAAAAAAACAAAAAAATATCCTGATGAAAGACGATCTTCAAATACCTCACCTATATCACGAGAGTTGAAATTTATCTATCGGCTACACGATTGGTCTAGATTTTTCGACTAATTTTCTTTCTCGCTCGCTCGTCGAATCGCTTCGAATCAACGAAGCGACTATAAACTCTTACTACTTCGTGCGTTAAGTACGTTAAACGTTCGCGGAATTTAAAAAATTTTTACCTCTGGCGTAAATTCAACTTTCTTGCAACGATCTTCATCGAAAATATATTTCTATATATAGTACGTGGAACGAGGAAAGACTTTCATCTCGGCTAGTAATTTTTTCGAGATAATATGTTAATCAAATAATTCCTATCATACGGAAGAGAAAGAAAAATAATTTCTTAAGATTCTAACAATCCTGGTAGAATGAAAAATTCATGTCAGGTTTGCTTGCTCGAATCGAAATTTTATCTGACGGTGAGAAAGAAAAAAAATATGTGCGTGCAGGTATGTGTTTGTGTGTGTATGAGAGAGAGAGAGAGAGAGAGAGAGAGAGAAAGTGTTAAGTTTTACCAATCAAAAGGAAGACTTTTCTCCGAGAATCGAGTTTCTATCCTCAAAGAAAAATAATTAACGTTATAACTCAAAAGAATTGCGATGGAATAAGCTTCTTGGGTTAGTCAAGCGATAGTTGTATCGGTTTTATATCTTGATGGATTACAGCGATCAATGAAAGGTTGATCAGCTGGCTGATTGATTAGATAAGTTTCTGCGGAACGGTTAAGAATGAGAGAGAAAGAGATAGTTAGATAGATGGATAGATAGGTATATAAATAGAAAGAAAAAAAGAGAGAGAGAGAGAGTATTAATTCCTTCCATTTGGTCCAGAAGATCCTTTTCACCCTCTTTTCGTTTACTCTTCGAACTAACCCTCGTCCATCCAAGTACCATTATTTCCTCGTCTTTGGTTACTTTCGCTTGTTTCAACATCACCCTTTTCTTTTCTCTCGACATAGTATAGCCTACATTTGAAAGAAAAGTTAACCGTTTAAAGTTTTTCTTTTTTACCCATGAGAACGAAAATTCTCGCGTTTATCTTCGATCTATGTTAAGTTCAAATAGAAAGAACGAAAGAAAGAAATAAAAATAGGAAGAAAGTAGGAGAAAGACATATGATTCTTTTTTCAAAAGAAAATAAATTAATCTTCGAATAATAAAAGTGAATTTACAGAATGATTAAGTAAACCTCAAATGTTCGTAGTTACTTGCAAGAAAATTATATATATATAATATATTTCTTTTTCTGAAAAAGAAAATAGAAGTAAGAGAGAAGAAGAAAAATAGGAGAAGGAAAGAATTTTTCTTTTCTTCATACTCAAATGCTCTTTTCCGATAACTACGAAGTTCATTCTCGGCACAAAATCTCTCTCTCTCTCTCTCTCTCTCTTTCGCTCTCTCTCTTTCTTTTGTATATAGAACAGAACACGCCAAATTGAAACTGCAAAATGCGCGTCCTGAATGCAATTACACACAATGGAACAATAACGTGGAAGACAACAAGAGGGAACAACAAGAGAGAGTGAAAGAAAGGTTGAACAGTAGGAATGAGAAAGAGAGCGAAATAGGACACCACCGTTTGGATGAAAGTGGATAGGAGATCTACGACGTGTATGGATAGCTGTAGGTTTCCACGGAAGCTCCTTCCTCCACTCGACGAATTATACGCGCTCACGCGGAGAGACAAAGGGGCAAAGGGGAGGGGGAAAATGGAAGAACAGACGGAAAGCTATTTATTGCGGGCGTCGTGGAAGTCCTCGCTCTCTCAAGAAACTATGAAGTTATAGACAATCGAGAACCGCGACAGAACGAGACTTACTGCGTGAAAGGATAGAGTAATAGTGAAGACATCGTCTAAGTGAGAGATAAAAAGAAAAAGAAAGAAAGAGAGAGAGAGAGAGTGAGATTAGGAGAGAAAAGGATAAGTAACTTTTCTATTTCTCTTTCTCCCTCTCTCTCACCTTTGTATCTCTTTTCTATATCTTCTCCCCCTACCCTAATCTTCCGGCGTTCTTCTTCAACCTGCAAAATTATTTCCAACGAGTTATACATACCAAGGAATAAACTTCTCCTCCAATTCGAATCCAATCAGAGAATACTCTGTGTCTCTGCGAGGAATCTAGGAAAGAGATACCTATTTGTTCGGATTTCCTCTCTTTTTTTTTTTATTTCTCTTCTTCTGGATTTTTTTCTTTTTTCCTTTCTCTCTCTCTCTCTCTCTCTCTCTCTTTATGTCTCTCTTACTTTCTCTTTTTCTCTTTTTTCTGTCTTCCTACACACGTGTAACAGAAATCCTACTTTCCGTCGGTCGGATATTATTCATATTCCGGCGACGCATGGGCTCATCACTCCGGACGCAGAGGCAATATAACTTTTTTCCTCCTCCAGCTTGCACTCTTTCCTTCCCATTTCTATCTCGATCTACCTCTCCACCCCTCCCTGCCCCGCCCCACCACTCCACTTTCCATCTCTCTGCCCATATCTCTTCTGCCTTGTCTTTTTTTTCGTTCTTTTTTTTTCCGTATCTCCTCTCGATCGCAGTCTATAAAAAAGAACGGAGAGGAAATAAAAAAAAAGACAAAATGGACAAAAAAGAGTGAAAAAAGAAAATAGAAAGGAATGGAAGAAATCTTTATCGAACGAGTTAAAAAGGTATTACTATGGAAGTTATCGATTGAAAGCAATTGAATAATAAGTAGAATATCCAAATTGTAACAATATTATTGTTATTATAACATACGATAACGAATATTATTATATCTTTCGATAAAAATATTCGTCATTTGACTCTATATATAGGTGTAACAGCAAGTAACCTAATAGAATCGTTAAAAATACGAACGATTCTCTATTCTCGTAATTGGAGAATTCGAAAGTAGTCGTGGAAATTTTGGTAAACATATATGTAAAACATATATGTATATATATTATATATACGATCGTAAGTATAATATACCTACGTGTAGAAATGAATCAAATCGCACATTAAATATATAAATGTATATTTACATATATACAGACATACGCGCAAACGCTCGCACAAATATCTTTGCAAGGATATATCTATCCAAATGAATACTTTTATATTATACATCGATTTCACGATAAACACTGTAATTAAAGCGGTGCCCGTAGTTTGTTCAGAATTAATTAACGACAGGACACACTGCAGCGTAGCTTATATTTCATTGATTTTAACAATGAATATTGTTCGTTCAGCAGATCTATCGTATCTTTATGATCTTTTAGAATATATATATACGAGAGAGCACGTATTTACGATTGGGAACCGGATGCCGGCCGTTTGAACAAATAAATTCTATCGGGAATAGAAGGAATTATACATTAATAGTGTGAGATACGAGCACCTCCAGACCAAACTTAAGTAGGCGTTCGTGGGGAGATTGGACGGTGGGCCCTGGATAGCTCAATGGTTAAGAGCAGTCGCCCGGAAAGTGGAAGATCCGGATTCGAGTCCCGGTCCAGTCGGTCCAACGGCCCAATTTTTTCACGAATCCTACATTTTGGGGGCTCAGCCGGGATGGAGGTTTGCTTCGTGTTACACTACTACGACCGTGCAACAATTAAGGAAAAATATTTAAAGTTGAACATCTATCAAAGAGAGGTTAGGCCGACATAAGACGTACAGTGGCGACGTGAACGGTTGGCTGGGGAACTAGGCAGGACGGCCTTTAAGCGCCCAGCAATGCGTTCGGGACGTGAACGGGTTGGCTGGGGAACTAGGCAGGACGGCCTTTAAGCGCCCAGCAATGCGTTCAAGACAACGAAGAAGGATAGATGGTTCAAGGAAGAAGATCTAATGACGAACATTCGGGGTCGAATGTGAAAGTTGCAGGGGGGTAGAATGTGGGATGCGAGCACCTCCAGACCAAACTTAAGTAGGCGTTCGTGGGGAGATTGGACGGTGGGCCCTGGATAGCTCAATGGTTAAGAGCAGTCGCCCGGAAAGTGGAAGATCCGGGTTCGAGTCCCGGTCCAGTCGGTCCAACGGCCAAATTTTTTCACGAATCCTACAATAATAAATGAAATTTCCTTTTCTCTATTTCCTTTTTCCAATGCAATACAGAATTTAATAACGACAGGACACACTGCAGCGTAGCTTATATTTCATTGATTTTAACAATGAATATTGTTCGTTCAGCAGATCTATCGTATCTTTATGATCTTTTAGAATATATATATACGAGAGAGCACGTATTTACGATTGGGAACCGGATGCCGGCCGTTTGAACAAATAAATTCTATCGGGAATAGAAGGAATTATACATTAATAATAAATGAAATTTCCTTTTCTCTATTCTCTTTTGTCCAATGCAATACTGGATATATTAAAAAAAATAATAAAAATAATAATAAAAATATAATAATAATAATAATAATAAAAATTAGATTCTCTTCGTTGGCACCGGTTATCGAATAAGAAAATAGAAAAGTAGAAATAACAGACGAACGATTTTTAATTATTCCTTGGAGCATCTTCTTGGTCTCTTGAATCGAATGAACGAATTTTAATTGCTGCTGGTTCCCTCACCCTCGATCGTACTATTTAACAGATTCGACATCGTCAATTTCTCCGTCCTCTTCACCCTTCCTCCTCTTTCTTTTTTTCTCTCTATCTTTCTCTTTTTCGTCGTTTTCTTCTTGTTCTACTTCTTGTTCTTTTTCTTTTTCTTTTACTTCTTCTTCTTCTTCTTCTTCTTCTTTTGAACGAAAGGACATCATCCCTCTCGACCTCAACTCCGACAACTTCTTAGAAAGGAGCACCATGCCACTGATTGGCAAGCTAATCACGCGCTACTCTCCATTACATTAATTAAAACTTAACTCTCGACTCTTCTCGGCTCGGCGTCATCCACCGCAGTTTCTAACATCTTCTCCTTTAGCTTATATTTCTTCCTCTACTTCGACTACTTACTCTCTTTCATCCCCATTACATTATTCCTTTCGCTTTAGATTTATGAATCACTATATTATCTTGTGTTAGATAATGTTTATTTCTCTTTCTTTTCTTTTTTTTTTAATTTTTATTTTTCCTTTTCTCTCTCTCTCTCTCTCTCTCTCTCTTTCTCTTTCTCTTTCTATACTTTCCGGTAAAAGTTTCTTTCACCACGGCTAAATATTCTCGTCTCCCATCTCGTTACCCAAGCGAACATTAAATCGTACGTACCTACCTACCTACTTAGAAAAGCACCGAGAAATGTTACGATCGAACAAGTAAGAGTGGTTAGAAGAACTGTAATTACGAGGAATATGGAGTGCTTTCAAAATGGAGCAGAAAAAACACTTTTGGATAATCTAGTGAAAAAGTAAATCGCAAATGGCGAATTTTATAAATTTACTACGGTCGGATATAGATGTTAGAATACGTTGAAGATATCTCTGGTAGAATTAAATTTTCGTATAATTTGTTAGCATTAAATTGTAGAATTCAGTTTAAATCGTGAAAATAATCATTTGTTTGCCCGAAATAACTAGACATGGTTTTTGAGTAAAGCATATTAAAAAGAATTTTTAATAATTTAAAAATAATAACGAGACTATATAGATGAATTAATAAAAGACGCGTAATCAAAGTATGAGATTGAAATTTGATTCGTTTTCAAATGATGATTCGTTTCTTGTTACAGCCAATGCTCGTAATTATTCGTTCTTATATTTTCCTCTACATTAAAAACTATAATACACTGTTAATTTTGCTAGTCAAATTTTAATATTCATACCTTAACTATTCGAATATTATAAATTAATATATTACCTAATTATGGTATGTGTTTCTGTCATCTTTCATATTTCAAACAAGTCAGTATAGTTATTTCAACGTTTAGATAGTCATTTAACGAATAAACACATTTCACAAAGTAACATTAACACATATACAATATATACATAAACGATCGATAAAAATTGAGTATTAGCGTTTAACGAAATTCGCGAATAATCTGTTTGCGTGATTCTAACTTTATATTATCGTGTTCCACGATAGAACAAAAGAGAAAGAGAGAGAAACTGTTCACGAATATAAAATGAATATAGCGCAGACTCGTTACCGGCTCCTCTCAATCTCTCTGAACGTTCGTTCGCAGAGCGCATATTTATCTAATGAAAAGTTAGCGCGGTCTAATTACTGGGAAGCAGTTACGAGCAAATTCCATTGTGCTGTCGAGCTCTTGAAGATAACGAAGGCCCGAGAGAGCTCGTGCGATTCGTTAATTTCGCTGTCGAGTGATTCGATTGAACGTGATTTTACTTTAATAAAAAAAAAATAAAAAATAAAAAAACCAACTAGAACAATGGAAAACAAAAAAAAAATAAAGAAGGATAAAAATAACAACAAAATAATAAAAGAAAAAATATTGGAAAATACGGATATAAGGAAAACTCTGATCACTAATGACAAATTAATTGTACTTATGATTTAATTTCCTGCGAATCTGGTATTATTCGGATCGATGCTTCAACCGTAAAATATGAAAATTCACTCTAATGGTATCTAGTTCAGAGTTATACGGAGAAATATTCGATAATGGGGAAAGATAATTGCAGTTACTGTTTGTTGCTTCAACGAATTTAAATGACGTCCCTTATCATTTATTTTTAATTTCAATATTTAATATTCGTTTAAGCGAAAATATGTAACACGAGCTATTTAGTTTTTTAGGAAGAACTAATGAAATAATTTTCAGATTCTTTTTTTCTCCTTACAATTAGTTCCTGATAATTATAAAATTTAATCGATAGATGATGGGAATATGTTAAAAGATGATGATCTTCAACTCGTATAGTAAGGCAATTTTATTCAAAGTTACGTTTGAATTTACGGATAAATCGATCTCCCTTAATTATTTACACTTTCGTTGTATTTTCGTTTTAAATTTATTTTCTATACGATGAAAAGAAGCGTATGGCGCAAGATTCGAGGTAGATCATACAACGATTCTGCGAAGACGTGATAGATTTGATTAGAAATTTCTTTCCAATTTCAGCGATTCTGTACAAATCTAAGTAAACTTGGTGGTTACATTTATCCGCATTTTTACATATATTCTCTCTCCCTCCCCCCCACTCTCTCTCTCTCTCTCTCTCTCTCGATGTATGTTTGCAAAAGAAATTCAACGAGAGAATTTCCGTGCGGGAAGTTAATCGATTTCGTGCGAAGCCATAACTACTCGTTGGGTGATACGACGAAAATGTGTCGCGTGATTTTGGATGGGAACGTAAAAAAATGAAGAAGGGTGAGAGAGAGAGAGAGAGAATGAATAAGAGAAAAATAAACGAACGGAAGAACGTTCATTTTACTTTCTTTAGAAATCGAGGATGAACGTGAGGCCGATGATAGAGTTGAAAGAACGATGTAGAGAAAAGTGCATGATAAAATTGGGAGAGCTCCGATCAAACAAAATTAATTGGTTTTTGTACTATGTGCCATGTGCCGCAAAACACAAAGCTGCTGCGCAAGATCCGATTTGTAATACTTTCTCGCAGCGAATAATTCCATTCCAGAGACGGAATTGGAGGAGGGGGAGGGGAGTGGACTTGGATTAGTGTTAGACTTGAATGATTTTATCTTTCGTATATTTTTTTATCATTTTTCTGATATAAAAAGGAAAAAAAAGAAAAATAAAGGAGAAAAAAAAAGTAACGAAACGAGAGTGTATCGTTCGATCGAAAGTTTTATTTTCTTTTTTGTTTCTATCTGGTTTTTCCCTTTTTGTTTTGTTCTTTTTTTTTTTTCATAGAAGACCATCACGGTATAGGAACGTATAGCCGTGGAAACGAAAAATTAAAAAGAATAAAAAGTAATAAAATACGTGAAATAGAGAACACGGGTCCCGTAAGGGATGATCGATTATAAAACATAAGGGGGAAGAAAAAGATCATGCGTAAATGAACAAAAGATGAGAGTTGCGGACAAAAAAAAACATACTCGAAGAATTGCCAGCGCGTTCATACCCCGGGATAACAATGTTACGCATATATGCATACGTAGTATATCAACGATCGTTGAGCTGAAAAAAAGGCATCCAATTGACAAACAAATTTGCGCAGGTAGAAAAGCATGCAATGGTTTTTCATTCACTCCTTCAATAAAAACTGAGTTGTATGTAGCATATGTATACGTACATGTATTCGTCACAAGTCGATGAATAAGCTTTCCTGTTCTCTCTCTCTCTCTTTCTCTTTCTTTCTCTCTCTCTCTCTCTCTCTCTCTCTCTCTTCGTTTACTCGTTGGATCTCTCACCTTGTCCTCTGTTTATTTTCGTCGCCGTTCCTAACTCGATCAAATTCAAACTATCTGTCTTTTATTAACCTTCCCCAACGTTCGTCGTTGCGATTGACGCAATTTTTGGAAATTTTTGTTTCAATTTGCGTACACTCAACGAAATTATTCCACGTCGCTTTTTTTTTTCTTTCATTTCTTTCTTTTCTTTTTTATTTTTCTTTATTTTTCGTCGAAATAAATAGTTATACGTCGAACCGTCTAACTGGAATTTTCAACAATACCAAATAAAAAAAGTAGATAAACGATGTTTTCGTTCTTCATACTTGATGAGAAAGTATAACAATGAAGACGTGAAAGAATTATGAGAAATTAGCGTATCTCTGGTCTTTTAGAAAAATACTCAAATATAATCCATAAACGTGTACTCGTTTTATCAAGAGAGAGAGAGAGAGAGAGAAAGAGAGAGACAAATACTGACGTATTAGAAAACGAAGAGAACTCTTTCGTCCTTGGATCTCAAAGCGTCACGGCTCCAATCCTTTCGTTCTCTCTCTCTCTCTCTCTCTTTTCCTTCCTCATCTTCCCTTTCTATTTGGCTCGGACGAGTGGAATTTCACGAGAAACGTTTTATTCCTGCCTCCCCCTCTCTTTCTTTCGTTCTGTCTCTCTCGTTAGTACGTCGCCTCAAGCGCTTTGTCGGAAGGCAGTTAATTAATAAAAGCTTGAAGGAACGGGAGTTTCGGCTTGAAAAGGGGAGATACGAGAGAGGAAAAAAGAGATGGAATGAAGAGAGACAGAAAGATAGACAGATGGATAGATAGACAGAAAGAAAGAGAAAGAAGAGAAACTAATATGGACGTTGGATTGAAGAAGGATAAAAGGTAGAGCGGTATGTTCGACGGGTACGAAAATGTGCACGTATTATTTATATAAACAAAAATAACGTATCCACAGCACACACACACACTTGCAAACACTTTCTTATTGATAAATTAACTACTTGTAATGAAAATGAACGGGGGAAAGACTCACGTGTCGTATAAGAGGAACTTGTCGTTGTCTTTGACCTCAATGCAATGACCCTTGTTGGATATGATAGATCCGTTGACGGTTACGAGGTTCGGATCACCCGATTGAAACCACCGTCCGTTCCACTCCTCTGGAAATTTACAGCCTGTAAAAAAGAAAGAAGAGAAAATGGTAGGGGTGAAATAGGCTCGTAGGCTCAACGACGAAGATGAGGGTTGTTGTTAAGAGTAGTAGCTCGCGGGAAGGATCGAGTTTCTGTTTCTGACGGGAAACAGTACAGTAGACGCCACTAGCATCATCATTTCTGTTACCGTTCTCTTACCGTTCTGCACAGCACTGCACCGCACCGCACCGCACTACACCGCACCGTGCCGTACCGTACCGTGTACCGTGCCGCTTCGCTTGGAAGGTTCGTTTGTCCGTCGAGAATTTTAAATTTTAATGCTACGACCTGGCCACACCGAGCACAACCACGATCGATCCTATATCGAGATCAAGTCGAAGAAACTTGGAATTTCTTATTCACGAATTCTATGCTTTCTCTTTCGGATATTTTCTGGCTGGCTCTGTTACGTGTTATCGACCAAATAAAAAAAGATAACGTGTCCCGTGTATATGTTTTTTCTTGTTTCTTATCATTATGAAACTAAAGAATTTTTCCGAAGTTTCTCAACATTAGTAATGAAGTAATTAAAAGGTATATATTGTTATTATTTAGATTTATATATACAATGTTATATCTGTCTCTTGTTAGTGAATTTGCTCATAGGTTGATGGGTAACAAAAGAGAGACCGTAAACGAGATATTCAGAAAATCGCTGTAGGTATTTTCTAAATGTCAAACATTGAACTAAGCTTCTATTCGCTCGCTAAGTCCGAGGAAACGGTACAGATTCGTATTCTCTCATGGAATTTGTATAACAATTGGTGGAATATCAAGCTGTCATGAAATTCAACCGTTATGTTAGACCAGAAGACATTTTCGTCTAGGGAAGCTAGGGAAATTTCTTAAAAGCGATATCGTAAAGCTCCTCACAGTCTTCTTCATTTCCGATAAAATTCAATGGTAAAGGCATTCGTTTACATTTAAACAATCAGTATGCGTTTGGTAAACGATAAAGATGCCTCTGGCTGTACTTGTCTGTTAACATTCGTTCTATCATCTTCCTTTTCGTTGCGTGTTGCGCAAGCATGGAAAATGTTTCTCTATCTCTCTACCTTTAACTTTACCACCATTCCTTCTGATCTTTACCGTTTTCCTTCTCTATATACATTTCTCTATCTTTCTCTACCAGAAATCCGAGATTCCATGAACATTTCGAATGCTCTCGCCAGAAAGCTCGCCATTTGGCGCGGAGAATAGTAGGTATGCTGAGCTAGCCTGGTATAAACGTGCTTGCAAAAATGGAGAATCTTTTTAGAGAAAGTAAGAAGGAGAGAAAGAAAAAGAAAACAAGAAGATAGATAGATAGATAGATAGAAAGAGAGAGAGAGAGAGAGAGAAAGATTAGATTATCAAGAAGAAAGGTACACTGAATCTTGTGTTGTTTCTTCGACCATTCAACTTGCCATTCAACTTGTCATTCAACTTTTTCTCTCTCTCTCTCTCTCTCTGTCTCTCTCTCTCCATCTTTCATTTTCTCTTTTTTCTTTTTTCAATTTTTCTTTTTTATCTTTCTCCTTATTGCTACATCCCAGTGGCTGCTGGGAGGATTACAAGAAAAAGACGTCACGATTAAGCATCGTTTACTCGGTAGCATTTTACACTGAACAAGATCGAGGGTCTTGAAATCTCTTGTGTCAAGTAAGAAGCATCGTTTGCTGGTAACATTTTACATTGAACAAGATAGAGCATTTCGAAATCTTCTGTGTCAAGCAAGAAGACAAAGAGAAAGAGAAAGAAACAGAGTAAGAGAGAGGAAGAGAGAGATAGAGAAAGAGAGTAAGACAAAGACAGAGAAATTCAAACTGAAAGTTTCCTATCCGTGATACAAAGGTATGTAGGTAGGGTTCGACGCTATTCCTATTTCTACAAATATATATATATATATTAAAAGAGACAAGAATATCCTCGTTCTACTTTACGATCGAGAAATGTTGGATTTTCACCGGATATAAGTCGTAACGATAAATTAATTTGTAACTGACACAGGAAAAGAGAGAGGAAAATAAGAGAGAGGAAAAGAAGAGAGAGAGAGAGAGAGAGAGGGAAGTAAGGAAAAAGGAGGAAGTGAAGTTCGAGAGAGCAATCGATATGAGACGTGAGAGGAGATAAAGAGAGAAAGAGAGATAAAGAGAGAAGACCTTTGACACGGAAGCTACATTCAGCTCGATGCACAGAGGACCGAGTAAATTTACCGAATTCACTTTGAAACTACGGTATTCAAGAACTAAACTATTCGGCTTAGGGAGAGTTAGACTATTAAAGTGCTCCGGGTAGAAAGAAAAGGAGGAAGAGGGTTGTAGGACTGAGCGAAGAAGAAACGTAAGAGAGTGAGAGAGAGATAGAGAGAGAGAGATTCTAGGTGCCCGCGACGTAATTACGGGAAATTGGAGTCAAGTCGGAAAGCGAAGTTATCGCGCGACGAGTTATTCTTTTCTTAAAACATTTCGCGATTAACAGAAGTGACGAAGAAAGGAAGGAAGGAAGGAAGGAAGGAAGGAAGAAGACAAGGTATTACAGAATACGAATGCGAAAGGTGAAAAAAGGTGGACGTTGAAAAGGTTAACTTGTTTCAACATTGTATCAACTTGGACGATGTTTTTAGATAAACGAATGATAGAAGACAAAAGGAGAATGAATGAGAGAGGGAAAAACTGTAAAACGTTGAAGACATCGATGAAAGAGAAAAATACAAGATAGAAAAGAAATTATAACCAACCGTGAGTATAATAAGAGAAGATTTGAGTTAGATCAGAGGTTAAAGTTGTCGTAAAAGAAGCAGAAAAGAAGGAGGACAAAAAAAAATAAAAGGAAATTATAAAACGTTGGAGATGTGTGTCGATGAAGGAGAAATATGAGATTTAAAAATAAATTATTCGACCGCGAGTATAATAAAAGGAAATTACAGTTACGTTGAGTTATCATCAGAGAAAAATATTATTATTATCTACTAGCTTTTTCACAAATAACCTCTGATATAATTACTAATTAATTATCGTTCTCCCGGTCTTTTTGGTAAAAGAAAGAAAGAAGGAGAGAAAAAGAGGGTCATCGAAATATGGTGATATGATGGATATTATGATAGAAAGTAGGGATAATTCTTTAAGCCTAGGGGCAAAGTAATACCGAAACTTCTCTTGCGTTTCTTCTTTTTCTTCTTCTTCTTACTGTATATATACCCTTCTTCCCTCGAAGGGATCGACTTATCTCGATGCATCGTTGTTCTCGAAGGGTTGGTCCTCTCTCTCTCTCTCTCTCTCTCTCTCTCTCAGTGAGTATATAATAAATTTGTTAAACGTTCCAACGTTTCGCGATAAAGTCGTTCTTTTCTTTCCTCTTATCTCTTTTCGTGTGATTTTTAAAAAAGAATTCACCGGAGTTTCTGGCGAAAAGAAAAAATATAGAAAAAAAAGAAGAAAAAGTAACGTACGAAATATTCTCGCACCCGACTTAATGTTTTTCTCTCGTGTGTTGTGTTGTGCAGAGGCAGAGTATACTGTCCATAAAGATAGGGAATGATTCATAAAAATAAAAGCGGATTAAATCGAGTAACCGTGACGCCGAATGCGAGCATTGTGTACTTTTCTCTAAATGCAAAAGCATTATTTCGGAAAAGATAAAAATATTTATCTAAAAGAACGCAAGAGGAATTTCAAGTTTTTCGAAATGCTTTTTCCGAGATAGGTAAGTCAACTTCGGTGTACGATGTGAATGGTAAAACGAGGATTAAGATTAAAAACAAACAAACAAACGGAATGGAAAGAAAAAGTTGGCCACTGTTTTGACCGATCATAAAGAACAAAAATCGATAAGGACGATTTTGAATCTCGTCTAGAAGCAAGCATCGGTGATAAATTCATCGTGAAGGGGGTAAATTGATAACCAGAAACGGTGAACGTTATCGGAAAACTACTAAAGCCACACATGTCGTTTATTATCAATTGGAAGATATATTTTCGAAAGGAAAGAATGAAGTCTCGATAAAGGTCTTGAAAATCTTCCTCATTTCTTTTCATTTTTTCCACGATTGACCCTTAAGACACTTCACTGTATCTTATTCACTCTTTCTCACTCTTCTTTTTTCTTCTTCTTTATATCTCCCTTCGTAAAGATTAATTTAATTTTTGTACGTGTATACACGAGTCCTCGAACGTCTCTTTCGAAAACGATCGGGTTTCAGGCGAAATAACTTGATTAAAATAATCTATCACACCATAGTGACAGGGGTGATTGGCTATCTGAGTTAAATATGATGAAGCGCCTAACTCTGTCTCTCTCTTTCTCGTTCGTCGAAGCTTGCGTACCTGTCTGATCCTCTCACTCACTCTCTCTCTCTCTCTCTTTCTCTCTTAATTATTTTCTCTCGTTCTCTCTCACGGTAGCTCTGTATCGACAGAGGCAAATTGATAGGTAATATGTGGGCACTACCCATCTACTTCCCTCTCGTGACATTTACCGACGGAAATGACTCGTTTTCCCAATATTCGAGCCTGAAAAAGCCGTTAAGAGGGCTTTTACTGTACCAAATGGATACCATACGGGATAATCCTGTTACATGCGTTGCCTTGACGGCACTTCGATCGTATTCCATGCTACTATCTTCTTCTTTTTTATTTTGCCAAATTTCGTCCTTGTTCAAGACGGTAGGTGAACATGATTCCATAACGATTTCGATTAGACTCATACGAGGGAATTTCGATTTCGGTTTTCCACGATCTTTGCGATAGGAAACACAAATCGAACCGACGTATTTGAGAAAATACGTCATTCTTCTCTCGTTTTATCGATACTTTCGTTCTCCCTTTTTCCTTCTCTCTCTCTCTCTCTCTCTCTCTCTCCGTCTCTCTTTCATTCTCTCTATTTTCCTTCCTTTGTATTCCTTTAACGGTAGGAGAAAAATTGATGGGTAATAGGCAGCTAGCCGAACCGTCTAGTTCGTTGGCGTGACGTTTACAAGGGAAAATACAGGATCGATTTTCCGATAAAAATGAGAAGAATGGAGGTAAGCCTTAAAAAAATCCATGTCGGACGGTCGACTTTCGTGAGACAGGATATTTCCCGAGGAAAACATTCCAGTGGGTAGATCGGCAACCATGTCGAAGAATGATCGACGAGAAGAGGATGCACATCTCTTATTGGATTGCACGCGAGTTTTAATAGTTTCTTGACAATCTACCTCGGAGCAAAAGAGATATACAAATATACACGTACATGTTTATGTATATATGTATATAGAAAGAGAGAGAAATAGATTAGATAGATAGATAAAGATAGAGAGATAGGTCCATCATGTCGAGGCGATTACCTGAAGTAAACGTCTTCTAATCGATTGATACCCGATGACAGAGATCCGATCAGCAGATTTTTCGCACCAAAAAGTAATATATCCTCGATTCTTGCATTCAATGTGTATAACACATATATAAATGTATCTTCATATATATACATACTACATACATTCATCCAAATATATACGTATACATAAAGTGGATTTGCCGCGCGTATCGAATTTTCGGAACGATGGGCCAATAACCGTGTAGTCCAGAGAACCGCTAGGAGACCGACGATTTCCCGTGAAAACAAACAGAGACGCGGTGATGTATTCGAGATGAATAAAAAAGATAAAGAGAGATTCATGGATAAAGAGAAAGAAAGATATATATGTATAAAGGGAGTGGAGGAAAAGATAAAAGTAAAACAAAAAAAAGAAGTGAAAAGGATAGAAAGAGAAAGAAAAAGAAAAAGAAAGGTATACAGATCCGTTTATATTTTGTATCCATCGCTTGTCTTCTTCCACCCAGTCTCTTTTATAGTTCCGACCGATTCCTTTGGCGGCGAACGAATCCAGAGAGCCATCGTATGTATGTATGAATGCAATATCCTTTTTCACGAAGTCCGGAGCAGACGCCCCGAAGCACAAAAGCGGACTGCCGAGAATGAGGGCGCAAAGAGGATAACGGGAGAGGGCGAAAAACATTTCAGCTTCGTTTGAAATCCACTAGGGGCACAAAGTAGATATTTAATTAAATAGAAGACACACTGATTCTGCTACTGTTCTTCTACCTTTCGTTCCCCTTCCAACCCCCATGTTACCATCCCCCATACCCTGAATTCTCTACCCCTTGGCAGACTCTCTATTTCTCGTGCACGTAGATTCCATCGGTAACGAACGTTTACTGCACAACGCATTCAATGCATCCGGATCAGTGGCTATCCTGAAATGCCCTTCTCTTCTGATTGGATCCGGCGATTCTTCTTTCCCTTTAATAAGTACAACTTATGTTCATTTCTTGGATTTTCAAAGAAACGAGAAGTAGCATCAAGAACTGTGTTCATATATATATAAGAAACGTAGATGCAAATATCCAAAAGAGACGAATCTCAATTTGAAAAGCTAACGTAAGCGACTCTTTTTGCCTGTTGAGTGGCTACCACGTCATCGTTTTCACGACCACCATTCTACAAGTTCGACTAGGTTCGCCCCGTAGAAAATTAAACTGGAAAATGCTGGTAACTGGGAATAATATATACGATCTCCAACCGGAGCACACCCACCTACTTGTTGAAGAAAAGTTTAAATGGGGAAAGGTTCTTTCGTATTTACGATCAAGAGAGAGAGAGAGAGAGACATAGAGAGTACTACTTCTCTTTTCTTTTTTTTCTCTTCCTGGAACGATTTTCGCTGTCGGAACGAGCTCGTCCCTTTTTCTACGATTCATTATTATTTTCTACTTCCTCCTATCTTTGATTATGTAATAAATTGTAATAAAAAATAAAAATGATTTCAAAAAGAAAAACAGAATTCATATCGACATTTTTCTTTCATTTCAGTTTATTTCACGATAAACATAATAATTGTGCAATAGATGTTTATAATCTTTGATATTTCATTCTAAATAGTATTGTGTAATACCTCTGTTCTATAATATTGTACAATATATTTGATTGGGTATAATGTTTTTTCGTATTTTTTCCGTACATGTCTTTAGGATCGCATAACTCTAATAACATGAATTGGATCTGGCAATACTTGCGTGCGTTTAAAACATGACGCATCAAAGATCAATTTAAAAAAAATTACAATAGATGCGTTTATTTACTCAGAAGTTAGCGCGTCTTGTAAATGAGTAGGAAAAAAAAGAAGAAGTGACACTTTTGGAAATTTCTTTTTACAAGAAAAAAGAGAATAACGCTAGTCCGGCTTGTAAAAAAGTATGATTCTTAATCTAATTTATTAGTATAATTCATCCATGAAATTCATAGGCATGTTCAAAATATAAAATGGTTAATTACATACTCACGTTTCATGTCTCTCACTTATGATAAATCTTAAATCATTTATGAGAATACTCATAGTAGTAGCCCATCACATATCGAAGGATTCTTTCGAAGAAGCAATATCTGTCATATTGTACAGTTAGAAATTTTTTCTGCTTCACTGTACCTCGGTTATTTTCTCCTTCTCGTAAACCCCTCTTCCACCTCCGTCATCCTCCTCCTTCTCCTCTCTCTCTCTCTCTCCCATTCTCCCCCTACTCGAAGATACGGTAGAATTGTAAAGAAGGAGGGAAAGGACATTTTCAATATCTGCTGTATTTCCGGCATTTCCACCCCTCTAGATATCTACCCGAGGTAACATTGTACGCACCCCGTCACTACATTTTAATATTTCAGCATTCAATGATACGCCGCCGTCTACGCAAAATGTTGCCGTCCAGCTGTGCTCAAGCTTGTCGCCGATCTTTTTTCCCTTTTCCCAAACTTATTCCCTTTCCAGTTACTACTACCAACAGTTAGTACTACAACTACTATTATTACTTCATCTTTGACTTCTGTTGTAGTGTGTAGTCGAACAAGCCAGTAATGTAGTATATGGTGGTAGTTTATTATCCTCATAGAACAAAGCTCGACGAGTCTCATCGGCTACGGAATATTTCAGTTCGGCCAAGGACCTCAACACTAACCTCAATAAATCTCGTTTGGAAAATACGGGAGAACGAATGAACGAACGGTTACCAAATCGTTATCGTCCTCATGTCATCGTCCTCCGGATACGTGCTCGACTATTATATCAACTTGCTCTCTGTTATATTGAACGATAAAATATTTCGCGTTCATATTACAATTACGAGACTAGGTTAAATACGGAAATTGCAGTCACCCGCGGCCGCTGAGCAATTCGTAGGTATTAGCTCTGAAATGACGTTGCTACGTCGATGACTCGTGAAAGCAATAGAGAAAGAGAGACATATAATATATGTAGGTAGGCATACACTATAGATATTGAAAGTGAGCGAGACAGAGCATTATTGTAACTACGCATAAATCTAAATTACGTTGTATTAACAGAGAACATAGTTCATTCCCCTGTTGGTCGGAAACTTCAACGGCCTATCGCTGACGTTACTATTCCAGTTTCGCATTTCTCTTTTAACAGAAAATCTCATAAACGTCATCAATCAAATTTTCAAATTTAATCGATGCGATATCGAAAACGCTGAAAGGAACGTTTCTCAATCGGTTATTATTATTCATAATTCGTAATTATTGAATTAAAATCTTTTGTTGTCGTAGAATGCGTTAGCAAGTTCTAAACTAATAGAAACAATGACAATTGTTGCGTCCGTAAACTTATTAGTCTGCGGCTTATAATACGTTGTATTCCCTTTCTACGATTTATAACTTTATATATAGTATTATGAGAGAAGATACGCCCTTAGCAACGGTGGGCGTAGTCCGTCTTTCCGCATGGTATCCAAATACTTTCCTGAATTGTGCATCGAAACGCGAATTATGGGAGAATCCCAAGAGAATATCACGACAAAACTTTCTCCGAATTCCTTTCCGGATTGTAGTTTGCTAGATATTCGTGGTCGAAGAATGAATAGATGGATATCTTTCCTATTGATGTATTTTATTATTACTATTATTACTATTATTCCTATTATTATTAGTATTAGTGTTATTATTATTATGTTTAAGGACTATTAAGTACATTTTTCTGACTACAGAATATAAAGAAATTTATAAATTAAAATTTGTCGAAATATATTATTACGAATAATGATTATTGTAACTAGAGTGGTAAATAAAGATCTGTGGAAATCAATTTCAAAAATTTCAATCAGATTCTTATTTTTTAATTCCTACAATGCAAAAATATGTTATTCTTGAAATTAGTTGTATCATATAGTATGTACGGTCTTAAATTCATCTAATGAAAAAATATAATATATATCCTTATTATAAATCCTGACTTGATTCGACAATTAAAAATTTTAAAACAAAAGAAAGAAAGAAAGAAAGAAAGAAAGTAAGAAAGTAAGAAAGAAATAAATAAAAAAAAGTATCTTGATCATATAATATCAGAATTACGATCAAAGAAAACAATCAGAAAATTCTATTGGGAAATCCAACGGCGAGTTTCATTAAGTCGAACGTATTAGCGCTTCGCACGTCGCAGACAGGCTTCAGGCATTGTTATAAATAACAATAAGATTCTGGCCGGTGGACGGTAAACATCGTAAAACCTTTTGCAAACACCGGCGTACGATCGAAAAGAAAGAGGGAGAAAAGGATTGAGGACTGAGGATTGAGGGGCGAGGGAGGGGGAGGCAGGCAGAAAAAGAAGAGGAAAGGATCGAATCGTCTAGAAATACAAATACATATATGTATATACTTTTATACGAAGAAACGTTGGTGAAACTAGAGTAGAAGGGCGAGGGGGGGGGAGGGATATCGTTTCGTGGATGGAATATAGCTGATGTTAGCACGAAGAAAATCGGTGTTCTCGCTTGCGCGTGCGAACGCACGACGAATCGAAAAGCGTGCCTCGTCTTATTTCGTCAGGATATATAACGATTTAGGAAAGGTGAGAGTAGGTATACTAGTAGCTAGCGTTAGGCGAGTCTGCGCCAGATCAACACTTATACGAAACCACTACCACCATTACCACCACCACCACTACTACTAACCAGCATCATCAAATCGGCAACAACCCCTCTTGGAAAATACCCTCGGAAAACCATTGAATACGTTCCTCTGGCATTTACGATCGTATTACATCACCATTTCCTCTTGCGTTATGCTACCTATCGCCGCGTGAAATAAACAAAAAACAAAAAAAGAGAGATTTGTTTCGACATTAATCCACGAGATTTCAACGCAAAACGTTTTATTATATTTCATTGAAAATGAATAGTGCGAGAAGTTGTTTTTTCTCTTGATATTGAAATTTTTAATTTCTCATTTTTTCCATTCTATTCAATTTATTTCATTATTCTTTAATTTTTTATTATTTATATTTTTAGCTTTTTTTATTATTATTATCACGTATTATTATGTTACGTCAAGATAAGATTATTATCATACCTATCATTATTATTATTATTATTATCATCATCATCATTACCATATTATCGTTATTGTCACAGTTATTATAATCATATGATTATTATCATTGCTTTTATTGTTATTATACTAACCACTATATACATCATTATAAGACGGTTAAACCTAGACATTATCATCACAGAACTCCCAATTATCTCCATCTACGCTTTCTCGCTTCCCACAGGATACTTTTCAAATCCCTTCCATAAAATAAACCTTACTATTTCCTTAATTTTCCCTTTTTTCTAGAAACCCACGACTTTAAACATAATTGCTATTTATAAACTCAATCAAATAAAGTATACTTTGCAACATACGAAATTCCCGAATTGTTAATTTTAATCAGAGACTAACTCATATCTTGTTCTAATTACTTATAAAACCAACGAGTAGATATTACATTATAATAATAATAATAATATTATTATTATTATTATTATTATTATTATTATTATTATTATTATTATTTTACAAATATAACGTACTCGTTATATCAAGAGATAAAACGAATCGAAATTTCATCCTAGGTAAATACAGTGACCATCCTAAGAAACTGATAGAGAGTCCGTTGTTGTGCCGAGGATGATGATACCGCTTCGTGGGTAGAATATATGTCAGAGGATATCGTGTTGAGTAAGAAAGAGAGAGATAGAGAAAGAAAAAGAAAGAGAGAGAGAGAAAAAGAGAGAGGGACAGAGAAAGAAGAAAGCTTGTTTGGTAGGATGGACGAATTGAGAAGCGTGCCTCGTCGCTTTTCCGAGGGATATTCCGATTTAAGTGCGCAATGAATTTCTTTTCGTTCAAGTAAGGAAGATAATAGAAAGAAAGAATGAAAGAGAAGAAATCACGAAGCGACAATCCTGCGCCTATCTCAACGATTTATCGTTTTCAAGAGACCATATAAAGTCTACCGCAAACATTTACGTATGTATCGTCCACCTGTCAGGATTGTGAAAGAAAAATGCATCTTCGAAGAAAAGTAGAAGACGAGAAAGAGAGAGAGAGAGAGAGAGACGGACAGATAGATAGAGAGAAATATTATTATCCATCTCGTATAATAAATTGGTAAATTCTTAAAACATGTTACAAATGAATAGAAATGAATTTTGATGGAATGACAAAGAGAAAAAGATACGTCTCGAAAATACAGCAGGAATTTCGTCTCCTGGAGTAACGTTGAATGTAACAAAAGGATGATGGGAGATAGGATATTGCAAAGAGAAAGAGAAGAGAGTAGGATAGAAATTCATATAGTAGTAGTTCGGTATAAATGCGTAGCATTTTCGAATGTACAATATTATATAGAATCTTCCGTTATGCGCGACACGCGATGCTTCTCTTGCAAGAACTTGTAGCGAGTGCATACGAGACAGGCGCAAAGTGAATATTATAAATGTCACTCGCGTACCAACCGACAGTGAACTTGGCGTAACTGAATTAACGAAGATGTAGTCCCAAAGACGTTACTTTAGCAAAAGAGAGAGAGAGAGAAAGAAAAAAGTTAAAAAAGAAGAAACACCGTTTCGAGTAAACGGAAAAGTAAAATTATGGTGAGAGAGAATAGCAAATAAAAAAAAAAAGAAAGAAAGAAAGAAAGAGAAAATAAGGGAATTTGAGAAGTGAAGAGAATAAAGAATGCGTTGGAAAATAAAGAAAGAAGAGAAGAAAAGACATTTATCATGTCCTAGATACATATTTCCCTGAGGAGGGCGTACGCGTTAATTATGTATGGCGCGACACGCTCCTCCTCCTCGTCGTCGTCATCGTCGTCGTCGTCGTCGTCTATCGTGGAATATACTGTACGAGCATAATTAATAAGCAGGGGCAGCTTAAAGGTTTGGATTATGATGTCGACAAAAATGTTCTCGTTGAGAGAAAGAGAGCCATCACGAACTTGCCATGAACTGAAATCGGCAATGTTCGTGACGATTATTATCTTATAAGTGAGCGCGCGATGTAGAAGAAGGATGGGAGGACGTCTCGTAAAATATCGAAGGAAGTTTTCCTTTTTTCTTTTTTTTTCTAAGGAAGATAAGGGCAGAGGAAAAGGGGGAAAATTACGAGATGGACAAGCTATATCTCGAGAAAAATATTTTTGAGAATGATCAACGATATCGTGACTTTCCATTGAAGTCAATATGAAATATTCAGGTAACGTAAAAATATCTTCCACTATCGTTCAACGAAACACGACTCGTTTTAGCTGTAAATTAACTCGTATGGAAGCGTTTTAACTCTCTTTCTCTCTCTCTCTCTCTCTTTCTACTCTTCTTTAATAATTTAAACGAACGAACTGCTTTTCGTGCGACCGGGCCATAGAAAATTAATTAATTCCTATTCGTTTTCAGTCTCGCTCACTCACTCTCTCATTTTCATTCACATTGTAGTTATGACGTGCTAATAAAATAGAAAAGGAGCTGCTTCGTCTAAAAAAGGAACCGTATTCTGACATAAGAGATGACGAATGTGATCCGTCTACGCTTTTCTTACTCTCTGTCTTTCTCTTTTTCTCTCTTTTGTCCTTTCTTTTTCTCTTTCTTCGACTACGAAGTTATCTTTAATTTAAAGAAAGCATATTCTATCTCTTTATCTCTCCCAATTTCTCTCTAGTCGTATTATTCTACGAATTTAATATTACGAGAGAAAAGACGAGAAGAAATGATAGCTAGATATATTCCATAGAAACATGATCTACCTTAATAGATTTTAGCCGCGAGAAGAGACGATTCGTATCAAATTTTACAAATATAGAGTTTAAATGTTCCGATAAAGCGAAGTTCCCTTTTACGATGTCGTAAAGTTTTGTCGACATACGAATTAAGAGAAATTACCAAAGGAAAAATGATATTACGGGTAGTTTTACGAGTAGTATCTTATCGGAAACCCTTTGATAGTTTCACGTATCTGATAAGTCGTTGATCTATTTCACTATGCGTGCAAGGATGATTACGTTCGTTACACTTGTTCCAACTTGTTTTAACATTTTTCCACGTGGCTACGTGCGTGCTAGCATTCTATGAATGTGTGTGCATGAGTGGTAGATGGTGTAAGCGTGTATAGGTGAATAAGCCGATAGAAATTAACCGTCCGTTTATCCGGTAAATTTGATTAAAACGATTGCGAGAGGTCAGTTCGTTAGCGAAATATGTCGAAGGAATTCGCGTGACTCGCGACCAGTCGGATTCTCGTTGGAAAATTTACTAGTGGTTCGTGGCTGATCGCATGAATTGGCAAGGACGACGACGACGACGACGATGATGACGTTCCTACCAAGAGAAAATAGAACAAACGAAGGAGAGAGAAAATTGGAGCAAAAATAGAAAGAGAAAAAGAGGAAAGAGAGGAGAAGGAATAGCAAAAAACTTCCGATTTAACGTTCGACGACTAATCGTGATATACTGCGTGACTAATCGGACGTCGAAATCGTTTTTTCTTTTTTGCACCATGGCAGATTAGTTACGACAAGCAGGACGAGGATTCCAAAAAGGAGCGGATAAAGTGATCCGCTTAATTAATCCCGTTGTTCCGTTTGCTTCCTCTTACTGTGCTATTTCTTCTCTTGAGATATCGTATCTTACGATTAACGAAGATTCTCTCATCTCTCCCTCTCTTCTTGGTTATTAAATAAGCGCGCTTGGCTTTTAACGTTAATCAAATGTGACTCGTTAATTAGAGTAAATGCTTTTCGCTAATGAATTCGTAGATATCCTTTCTCTTTTTCTTTCTCTTTTTTGACCTTTGTTTTCTTAACTTTGGATTTATTTTCAAACGAGAATCGAGAAAAGCATACGATTGTCTGAAGCGATTGGTGGAAACCACGAATGTTTCCGTTGCTATTTCAAGCCTTTAATAAAGCATCTTGAAAAATTTTCTAGATATGGAAAACCTTTACCGATATACATATATATTTATATACATATACATATACGTTGTTCTTGAATCGACTCAGAACCTAGAAAATTATCCTAGATTTCGAAACGATGTTTGACCGACTTTAATATTTCACATATTAATCTATGATTGTAGATCTTTTTTAGATTGGAGATCACATAGTTTTATAATAGTTCAAATTTTCTCAAATTTGCGAATGTCATAAATTTCTAACGTTTTTTTATTTATATTCTCTATGTATTTACCCATCTTCAATAAATCGCGATATTTTCAAAACCAAATTGAAATTTCTCTAACACTCTTGAGCATAAGGGAGTCGCTAATTCTACGTGAAATTTTTGGGAAAAACGTTTACGAAATTTGTTCGTACACCTAAATACGTTCTTACGTTTCATTCTTACAAACGCGTATGACAAACGATCAGGTAGGTGGTAGCAATATATCCACGTCAGGCTTAAACGCGAGAGTTCGCGAGCGAGCAAGCGTGACTTCTCGCTAAGGGACGAGTTCACGTGGCCAAAAAGGGCAAAGGTGTCTGCCTGCTGTGCGGTCATTAAATTTTTATTCCAGTTTTATGCGATTTGCGTGCCACCTTGACTCCTGCTGGTGGAAAAAGGATGGATGGTGAGCGAGCTGCTGAGTGAACTAGTAAAACAAAATGAGCAAAACAGAGAAAGAGAAAGAGGGAGAGAGAGTAAGAGAGTAAGAGAGGGAGAGTGAAGGAAAAAAAACGAGAGAAAAGGGCGGAGAAGTTAATGATGATATATATGCGTTGGGAAAGGGAGCGACGTTGAAACGGTCGGACCACCCACGACTACCTTTGAAAACAAAAAACAGAGAGAGAGAGAGAGAGAACAGAGAAGGAGACTTTTAAATACGATTCATGAAAAAAACAAGAATAAAAAAGGTAAGAAGAGAAAGAAAGAGAGAGAGAGAGAGAGAAAATCGAGCTCGTAGTCTCGTGCGTAAAAGTCAACGGGATTAGTTTGCTCATAAGCTCACACGCTTTTTTTGTACAGTATACTCAATGCATACCGCAGGATAAGGAAGTGTGAAAAAAGAAAAAAGAAAGAGGGAGAGAGAGAAGGGTAGAAAATAAACGTATATCGATTCTTTCGAATGCGTTTAATGCTTTCCGATGTGACTAGCGACTTCTTCACTCGATAGAAAACGACGAGGAATAAATTATATGCTATCCACTTGAGGGAAGACTCGTGCCTATCGATTTGCTAACTTTTGCGTGTAAGAATGTCTCTGTTGGTGCTTATCCAGCTTGTTTAAGTATTTAACACGTAACATGATCGTATGATTGGCGGGAATGATATATAAGGCGTCTCTATCTTATTTTCTTTAACTTAGAAAGATTGAAAAAATAGAAAAATAATGTGAACAGAAGTGTATTATTCGTTTGAATATTTATTGTATTAATTTTTCGTTAAGCGATAAAATTCATTACGATTTATTTACGGAATCTTGAATCACTTCAAAAACATTAACGTATTAAATATTTTTATTGTCAAATAGTAGATCCAAATTTTGAAATATTCTCATAGTTATGATATTGAAAATGTTTAACGCAGATTCTTAAGATTTGGTAAAAACCTTGTCTTGAGCGTCTGTAATGATTATTTTTTCTTCTTTTGTTTGCTTTTAATTTTATGTTTTCAGTTCTTTATCCTCAATATCGTTTATCCAATTTATGCATTAAAGGGCTCTTCTCTTATAAATAAATAAATAAATAAATAAATAAATAAAAAATAACAAAATTGTGTTTTTTTTTGTTTTTTTAATTCTGTTTTGTTTTGTTAATTCGAGATGAATTATTTATTCATGCTTAGAGATCGTAAAATTACTCGGCGGAAATAAAAATGATTGATAATCGTAACGACCACCGACTATGAAAGTTCGCGGAACGTTATATGCTATTAAACTTGAGCGTATACATATGTTGTATGTATATATGTATGTATATCTGGGCCGTTATAACAACGGTACTTCTAATAGGGCTTCCCCTCTCCCACGTTTCATGGGCGTATGCTATTATTACGCGGGAAAGCGTGTTTTGTCGTGTCACGTTGGACATAAGAATATATTTGCAACACGTTTTACTAGACCCCTTTAAAAAGTATTTCATTTGTTAAAGAATATATACGAAACTAGGCTAAAGAAATTTTCCTTTAAAATTCAACGTTTCCTTTACGTTTTGTTTTTTATTTTTTGTTTTTTTCTTTTTATTCTAGTTTTTTTCCTTTTTCTTTTTATATTATTTTTACCGTGTGATCGTATAGCATATTCGAAATTCATTTATTCTTTTTTTAACTGCACGTATAATATTTAAATTCTACAAGAAAGAAACTCAAAGGGCGATAAATTTATCTCCATATTTTATTTTTTATTCGAGTCATTTTCATTTGAAGAGTACAGAGACAAAACAAAAAATGTCATTTAAAATTACAAATATTGAATGGGCATGACAACATTTTGTATTCGTTATTTATATCAAAAAAAAAAAAAAGAAAAGATAATAAAAACAATTATGCAAATGCAAAATTAACAAATGCAAATTAAGAAGTTGGAAATTCTCTATTGCGTTTTGTATATAAACAAAATAAATATAGACTTTAAAAAATTCAACTGTTAATTATGCAATTTCTCATTTTAAATGCACATTCCTTCATATATGAAAATGAACATCTTTATTCAGTTTCAAAATATTTGAACGAATTATATGCAAAAATCTTTTCGATCCTTTGATATATGAAATACAAAAAAAGAAAGAAAGAAAGAGAGAGAGAGAGAAAGAGAGAGGGATAGCAAATATCGATAAAAAAAATACTCGAAAAGAAAAAAAGGGGAGAACGCATTAAGCACCGGTGAAAGAAACAGTTAAGATATTCTTTTTTTTTTCATACTTGTCAATTCATTTTTCCCCCTTGATTCGATGAAAAACTCGATAAAGACGAGTTTGAGAGAGCACCGAAACATATAGGTAGGTATGCTTTTAATTTTAATAGCAGTAGAAAATTAATCGAATATCGTTGGTGCAATGGCGTGCCAAT
Source organism: Polistes fuscatus (assembly GCF_010416935.1). Classification (NCBI taxonomy): domain Eukaryota; kingdom Metazoa; phylum Arthropoda; class Insecta; order Hymenoptera; family Vespidae; genus Polistes; species Polistes fuscatus. The sequence continues at coordinate 6,217,197 of NW_025113107.1, read as the reverse complement.
GACAGGACGAACTTCACGTTGGAAAATTCAACGTAGCGTTTCGTTTATGCACTCATATATATACACATATACATACATACATACGTATTTGCAACAAACACGCTATTCTCATCCAGCTTTTTCCCTTGATTTTTCTCTTTAACGATTTGCGGATTCACACTCCGGCAATTTTACAAACACAATGAGGTACTTGTAAAATGTATCCTTTTGTATTTTCAATCCTTTGATACTTTCAAGTTTGCTTACCGCCCGTTTGTAAAAAATGGCAATTTTTATTAAAAATCCTGTACATGATTTGTGAAAAACAAATTGAAATAATGAATATCAATGGCAATAACCTACTCGATAGATTTTTACTTTAAATTTTCGGTATGGGAAACGACAGGTCGAACAATCAAAATTTAGTCTACTAGTTGAAATTTTCATTTCGCGTAGATATTATAAAATTTGAACGTCGTAATTATAATAAACGATACAAAAAGTAAGGGCGAATTAAAATTATAATAAATAGAAATGTTTAGGGGCGTCTTCGGACGTTTCATTTATACCGTCGAGGGAGACAATCGTATCGATAAAAAGAAGGAAGAAGCATTTAACGGTTTTTAAAAAAAGAAAGAAAGAAATAGAGAAAGTAAGAAAAAAAGAAAGAAATAGAAAGAGTCACGAAGCGTAACGGCCATTACACTTTTTTTTTGCGATAAAAAGAAAGAAAGTAAGGAGGGAGAAATGTATTCGCGAACGATGTCAGGAGGAGGTTCTTTATCGTCCATTATGTTTCCCTGGCTAAAGTGTGATTTTGAAACTATCGTCTGTTCGCGAAGCATACACAATATCTGTCGATATCCAAGAACGGAAAGAGGAATTCCATCGGTTCATATTTCGCCGATGCCCCGCAGGAAATAACGCTTCTTTGTATCAATTGCGCACACATGTACATGGAAGGTACTTGTATACATTCATAAGTAAAAACATACGGACAAGAACACACACACACACACATCATACACACATCATACGGGACATATAAACACATGTGCGGGCATATGCATTTCCATGGACATACGAATACGGTTAAATATATTAATGCGTGTAATAATATATGTGTGTGTATATGTCGCACTCGATAGGAGAAACGTTATTAGAGAAAACAATCTTGTTGTTCCGTATATATATTCGAGCGACGATCGCACGCTTGGAAATCGTGCGCTTAATGGAAACTCGAGAAACGCTAGGTATGTAACTACCTTTTCTCGTATACAATTATAATTACATAACAACACATACAATTATAGTAATACTATATACAGCCAAATTATTATAAATAGAAAATAATAATCTCACGAATTATCGTTATTATAAAGATTAAATCTCAATGCTCTAACGTCTGACCATAAATTACGTATAAGATAATTTTTTGTTCCGAACCCCACGCACATATAGGTTTCCCTCCCTCTGATAGGAGCAGTAAAGCTCGTCCGCGTAAATGGCAAGCAGAGAAATCAGAGTATGGTGGTTAGGAAAAGGGGGTTCGAACACAATAGACGACGACTACGACGACGACAACGGGGGGTTGGCTAAGGAGAACCTAGAGAAAGGAAAATAGAAAAGAGGCTCGAGGTGTTCTCGGATCCCACCCGTCGAGGAGATGAAACAATACATCAAAAGTTCTGCGTTAATTGTCCTTAAGTCACCGACGATAAATTCATTATGCGCGGGTAATGGTGTTATCGTGTTTTCGTTCCGCGGCTTTGCTAATGTCATGAAAGGGTAATGCCAACCTTACAGCCCCGTTTTGTCCAGTAAAATTCGTTGAATTTTCTCGCTTTTACTCCTTGCACAATCCGTCGCCTACCCTCCTCCTCTTTTTCAATCTCCCCTTGACCCTCTCCCAACCCTCTTTCTTTCTCTTTTTTCTTTCTTTATATTTTTTGACGATGACACGTTTAACCATCTTTCTCACTCTCTTCAATTTATTTCATGTTTATCGTTCCACTTTCTTTTATTCATATTCTTTTTCTTTATCTTTCTCTCTTTCTCTTTTTCTTACTTTTTCTTTCTTCTTCCTTTCTTTTTCTTTCGAGACTAGTAGTACTTAACAAACTCCGTGATTCATTATATCATATATTTACTATAGCTTAGGATGTAACCTCTGAAAGAGAGAGAGAGAGAAAGAGAGAGAGAGCAGTATCTTACGTCTACTCAGTGAATGCACGTTTTAAGAGGGAAAAATTAAATTCATTCTATTTATTCATTCGCGTGGTTTCCGAGGTCTTCACTTTTCTCTTTCTTTCCTTCTCTGCGTCTTCCCGTTTCTTTATTCGTTTCTACTCGTCTGTCTCTTTCTGCATCACCACGGAGCAACGGAATGAAAACTTGCAGAGGAAGAAGAAGAAGAAGAAGTTATCGAGACTGGGATAAAAGTTGAAGAAACGTCGGCAAGAGAAACGACGACGGTCGTCTTCATAGTCATCATCCTCGTCCTCGTCCTCGTCCTCGTCCTCGTCTTCGTAATCGTGAGAAAGAACTGTTCCAAGCTTTCGCGGATAACTGCTGAGAAAGATAGAGGACCTTTTAAACTATTAGCGAAGATGACACGACTGAAATGAACTTTTGAATCCTTTAGAAAGACTTTAGACAACTGAGAGAGAGAGAGAGAGAGAGAAAGAGAGAGAGAGGATATTTATCGTTTTCTTTCAATGCTTCGATCAAGATCATCATCTGATCTATGATCTTATCGTAGCTATCTGAAAAGGCAAACTTTTGCACTTTTCTAAATATGTAGATATCGATTATTTTCCTTCTTTCTTTTTTTTCTTCTTTTTCTAAAATTATTTCAACGAAAAATATCCTTCGCACAAATATCTACCTCATAACGTTTTAAATATCAATGATAAAGGAAAGAAAAAGAAAAAATGCAGGGTCAGGACAGGAGAAGGAAAAAGAAAAATTAAAACGGATAAATATTTCATGCATGACGATCGAAATAACAACGAGAAAAATGGTGAAATTGAATGAATTGACATTTTTCTAGTTGTAACGATCAGAAATAAGCTAACCGTATTTGTGCTTTGCAATTTAAGGGATTACACCTAGTTAGAAATTTCAAAACATTGATTTTTTTTTGTATTTTCGGAATGTACATATATTAGAGTATATTCTCTGACAATTTCAAATTGATCCGGCAAATATTCTTCACTCCATGTAAACTAAAACAAAAAATTTGTAACTATGTGTAAACGTCTCTTGAAACTTTAAACGCATTTTTCTCAAAACGGTGTTTTCAAAGTCGGTGATCACGATTTCTCCGAAACGGCTTAACCGATTGATTTCAAATTTTAACACAACCTTCTTAGATATATTTTTCAGGTATTAGTCGAAGGGATAAGATTTCCGATTATTATTTCTATATTTTTAAACAATTTTACGAACAAATTTTTGTCAAAAATCAAGAATTTTTCTTTTAGTAGCTGCTATTTTGTCAAAAATCAAAATATTTCTTCCATTAATATAATACCTACATTCATCTATCTATTAACAGAACCTTTTTATTTTTTTTATTTTAAATAATTCGAACTGGAGATATCATGATTACCGCCGGACACCTTTTTTTGAAGAGCCTCCAGGAGATCGTCTACAGGAGAAGTGTAACTAAATATTTTGTAAAATAAAAAGTGCCAATATAAAGTTTAAAAACGCCACTAACTGAATTAATACTTTTTGTATTATTTAAATACAATACCTTTCCAGAAAATACTCGTTAAAAAAGGCCTTTTCTTGGTCTCACAACTAGGTATAACACCTTAACTCTCCGAATAACGAAACGGATAATCGAAAGTTGAAAATGTGTTGAAACGTGAATAACTACGCGCGTACGTTCTTTTTTTCATCATACGAACAAAAACTGAATAAAAAAGATAGAAGGAACAATAGAGATTCATGTATGTACGATGTTACACATCCAATCCTTTATTTTTTTCGAACGGATATTCCTAAAAAATTAGAATCCGTTGTTCGTCAAAGTAATAGCACGGCATGAATAACGAACAGACTTCATATCTCTTTTTAATACTGAAAATATAAAAAATTGTGATAGAACGATGATTACTAAACGAGAACGATCAAAACTTTTATTTTATTTCTTTCTTTTTTTTCAAAGTATGATTTCCGTCATATTTTTAATGAACCATCAAGATAATTGATATGTTTTCAATGAATGCTATTTAAGTTCACTCGCGACATATCTCCGTAATAAATTCACCTAAAATAAACTGACAAAATGTATAAAAATATATAAAATATATACATGGGTATACATATGGGTTCGATTTTGCTGAAACTTTTTTATCATTTTCTACCCTATTGAAAACTTCTCTGAGAATTTCTTCAAATTTTTTTACCCAACCCAATAAAAGTTATAAGTTTTTCAAAAAAAATAGCTTTTTTTCTTTTAAATAGCCCTAACTTTGTCAAAAATTTATTTATAGGGCCTTTTTTTCTTTTAATATTTGTTTTTAAATGTACCTTTGGAAAAAATATAAACAAAATATTTCATGTCAAATTTTTCAAAATTTTAGTATTTTTTGTTTTTTCCTTTTAAACTTTGGTTCATTATGAACTTTATTCCGAGATTCGCCTGATGGGCCGGAATTTCTCTCTATTTTTTTTCCTAATTTAAAATTTTTTTTTATTAAACTAAGTGTCGTAGGAAAATTGGACAGGTTAAAAAATCTTTTCGAATGTTATTTCGATTTTGTTTTTTTTATTTTCTTACAAATATCATTTTGTTTCTATACTAAAATAAATCTAAATAGCTCGGGATTAAGTTCATAATGAGCCAAAGTTTAAAAGAAAAAAAGAAAAAATACCAGAATTTAAAAAAAATTTGAGGTTTTTTCCAGAAAAACGAAATTTCTTGAAGAATTTGACATGAAATATTTTTTTCCAAAAAGTACATTTAGAAACAAATAATTTATAAAAAAACATCCCAATAAGTCCACTTTTGGCAAAGTTACGTCTATTCGAAAAAAAATAAAGCCATTTCTTTTAAAAACTCATAACTTTTTTTGGGTTGGGTAAAAAAATTTGAAAAAATTCTTAGAGAAGTTTTTAATAGGGTAGAAAATGATAAAAAAAGTTTCAGCGAAATCGAAAAAAGTCGGAATCAAAAGTGATCGATTTGACGTGAATGCCCCGTATATATGTATTTATATACACTTTTTTTGTCTTTTTCATTCGTTCATGGCCGGAGATAATTAGAAAGCATGAAGCACGAAAAGATAAAAGTAGCAAACGTGTAGTATACAATATAACAGTGACCCGATTTGTTTGACGGGTGCACGTACACGTCCGATACACATGACTAAATTTTTCCGTTGTTTTTCAGGAATAAACATTTTACAGTAAGTTGGATTATCAACAAGAGACCACTGAGCTACACTACTAGCTCGATTAACAGTTCTATCATTTTGCCTTTTTGCCTGGTTACTCTCTCTCTCTCTCTCTTTCCTTCTCTGTCTCTCTGTCTCGTTCTCCTTTCTTTCTTTCCCACTCTTTCATCAGACATACCCGTGTGTAACAAGCTGTGCCTGCCTCGATGTCCGTTTCAACGTTTACACGACACGAACCGTACGGTTACAAACTAAAGTCCGTGTGCTATTTCCTGTAAGCACGAAATACTTCAAAAGCTAACCACTGAAATACGGTATTGCCCAATAGGAAGGAATAACAATCTAGCTCGGCGTTCTTCTCGTGTTGATCGCGTGCGTCCTGCGTTTTCGATAAATACGAACGATATCATCGAACTTTCTTCGATTTTAACAACTCCGTTTACTAAAGCATCAATATGTTAATCTCTCTGCGTCTTTATTCGAACGAACGGATGAACAAGAAGAACGAAAGAAACAGAATATGAAAAATCGTCGCTTGTTAAAAATCACGAAAGTTTTCGAAAGAAAAAAAGCGATTGTTTGTCGGACGAAAATCGTGAGTAAGATTTTCAAAATATACCAAAGACTACGGGAAGGGTTCTCGATGTCAAAATCCAATCTCTTTCTCTTGTTTTCATTCCTGTTTTTCTTTTCCATAAATTAAATTTTATTGGGTTCGATATTTTGCCGTTAGAAATAAGTTGGCCCACTTTTTCGAATAAAACAGAAATTCTATGTACTCTGAAAGAGAGTTTTGCATGGAAATACTCGTAATATTCAATGCAAATTAAATTCTAAAAGACTTTAAGAGAAATTAACGAGCTAACTCGTGATAAAGGTCGATTTTTAAAGCGAACCGAAATAGGCGCGTTCCGATAAAAAAAAATGCATTTTTTTCATATAAATCTTGGCTGTTTCTCTCCCCCCCTACTAATTTTTCTCTTTACTTTTTACTATTTATATCCTTTTGTTCTTGAAGTATTTTATCCTTCTCCATTTCTTTTTTATAGATTTTAATTAATCAAATACTCTAAATTAAAATTTATTTTCTCTTTGTATCTTTAAGTTGCTACAAGAGTCAAATATTCATCTATCTTTTCATCTCTCTTACATACTTATCTTATCCTTTCTAAAGGTTTTCTTAAAAAATGTCAAGTAAAGACGAGCCGGTATCGTTTGTTCATGTTAACGAGACCTTTAATTATGTTTAACATTTACCCAGAATAAACTATTCGTTATTAATGTGGTAGGAAGCGAGTATATCTGACGCGTCGTTATTAAAATTTCACGTAATTGATTAAAAATGAAGATCTTATTACGACGGACTCATCGCTAAAGTTTATGTGAATTTCTCGATTCCGCGTGAAGAACATTTGTATTTTAATCGAATATTCGGACGGATTCATTGTCCATTGAAAATATTTCAAACGTAATATTTCAATGGGACGCTTTAATGCGGTTTCTCTCGAAACGGAAGGCATATCATTCGCAAAGCAATTAGTGTATATTAATTAAGCGCATTTTCAACGAACGATTTGACACAGCCGATATAATGTATTTGAAACATAATTTTACAAATTACATCGAATTGATTGATTCCTTGATTCGACCAACTTTCAAATGAATTCCATGTTTTACGTCCTCGCTAGAAGTAAATATGACAAACGTTACGAATAATACGTTCCGGATTTCCCATGATAAAATTGTAAATTAGTAAATCGCATTACTATGTAGGATCCGAATAAAATACAACATCCTAGAACGTTCATTGGTTCACTAATATTCCTGTCGACAGCACGTTCCGAATAATTATTATCGTCGAATATCGTACTTCAAAGGTACATAGTAAGCTTAATTCAAACAATTTTGGTGTATCGATCATCAATAATAATTAATAAAATTATTTATTTTTGTTTTGTTTCGACATGATTCTCGTATGTTTTATTAAATATTAATATAAATAATAAATAACAACGGGGAAACACACACACACACAATATTACATTTCATTCCATGTTCTCATATTTCCTTTATATATAATTCTTCTATATAATTAAGCGCTAGTATCATATTGAACATTATTATTACTATTTTTATTATCCCTATTACCATAATTAATATAACTAATGTACACATTATAAGAATAAACCTAGATATTTTGTCCTCTCCACAGGACCCCTTTTTAACTCTCACAAACTTTCTGAAATAAACTTCACTGTTTCCTTAATTTTTCTTTTTCCAAAAATCTACGAGAGATACATTTCAACTTTCGATCTAATTAAGCAATCGAAAAATCTACTTTACAGTTTTAAAAATGTTTCCAATTATTATCAACAAAATATGCCTCTCAGCATAAAATATTTCAAAAGTATTTATTATATTGAAAAATGAATTAATATTTCGTTCTCGTTATTTCTGAACCCTGCACTTAACAAAACTCCTTTCTCACGAAAATCAAACGATTCGGTCGAGCTAAATGGATAAAAAGAAATGAGAGAAAAAGAGAGAGAAATAGGAGAAAAGAAAGTAAAAGAAACGAGGAAGATTCTTTGATATCAGGAATGCTAATTAAAGTCGCAAAGCACTCAGACCAAAGGTCGGAGTATTCTTCCCGATGCCAAGAAGATCGTTCGCTGTCTATTAAGTAGTTTTCGTGTGTCTCGTAATTCGATTAAAGCCACTTAACAAACTTATCTTCGCTCGGGCTCGTCGCCCTTAGATTAGAGTTTAACTCAGAGCTTGACGTGGTAGGATTAAAAGAAAAGAAAAGGAGAGAATTAATCGTACTTCGACTTTCCGACGACCATCGTAAAGAAGGTTCATTCAAAAAAAGGAAAAGAACAGAAAGAAAGAAACAAAGACAAAGATTCAGAGACAATACTAATTGTAAGAAAATGAAATTAGAATATACATTTAATGCTTGTCCATAAATCAATTGATTCAACGAAGAAAAACAAAATTAAAATTTAGATCATATTACATGTGCTTACATTGTGTCAAAAGTATGCGTGAAAATGAGCATGATAAGAGTGTATAAGATTGTCTGAACAAAATTATTTCATTACAAATTTCGACTCTTGCAAAATTAATCTTTTAAGTGAAAAAATAATTTATATAGAATTTTTAATACGCTTCGCGTGTTATACGTTTTATGTAATGACAGACAATACGTAACGTAACAATCTACATTTTAGACGATTATTTAAACAATAAGGATTTCAAATAATTGTTTATTTAAATTCATTTTCGATAAATAATGCAGAAAGGTAAAAAAAAGGGAAATGTTGTATCGAGTTTAAATTGATTCGCGTTTAAATACCATGACGAATTAATTCGTCATACGCGTTAAATAAACATTTTCCAATAACGTCATCTTTTATTAAAAAAGATTAAACCTATTTACAATAATAATGCAATTTTGTCAAATGACTTATGAGCCATTTTGTATAAAACAAAATATCTCTTCGATAAAACAAGCAACGATCGATTATTTCACAAAGCTGCTCAGCCACGATAGAAGCGAGAAAATATCTTTAATTATTCATAAGCTCTTTGGATTTTAACAGAAACCTTGTTGTTCGAAGCACAAGAGAGACTAAGAAGATTCGTCCTTTCGCAAGAACCAGCCGACTCTTTAAGGCCTTCATTATCCTAGGGAACATATTAAATCCAAATCACAGTGAGCAAGATACTGATATAAATAAAGAAACAAAAAAAAAAGAAAATAAGATTAAAAAAATAACTCACACAAAAAGACTCGATTAAGCGTGAATAATAACGTCGATTTCGAATACAAAGAATTTTTTAATAAAAGCGAAACTTCTTCTTTCACTTCTTCTTCTACTACTTGCTATTTCGAATGGCTTGAGAATTCGTGGCTAAGATAACGGATATGACACACCCGTTTGCTGCACCTGTTCCAAAACGTTTTCTTGCTATCATCATAAGCTAAGTTTGTGAAACTTCTGAAAGATCATTTCGTACAAATATTTTTCTTATTCCAACTGAATAATTTGACAAAACGTTAGAATTATATTCTATCTCTCTCTTTATATGTGTTCATAAATATCACTAATACTTTATTGTCCATATACGTAAATCAAATAAATAAAACTTTTTAGAAAATAATTATAAAATAAATGAGAATATGTTGTTTATATATTTGACAAAATCAAAATGTATTAATTAATAAATAAAATATATTGATTGAACTTTCAATACCTATTTTTATTCATCAAAATACGTTATTTCAGTTATATTAATTATTATTTAATTACAATTTAATTATAAATGTATATATTAATAAAAGAAATTTATATTAAAAATTTTATTTTCCATATAATCAACAGAATGAATGAAAGAAAATAAATTTAAATAACAATTAATTCATGAGTAATCAAAATATATATTTCACATTTTATATGAGCCCATTTTAATAAGATTTCCGTTTTGCTCCAAAAACAATGTAATTATTTACTCCATAGGAACTCATCATACAAAAAGAATTCCATAAAAAAATACGGAACATATTACAAACAAAGGAATAAAACATAATTAAATTATCCTTAAGTGCCTCAACGAGAAGTTAAACAATTCGAAGATAGATCATTTCATCTTGCGTATCTCTTTTAAACGCATTGAAAAATCAACAAGAATATTGTTTCATTTTTTTCCTATACAATCAAAAATGCTTAATTAATAATTGTTATCTTTTAGTAAATAGATAAAAACTGAATTAACAAACATTTAGTACTGATCGAGTTACATATACACGGTGTCCAAATAACGAAACGAATGTTTGAAAAAGGAACATCTTATAAAATACTAAACACATAATCGAATATACAAATATTGTATATTTCATGCATTTAATAATTATTCAACTATATGTTTCTTTAAGTTTTAAATTATATTTCATATTTATTTAAAATGAAAGAAAAGTATATGTTACGTACAAGCTATTTCTTTTAAATAACATTTTTTTGAAAAAATTAACTTGCCTATACTTCTCTTTCAAATGTAAGAAAAAATAATAAAGTATCATGAAAAAAAAAGAAGAAAAAAAAGAAAGGGGGATAGGTATTATTCAAGAAATGTCATTCTAGAGGACAATGAAAATACGATGATGATAAAAAACGACAGAGAGATAGAGAAAAATGAAAAAAAAAAAAGAAAGGAACAAAAAAAGCTGGTATTCGACCATCGCGTACACGACGACATATTTGAGGAATACATCGAGCCATCCCATCACCACACGGAGTTTCTCAAGAGAGCTCATCGAAATCAGAAGTGGAGTGTATAATCCTGAATGTCGGAATGTAGAACGAGGGCAGAGACGTACAGCGAGGGACATCATAAGCACAGACTGAAGAGATCGAGAATGCTTTCACCCTTCCTCATCTATTCCTGACCTTTACCCTGTTCAACCTTCACTCCTAATTTCATCTCTTTTCTTCTTCTCTATAAATTATTGACAAGTAACCATTTTCCTCTCATTGGAAAAATATTACAAATTTTATTTATTTATTTATAATCATTCAACGAAATAATTCTTTCAAACAAGTCAGAAAAATATGAAATTCTATATGAAAATCAATATTAATGTAACCATTTCATCTTTTTAATGATAACACCTTCAACCACCTACCAAATAATAGAGAAAATAAAAAATGAAAAAATAAAAAAATGTAATTTCGCAAAGTACATGGTTAAGTTTTATCGTAAATTTCTATATATGTATATAAAGAAAAGAAGAAGGAAAGAAGAAAAAAAAGAAAGGGGATATACGCTCGTAGACCGACAAAAGAACGGCGAAGCAGCAGCCATCGGTCGATTGGAGTCCATTGAATTCAGAAAATGAGTGGAGAAAGCTGTGCGGGTGACCCGTGCAAGGACATAGATGTCCTACAGAATGTCCCAATGGAAAACGAAACAAGGACAGAGAAATAAAAGAAAAGGAAGCGAGGTCGAAACGAATAGAATCCTCTTCTTCTTTTCCCTTGCATTGAAATGCAGCTTCGTGTGAGTTCTCAACGGGTTGCATATATACCTTCTATATATATAATATAATATGTTACATAAATATATATGAAGAGATATCAAGATATTTATCCGCTTTTAAGGGGATCATCATTCGAATATTTATTTTCACGAAACCGAAACGACGAACCTCCCCCTCATTTTTCTATATACGAAGTATAATACAGGTACCGCCCGTGCAATATTTTTTTTTCTACGTTATGCTTTCTTATGTCATCGGTAATTGTAAAAAAATAAGTTGTTCTTTGAAAAGAGATTTTTAAACGAATAAAAATATTTTACAATGAAAATTTGTATCCATTCAAGAGAAATGATTTCTCATTCATTTTGTTCTTCCTATATTCTTAAAAACTTTCGAAATAAAATAATTCTCTTTCTAGTGGAAAATTAAATCTTTACCATTGCCATTTCTTGTTCATCATTGTCCTATTTTATCACCTGAATTTTAAACAGTTATTTCAATATTTCCACGAATATTTCGTCGCTATAATATAAATTTGTATATATTTTTTTCTATATATTTGATTATTTAAATCTATAATAATTCGATGTGTTCTGAATATAAAATTGAAAATAAAAAAATAAACTGTACAAGATTAATATTGTCATTTTCATTCAATTCTTAAAAAAAATAAAAAGATCAATCTTTTTCGGACGTAAGACGGAATAATCTGGATTTTTCTTTTCTCATTTAACGGGAAGTCTTACTAAAGCATATCACTAAATTGAATGTTTAATATCAAAAAAAAAATCATAATAAGAAAAAAAAAGAAATTAAGAAAAGAAGATAAAAAAAGTAGAGGAAAGCATAAAATAAACCACGTAAAATTGTATTTTCCAATTTTTACGCGCACGTGTTGTACGTGTTTGGATTGTTACCAGGAAATCATTCGGTATTTTCTGGTCTGCAATGCAAACAAGTTCTAGGAAACAATTACGTTTCGGGAACACTGAATGTTTCAAAAGTCTTACTCGTAGAACTATTCGAAAAAGCTATCGAGCATCGAAGCATCGACATTTTCTTGGTTTGCCACGCAAACCTCTAGCACGAACGAATGAACGAACTGACGAATAAGGAAGATAAAGGAAGAAAGAAAGAACTTAGAAAACGTTTTCCAGGAAAACTTTACCTTTCAACTGAGCGAAAAGCTTTAAAAGAAATGCCCATGATCGAGATAATCACGGTTTCTTCTTCTTCTCTTTCTTTTTCTTCTTCTTCTTCTTCTTCTTCTCATTCTTATTTTTAGTCTTCGTGCATAAATATGATGTCCAGGTTGATGATGAGAAATTTGATATACGATCTAGTGATCACGTGTATTTTTCTTCGCAACCGTTTCCATCTAATTATCGATAAAAATATTTGATATAGTGGTAAATGTTTAATTATGAATATTTAATTTTATTTAACTTTTTGGATTTATATAAATAAAATATATTAAAACATTTAAACGTTATATTCTTAACATTTTACTCACTAGCAGTAAATTAAGCGAATACATGCAAACTATCGGTCAATTTTAACTCGTATTTTTCATCATTTCTTCTGCAAATTATCAATAATAATATTCAGAAAGCTAAGATAACAAAATGGTCTTGTATTCATTTGTTACAAAAAATGATATTAAAGATAATCAAATATTAAAGAATTAAAACATAAAATGTTGAACAATAAAATTTAAGTAGAGCTGACTTTAATAAACGAAACCAATGAAAAGACTATTTTTAAGATACCGATTAATAAATACTAGCAATGTAAAGCCTATTAATTAATTGCCGTTAAATAATGTGTCAATTGAATAACATTCATTCCCATTTCCCTAACTGGAGAAAAATCATTTTTACTATAGGAAGCAAAATTCTTGATACTCGAAAATATTTAGTACCTATAACCGATATATTAGAAAGAAAGAAAAGAATAGTATTAAATTTTATGAAAAAAAAAAAGATATAATATATAAAAATTATAAGATCGTATTCTTAACCGAATAATATTATTCCTCTAATTGTAAAAAAGAAAATCGATTATTTTAACAATAAGATGCAAAAGTCTCGATATTCGAAAATATATATATATATATATATAGTGCCTACTATCAAACCAATATGTCAAAAAGAAATAAAAGTACGGGATTGAAATTAATATTTCTCCGTTATTACAGGACCATTATCCATTTTCTCCCTTTCACCGCTTGTCTCTTGACGGTCGATCGTGGACAGCCGGTGGTGCATCGAGATAGCAACGGTCATTCCGTTCCAACCAGGCCGATATTTCGCATTGAAACTCACTGTCGACGTATCGAACGCTAGAGCTTTGGCTTTATGTTTATGCGGCCATGAGCCTTCCTCTCGTTACTTGCTTGCTAACATACAAATACGACAAGTATACACGTATATATTGTACATAAAGCAAATATATATATACAGGTGCCACTCCAAATTCGTAGGGTCGTGTTGGTTGCATCACAGTCGGGGGTAGTTCTTCTCAACGACACAATGCATATTTATATATAATATTTACGTCGAGCTCAGAGAAGTGCGAGAGAAGACTTGACCCGCTCTCTTTCTCTGACGACGAGGATGACGACGATGACGATGATCACTTTTATGCATTATATTCGCGTGTTTTCTTTGATCGTTCAATGTATTCTTATACATATAAGTATGTAATATGTGTGTAAATTATATACAAATTTTGCATAGAATTTTCTACCCAAGTTGAAGGTTCATACGAATCGTATCGTGTTTTAAATTTAATATCGTATCAATCAACGTTCCTTATAATTGCTGTTAATTGATCAATAACGTCAACGATATTGATATTTGATATTTAGTATTTGTTACCGATCGCGTGTTAGCATATCGTTTTAACATATAAATTAATGATTGTTTTTATTGGTAAGTTTTACAGCGAATTTACTATTTTTATCGTACGTTATAAATAGATATAATTGAGAAAAAGTATTTATAGAATATTGAAAAATATCAGGATACAAAAATAAAAGAAAGGAAAATTTATTAAAATTATTAAAAACGTGATTTAAGAGGATGGTACGTACGGTTCAGTGATTTGTGTCAGCTGTGCTAGTCAGGACAGATCCGTTTGAGTTAGTATTAATTACTATAGCAGTAGTAGAAGATATCTAGTAGGAAGGTAAGAGGAGGTCACGGAGAAAGGGGGTCATTGTGGGGTGGTGCAAGGCAACGATCGTAATTAGAACGAAAAGGCTCGTTCGGCATCGAGGAGAACAGAGAGAAAATGTAAAAGAAACGACGAAAATCAGAGCGGAAGAAAGGAAGAATGAAAGAAGGAAAGAAAACTAGTCGGAGTCGACGATAGAGAGTATGAAATAGAAAGAGAGTGAAAGAAAAAGAGAGAGAAAGAGAGAGAGGGGAGGAGAAGAGGAAGAGAGGATCTTCGCTTCGAATTTCCAAGTGCACACATCCCTAACTAGGTTACGTAACGCAATTAGCGCCTCCGCTAATTTCTCAGCGCAGACTAGGCAACCAGTTAGGATGGTAGTTCACTATTAATGGGCAAATACAAAGCGCCGACTATCTAGTGCGTCTAGTATCCCCCTTTTCTCTCTTTCTCTTTCTCTCTACCTCTCTATCATTCGTTCTCCCTTTCTCTAAGCTTCTAAGTCTATGTTTTACAAACACACGCGTAGATTTGTTCGTGCACGTGTATATGTATACACAGAAATGTACGAAATGTAAAAGAGAGAAAAGGGATAAAGAATATGTGAATGTACTCACTGCATCAAGACTGTCCGTGACAATTGAAATCAATGTATATACGTAGATTGTAAATATCTTAGCGGATGAAGATATATATTTGAATAAAAGTAAGTACAGAGAAGAAGATAATATTTGAAAATAGACGAAAAAAAAATAACGGATAGGTATTAGACTCGTTGAAACATTGTATGTTGATAAAACAACACAATTGTGGAGAAAAATAATAAAACCGGTGAACGTCACCGCGAATCCTCGTAGATTGTGCGTTTGCTAATTTTCTGCCTTTTACCTAATAAGTACACGGTTACGCGGGAATTCCTAACGACGAAAAATCTGTGATTTTCCAGGAAAGCATTGCTACGAATGCGATATACCAGTGAAAAAGTATGTCTACGAACGTAGTCCCAACTATGCTCGATGACTACAACGACGACGATAACAACGGCAAATCTGGCGTAAAATATAAATCGTAAATGCCGCCAAAAAATTCCCTCTAAAGCAGCACGTTCTTCTCTCTCACCCAAACCACTCTCGTATCTCAACCTCCTCTCGCACATTCACATACTCACACTTTTCTATCCTTTGCACTACTACCTAACACGATATTTCTCCTTGTCGGAAATCGATTCGAACTTTTTCCTCCCACCATACCTTTCCCCCTTCCCACTTGTTCGTTCTCTCGTTTAGGTCTTTAGTCCGATAATACTGACAATTGTACGTTTTTATTAAGTACGAATCATTCTAATGACTATCAAAAACGAAAATCCTTTGTAAAACTTTCGAAGATAAACACAAGTGAAAAAGTGAGTGAAGATAGACAATTTTTTCTCGTATTTTTTCGTCGTCTTCTATTCATGTTTTCGATTTAATTAAGAGATACCTGAAAACGTAAGCTGCGTGCAACGGATTATAATGAAAGTATAAAATATTGAAGGGAGGGATATTCCCGCATTTGTCTCTTCGTGGCTCTGACTCTTCCGTCCCCCTTCTTTCTGTAAAATAATTTCATTTACGAAGTTAATAGCAAATCATTTGATGAAAGAGAGCGATAGAACGAGAGAGAGACAGAGAGAAAGATAGAGAAATCATTCCCGTTTTTTTTTCTCCGATGGACAGGAAACACGACTGGATCGGATCGAAAGAGTCAAGTTTAATACTCAACAAAATGCTTCCAGCTTTGTCAGAGGTGAAGCTTGACGCGTAAAAAGGGCATAGCGGAAGGGAGGTTATCGGAGTAAGAGGGGAGGTGTGCAAGGCCGAGCTTTTAATCGTCGTCAGCACTTTCTCTTTCTCTCTTTCTCTCTCTCTCTCTCTGTCTCTTTCTACCTCTTTCTACCTCTTTCTTTCTCTTTATTTTTTTTTGCTACAATTTTTTTGTTTTCGTGCGTCGCTGCTCGCACACGTACTATTCGTCGCGTGCGTGTGCACTCAGGCTCGAGGAACAGTGTCGGAATTCACTTTAACGGACCTTAGTAATTACCTAGCACGTTGAGTCCTTCGCTTATTTGCTTTGACTCTGATTAACCTTCCTCGTGATTTTACGTTCTCTACGAAGGAACCGGAAAAATCGTTGGAACTTATAAAAACGTGATTATCCACGTCCTGTTCTACATGTTATATAATTTTGTCTTTTTGTTCTTATACATTCCATTCCATTCTCCCCTAGCCTTTTTTATTCGTAATGCTCGTTAACATGCATCTAGAATATTTTCGTGCGTTGGAATTTCAAAAAAAGTTATAATGTTGAGAATTTTTATAAAACCATAGGAGGAAGGGCAGAGAACAGCAGAATGTGGGAAAAATAATTTTTCACCATTTAAACTCAACTCGACTAATTGAAATATAAATGATTAAGTAGCCGCGAATACTTGAAAAATGAATTGCTGACGTAGGTTAGTAAATTTTACGTATATAAATATGTATATACATACATATATTTCTACCCGTCTACGTGCGTATATGTCATACATATATATATACGCTTGCATAATATTATATACAATTATTATACGCACAGAGACCTATGAAAAGGGAGTTTTCCTTTGTTCAAAGTATTTGCAACAGTACTCCTCGGTACGATGTAACCATCCTCTCAAGCGGCTCAAAGTACAGACGAGATTTAACAAGAAATATAGAAAAGTATAGGAGATAGCTACGCGTTAGTTCCTCTAATATATATACTACATATATATATGTATGTATGTAATTGTATATACATATACGACGCATATACCTCACCTATGTTTACATATGTACGCGTTTTAGGTACTACGTACGTAATAAGAGCGGATAATATGGCGGTCGAGCAGCCAAGGAAAATGCTTTTAGCGCGTTCACGAATGAATTACGCGAGCTTATTAAAGCGCTTCTTCTTTCCTTCGTACCTATCTCACCGGACAAGCGTGAACCAATTGTGTGTTGAGAAAGAAGAAAGGCCGTTTGGAAAACGGTTTCTTTCGTTTGCTTCCCCGTAGAAAAATTTCTCTTTCCTCTTTCTCTTTTCTATCATCATCATCATCATCATTATCATCATCATCATCATCATCATCATCTTCTTCTTTTTCTTCCTTTTCTATTTCTACTTCTATTTCCTTCTTATACTATTCTTTTCTTTTTCTTCTTTCTTTCTTTCAGGCGCTTTGCAAGCTTTCTCTTTCTCCTTCTCTTTCTTTTTCTTTTTATTTGTCTTCTTCTTTTTCTCTTTTTCTCTCGCTCACTCTCCTCTCGTATCTACGCAGCGTTTCTTTTCTTTCGCAAAACTCTCTCACACACACGAAAAGGAAACCAATTACGCTCTATCCCAGCGCCTTTCTCCTCCCACCTAAGAGGTACGCTTTTCTAGCAATTCTTTTAAATGTTCAGTCGGTCGACTGTGCCATTGCCATTACGACTTTTTTCTTTTACAAACAATATCATTTCATGAATCGCTACGTAAAACGTTAACGAACGAAACCAATAGTTATCAATTGAATATACGTATGTATGCATATATATAGAGTGTATTCTGAATAAAGGTAATTTTATATGCAAAAATTAGACGATACAAGGAGTGTACCATTTGTTCTTTTTTTTTCATTTAAATTATAAAATTAAAGATTTTCCTCTACTAATAAATTTATTATAATCGTAAAAAGGAACTCCATTTATAATTAAATCCATTTCTTTACAATTTTGCGTTGATTTGTTTTACATAATTTAAAATCGGAATTTGCTTGTATGAAAAGAATACATGGTAAGAAATATAGGTACAAGTTATAAAAACATTTAAATTGCATATAGGCGGATAAAAGAAAAATAATGATATTTCAGAAAACCAAAATCGGTTTTATTATAAATATAAAAATCGGTATAATCCTTTTTCCCTATTTCCTGCCCTCACTTTTTATCTGCATCGAGAACATTTGGAAATCGTTGTCTATGACTTTCGGCTGTTGCTGTTACGTTCACGACCACAATTCGATTGACAGAGACGTACTAAAATAAAAAGATATAAGTCGTTTGGCCGAAAACAAAATGTAAACATTACAAAGGACAATAAATACGAAAACATTAATTAAAGTATTCGTAGCTGATAAAAAATTGAAGAAACAATTCAATATACGTGTACTTGACAACATTTTGAAATACGATTTTTTTGAATACGAAAATAAATGTTATCCTATTATTTATTGACCTAATTTAAAACATTGCTCAATTATACCACTGATTCGTGTATATCAGAGATACATATACATATTTTTATTATTATTATTAACGATTAATCGTAATTTTAACTAACTTATCGAAAATGAAATCAAATGATTTAGATTTGTATAGGTAATCAAAATTCTATTTCAGCAAATATCTATCGAGTTATCTATAGAACCTACTCTCACACTTTTTTCTATTTATAGTGTATTATCGCGGCTCCTAAGCTGCGTGCAACAGTAGTGAAGGAGAGTCCCTCGTTCGAAAATTCACGGGGTCGGAGTCCCGTTATCGCAGAACCACTGGGAGAGAATGTGCATATCAGCTTTGTGGTCAGATAAGGGTGATTTCGCGCGAGTTGGAGAGAGAACGAAAGAGAGAAAGAGAAAGAGAGAGAAATTCACGGTGCAGAACAGCCGAGAAAATTATGCGAACCACCGTTGAATCGGCTCGTACACGAACACGAGTTAGATACCAATGATTCCCGGTGTTTGGCGAGTTCGATGGAAGGGAGAAAATCGACGTCCCTTCTGTGATTCTTGGTTTTACACTCGGTCGAGCGAGAGAAGGGTGTGTTGTGAGAAATGAGAGAGAAAGAGTGAGAAAACGAGCATGTGTTATAGCTTGATGCGAAAAACTGTAGAAAGAGGGGAGTTGAGGAGATGAGGGTAGAACAAGATAGGAAGAGTAAGTAACCGTGAGTTGAAAAAGGGGAAAGAAAGGGATGAGGTTGAGAAAGATAGAATGAAAAAGAGAGAGAGAGAGAGAGAGAGAAAAGAGAGTAGAATAAGAACGTGTTGCAAACTAATGCGTTACGATCTCAATGAGAGAAAAAGGTTTCCTGTGGTATGAAATAAAATGAGAAGAAAGGGAAGAGCATAAAGATTAAAAGAGGAAAAAAATTTGGAAGAACGAAAGAGAGAGAGAAAGCATGGAAGGGGGAAAGAGAAAAAAATATATAGATATATAGCAAGAGAGAGAGAGAGAGAGAGAGAAAGAAGAATGAAGGGAAATCATCAAAGAGGATCGAGCTAAATGGCCGTGGAAATAGAAGTGTTTTTTACGAGGTTACCCAGCACTCGGAACTCGGAGTGGACTCGAGCCCTCGCTCGCTTGCATTTCGCTACCCCTCCGGGAGTTTATGATCGCTCATTCGAACCCAGCCTGAGCATACTCGCATGTGCGCCAAAGCAGTATCCCATCTAACAGAGAAACTCAGGTGAGGAAGCATTCGTGGTAATAAAAATAACGCCCGTCTCCTATCCTTTTCCTTATCCCTTTTTTCGTCTTTATCTCTCTTTCTCTCTTTCTCTATTTCTTTTCTTCTATCTCTTTCTACGCACAAAAGAAAAAAGGAGGAATAATCAATTTTAAATAGAAACGGACGTAGTAGATCTCTCCGTGATTATGAAAAAATCAAATCTTCTATGCGCATATTACGGTTAATCCTTCTTTCAAAAATTTTCGTTAATTTTATAAAAGATACACAAGAAAATAAAGAAACTAAATATATAGAGAAAAAAATAGGGAATATAAAGGGATGGAAAAGAAATGAGATATTATCATGTAACCCTGAGGATCTTTTATACGAGAATATTTTCTGTTTTGTTCAGTGAAATTTTCATGAAATCGAAAGAAAGAAAGAAAGAAAGAAAAAAAAAAAGATTCGCGACACGTTAACCGAAAGGTCGCGTTGTTCATTTCCTGCTAATATTCATTCAGTCTCGGCCTGTATAAGGGGAGAGATAGAAATGCACTTTTATTACGACGCTGCAAAACCACCGGGCCGAGGAGGAGAAACGAATTCAGCGGCTCGCGTTGTCTCTTCTTCGTTTCTCTCTCTTTCTCTCTTTCTATTTTTCTCTCCCAACAGTATTTTTTCCCTTTATATCCTACCTATTCCCCTTTAGCCTGTAACCGTGCACTTTTCTCATCGTAAAATTAGTTCTTTTCCAATGAAAAAGCTTGTTTCTATCAAAGTTTGTCCGACCCTTTTTCCACGTAGATTACTCCAAAGCAGATGTTCTTTCTCTTTTCTTCTTTATCTTTATCTCTCTCTCTCTCCCTTTATTTTCTTCTCTCCCTTGGTCTCCCTTCAAAGTTATTATAGGATATAACGAATTTGAATTATAATTCGCATGGTAAATTGCTGAAGAGATGCTGCAGCCACCGCAATACTAAATTGCATGTATATACATGAAAGACGAGCTTTCTTTTTTCCTTCTCTCTCTCTCTCTCTCTCTCTCTCTTTGTCTCTCCCTTTCTCTTCTCTCTATTTCTTCTCGTCAGACACTTGTTCAGAAATGAAGAGAGACGAATCGATGAAAACATCGAAGAAACTCGTCTCTGAGGATAGCGTGCATCGAAGAGCCTCGATTTTACGCGCTTTGTGTACGTAAACGAGACAAAGCGACGCCTTGCTGTGAACTTAACACGTTCCTAATATTCGAGATAATAGGATGCCTGTGCTCTGTGCTATGACACGTATATATAATCACGCATACACATAGGCACGCACGCAGACGCGTATGTACGCACACACAAAGATCTCTCTATGTTCCTAGGTATATCTTGAATACATGCATATATATATACATTTGATTCGCAAAAGCACGTAGATTTACCGTTTCCACAGTTAGCTTCAACGAGAAGCGTATTTATGCGTGCGCGTTAACAATGTGTGCGTTAAACCGATGGAGAAAGCGAGAGACGTTGCAAAAACGAAGATTTATCTAGATGCCTCCAGCATACCACTGTAGACCGAAGGAAATGACACTTATTAACTCGACTTCTCGAGGCTTTTAGCCATCGACTTCACTGAAATACGAGTGGGTAGAAATCAAATTTGTGAAAAGACAGAGACGAATGGCATAGCTATCCTTCCACTTCCTATACTTCCTGTCTGTATGTCTGTCTATTTCTGTGTCTATCTCCTTCTCTTTCTTTCTATGTATCTATCTGTCTATCTATCTATCTTTCTTTGTTTCTCACTTTCTCTCGGTTGGTTTAATCCAATACGAGATCTGGTCGATGCGGTCTGACCAAATAAGAAAAGTGAATTTCTTTCTATTTATTCGTCTATTCATTTATCGAGATAGAATAAAAATTTCTATTTTTGTTCTCTCTATTTTATCAAAAGTATACAAAACTATTGATCTTTTCCCCACGTAGGTGTGAATTGAATTCTGCGTTTCTTGGCCATTAAAGAATAAAAAGCTTTCCTTTTATTTAATATTTATTTAACGAATTTAATTTAATATCATCTTTGATATTCATACCATATAACACGTTGACATTTATTTTATTAGAAACTTAATATTAATTTATATCAGTTCTATTTTCTCAATCCTTACTGATTCCCTTTGCGTGTACAATAAATTTTCTTCCATCTCCTTATCTCTCTCTCTCTCTCTCTCTCTCTCTCGTGATCTCCCTCGTGTTTCGTGCCATTATCGAGTTTCGAGTCTTCCGAGAGTTTCGGCGAGCTTTCAAAGTGGCGACACTTCGATCTTTCGACAGAGAGAGAGAGAGAGAGAGAGAGAGAGAGAGAGAAAGAGCACTATGCCGGTGTTCTGGTCGAAACGAACTCTTAAAGCCGCCAATTAAGTCGGAAGGGTGGAAAGTCCGGTTTCCCCGTACGCTATTCTTCGACGCACTGCGGTTCCTTTACAATGTACCTGTCGTAACTGGAATGGTGACTCGACGAACGAGCCACTTTGCTTTCGATCGTGCGAATGAGCTTTCCAACCTTTTGCGAACGGTCAACTTTGACTATTGCTCGCGGTTACTTTACTGGTAATTACCAAAACTGCTTGTTACTTCACTGCCTAAGTTGATTAGTAAGTAAATGTTTACCTCCGTTCGCGTGTATGTATTTCTCTGTAAAAGAGAGAGAGAGAAAGAGTAGTCTCGAGAATATTTGTACGAAAAAAAAGATAAATAAATAAGTAAAAGCGATACAAAAGAATGAATTGTTAATAATTTAAAAGTTTTTTCTCACTTCGTGAGAAATAAAAATAAGTTTTGAAATAATTACTTGTGTTTACGAAAAAGAATTAGAAAGAAAAATGTAGTAATAGAAGGAAATAAGAGGGATTAGTAATAGAAAAGTTCTTTCTTAGAAATTAGTACGAGGATTTGAATAAAGCTAGGCAAAGTTCTACAAAGCATCTAGGAAATTATTCGCGAATTCTGGTCCTCGCGTAAATGTCACATAAGAGAAAGAGAAGGATAGAGAGATGGAGAAACAGACAGGTAGGCAGATAGACTAAGTGAGATAGAAAGAGAAAGAACGTACGATGTTTGAATTCACGAAGACAAACCGTGACTTATGCAAAGGTGCGCTGCCGTCTCTGAAAATGTGATACGACGAGTGGTATCTGCATAAGCAGATATGATAACGCTAGTGAGTAGTACGCGAATATGTCGGAACTTTCTTGTACCGTATAAGTGTAATTATACACTTATATAGTTATATATAATATATATATATATATATATAAGTGTAAGATAGGTAGCGCTGTATTAAGGAAATTCTTGACAAGTTAGAAAAATGTTAACGAAAGAGATCAAATTAATGAGAAAACAAGAGAGAAACAATTTTTTTGCAGAGAACAAAATGAAAGAAAAACGAATACAAAAAATAAAATAATAATAAAATAAATAAAATAGGAAAGAGAGGTTCTCAACGTCCATTGAATAATAATAGGAACATCCTATTTACCTTAAATCCTGGCCAAAACGTCTAGTCTTCTTCGTCCAGGAAACGAGGCGCCATTCAAAGCGAGTACAAAACGTTGGAACGTTCGGTGAGAATAAGACTGGAGGAAAAGGGGAAACGCGGAGACTAATTTGTCTATCCGAGTACAATTGAGAAAAGGATGGTGGAAAGGTCCGCCGTTATGTGGCACGGTTGAGTGTGCATTAGGTCGAGACTGAGAAGGAGATGGAAAGAGATGGAGGGTGAGAAAGAGATAGAGAAAAAGATAGAGGGAAAATGAATGAATGAGAGAGAAAGAGAGATAGAAAGCCATTCATGAGTCCTTCCGACGTTACTACCACGATCATCATAATCCACCCCTCGACGTTGTTTTCGCACGGGTTCACGACAGATTCCCGAGCGACCTTGGTGGATTAAGGATCTCATTCTCTTCCATTTCTTCATCTCTCTTTATCTCTTTTCTTCCCTTTAAGATCCAACGAACTCTATACTATATCTCTTCTTACATTCTTGGATATAAAACGGTAAAAAACAACCTACTTAAATGGATTTTCCGGCATATCGACTAAATTTGATTTCACAAATCGTAGGACAACATTTAACTCTAGAAACTTTTACTTTTTCAATTATCGAATGAGATTACGAATGAGATCAGTCAAGGATTAACTATTAATCTATGATATTTGCTAACCTGTCCGTGGTGCACCCAGGATACTGGAGTGGAGCAGCAGGAAGCACGTCAGCACCAATGGCCGTTTCATCTTCGATCTAAAAGAAGACACAAATTGTTCCTTACAAATAGTTCGTAGTAAATATTAATTTTAACATGACTTTATGCATACGATTAAATAGTATAAAAAATAGTTGTTATTTATTATAAGAGAGGATTCTTCTTTCCTTTTTTTGAAAACGTATATTATATATACCGATGGGAAAATATTTCGTCGATCTTTCTTTCCGATTAGCTATGGAAGTCGATGGTTATTGATGGATCATTCTTAAGATATATATCTCTCGTTCATCGAAATTGATCGTTCCTTCTTTACGAGTCAATCGGAATTCACCGTCAAAGTCCATTACGGAGTTTCACGTAAGATCGTAAGATCGAATAGAATATTCTATACCAAGTTTAAGTCAAACTCCATCTTTATGGTGAGACTAATCGGTACACCTTTTCGTAATACCGTTAAAACATCGCATTTTCTTGAAACAAAAAAACCATTTTTCTCGATGTAATAATCCCCCATTTAATGAACTCGATCAACATTGTCCCATCGATCCAAAGTTCATACTTAACAAAAGGATCATAATCGGCGAACGTTTGGCTCGTAAACATAAAATTTAATGGATGAAGGGAATACCCAGAGAGTGAGAGGACGATAAAAAGGAAAAAAAATGAAAAAATAAGCTAAACGAAAGAAAACGAGAGAGAGAGAGAGAGAGAACAAGAGATAGCGAGACAGTGAGTAAGAAAGAGAATGGGTGAATGAGAGAGACAGCTAATGGAGAAAAATGGTGTAGAGCAATGTGGTAGAGGAACGTAAATCTAAAAGGAGCAAAGAGAAGATAGAGGAGGAAGAAGAGGAGAAGGAGGAGAAGGAGGAGGAGGATAACACGCATCGACGCGGCCATCTCTAACGTTAGAAACCATCGGAATCGTGTACCATCTTTCTCCCTCTCCTTCTTTCTCTCTCTCTTCCTCTCTGTGGTTCTCGAGGAATATAACCGTTCCTGTGCTCCAGCGTGCAAAGGAATGGTAGCGAGAGAATAGAGTAGAAGAATGTATGTGTATACTATACAGAAGGATAGGGTGAGATCGTTGTATAGTTCTCGGTTTCGTGTCAGCGTGCGTGGAATGTAATACGGTGGCTGGTAGCGTCACATGGGCTATTTAGAAGGAACTATCATGACGTCGAGGGTGAAAGAGAAAGAGAGAGGGAAAGAAAATAAGAGGGTTGTGAAAGAACCGGTGCAACATTTTCTGATGGAAGAGAAGAGGACGACTAGATGCCGAAGGCGATGTGTTTCTTCTTCTTCCGAAGAAGATCCTTTTCCAACTTCTTCGTTTCTCTTTTCTTTCATTTTCTTTCTTTCTTTCTTTCTCCCTTTATATCTTTCTATCTCCCTATTTTTTGTTCTCTTTCCTTCTTCTTATTCTTCTTCGTAATACTCTTCCTCCTTCTCCACCTCTTCTCTTTCTACTTCTTCTTTGCGTAGCATCGTCTACGGTCTATACGAAGGAGTTTTTTTCCCCCGTTAGCCCCTTCCCATTCTTTTCTACCTCTGTGCTCTTCTCTTTTTCCTCATTCACGAAGGATGAAGGGGAGTGAAATGTTGCAGATACAGCTAGCTCGAGAAGAGAAGAGTAGCTTCCAGAAGAAGAGAAGAAAGTATTCGCTCGGCCGGTTAGCAAGCCTTCTACTTCCTCTTCCTCTTCCTCTTCCTCTTCCTCTTCCTCCTCCTCCTCCTCCTCCTTCTCATCCTCATCCTCCTTCGCCTTCATATCCCCCTATTTCCTCATCTCCTCTATTTCTTTCCTTTCTTCGTGCTTGCGAAAAGCCAGACCATTGACACCGGATGCTCGGCCCGGCCATTGTTACCGCGACGGGCTAATAAAGAAAAATAAAGGCTCCTTCGTGGATATTAGCTCGGTTCTCTCACGCTCTTAGGATGCCAGACCTGGCATCAAGAAGAGCCCGCGGGCAAAAGGAAGATGGATAGTGAAAAAGAAAAATAAAAAGAAAAAGAGAAGGAGAGAGAGAATAAGAGAAAAATGCAGCAGACATTCAGCTTCGCAGCTTCCTCGATGCTTTTTTAAACGGCACGCGTATTCCAAGAATAAATGCGGAACACTGTCTTTTCAATATTTATTTGTAAACTGCCATCGGATTTAAAGGTATGTATTTATATGGAAACACAATTATCTTGAAATTCGATCTCAATAATTTAAAAACAATAAAACATTAAAACTTGAATAAATTGAAGGAAAACAGCTGATGGATGCATGGTTTAACGTATTTAATAGCCATTTAGCTAAACAGCTTTCTTATTGTTAGTGTACTCCAATAACACAAGCAGAACGATTCATTAATTATTAATTAGCTTTAAAGTTTCCTTTCTTACATACCACACGTGTTTTAAAAACACATACAGAGCGATGTTTTCCTTTGTATAAGATTTTTCAAGTTTCAATATTGAATATAAAAATATAAATAAGAAGGAATTGCAATAATAACGAACGGTCATCAAGAAATTCGATTGTTCATTTGAAAACGATAAAATACTAATACCGATAATGCTTGAATGGATTGTAGCATAAAAGCTGATAGATGTTTGGATTAACGTAGTAATCCTTGAATCCTTCGAGCAACGATACTAAGGAGTATGACAATAGTCCGTACCACGTAGTACTGTTTGACGATCAGGATACATCAGAAGCGAAATAGCCTTGTTGCCATATATAGTTAATGATACAACGCGACATTCGCGAGCGCGTATGCGTACGTCCGTAAGGGAGATGTGGACACGGGATCATTGTACGTGCATGGTGCTTAATGTCTCGAGAGACAGAACCGATCCTGCGGACAATGGCGCGTGGAAACGCGTACGGGTGCTTTGGACAGTACTCCCTTCGTCTCCTGAGCGAAGTGTACGAGCTTATGGGAAAGCTTACATACATATAAACCTAAATCGTTAAATGGGAGGGACAATAACGAAGACAGAGAGAAAGAGAGAGAAAGGGAGAGATAAACCGTAGGAAATAATTTCTGTTCGATTTAGCCGTGAACATGGAACAGGTCATTACATGCATATAAACTTAAATCGTTAAATGAAAGGAAAAGAGAAAGAGAGAGAGAGAGAGAGAAAGAGAGAAACATGGAAGGAAATAATTTTTGTTCGATTAATCCGTGAACATGGAATGAGTAAAGATAGCGAATAAATGAAAATTGAATGATAATTCAACGAAGAGATGAAAAATATTGCGATGATAATAGAACAAAAAAATTAGAGTAAATCAAGACAGAAGTTTCAAGCATTTTTCGAATTCTTATCTACATTCCAATATCGCGGAACACGATAACAACGTCATCGAAAAAACGATCGTATTACCAATTTTAAAAGGAACTAACTATATCGTAGAAATGAATTAGTGTATTTGCGTCGCGTCGGTGAATGCCCTATGCTCCTATCTGGTAATCTAATAAAGTGTGTTGTTTAGAGATGATTTTCGTAGCGGGCGGTTTAACTAACGTTAATTCTCGCTAATACTGTTTTAACGAATAAATGCCGTTTGTTATCTCTTTCTCTCTACGTAGATACGGGAACGTCAGTAACCACCAACACTACCAATATTATCACCACTACCACTACTACTATACTACCTACTACTGTTTTCGATGAAAGTGGCCGCAGAGGAGAGTACTTTGGAGTGCAAAGAGGGATTTTAATTTGTAGATAATTACCGAGTGAGCTCTCGCTTTCAAATGAATCGTTCCATCCACGAATGTAGCGAGTGGTGGATTAAAAAGGGTAAGGAGGACGGGACGGGTTAGGAACCGAGGGTGGAAATGATGATCAAAAATAATATCCCAAAGATACTTGTGAACGGCTAGGGAGATTTAATAGTAATCGATGTATTGAACGTTCGTTCCCTCCCTCACATCCCTGATAAATCATACAAAATTAGACGATTTAGATACGAGCCGATACCGAACGAGTAATGACGATCGTTTAATTGCGTTTGAAAGCAAGAGAGAAGAGGAAATAAAAAGAGGAAAAGGAAACATATAGAGATATAGATTACAGAGACTCGGCAAATTGAAACGGTACGGCATGCAGATTATTATACCGAAATTATTTGGACGATATGTATTTGTATATATTTTACACGTATATTAACTTGACTCGTAGTGGAGTCAATCGATAAATTTTGTTTACGTCAAATAAATATTTTCTCATTTTTATTATTAAGTTTTTCTTAAAAGCGTGACTTACGGTATGCAGTTAAAGAAAAAGAACCAAAATATACTCCAGTATAATTCGTATAAAGAAATTAATTCGAACGAATGCTATAAAAATGAGTAAATTAAAATAGAAATCAACTTTATACGATCTCATTTATTTACGAATATTCAAAAATATGGAATGAATAAGAGAGACAGAGAATGTGGCCATTGATCGCGAATTAATCGATTTCCTTTGTATTTATTGTTATCATCGATACCGATGTCGGCCGATACTAGATCTCATTAACGATCGAAAAACTCGAGACAGAACGTGTTCATTAATTTTAATGGCACGTTGGTATAATGATTCCAGGCGTACGTATAGCCACACCTGATTTACACGCATGTAAATTTGGTAAATGCACCGATTACGCGAATACATCCGCCGATCTCGATTCTTTTCCACCTCCCTCTCAATCACCCTCCACCTCTTCTTCCTCTCCCATCCGTTCGTTTGTTCTTTACGATTAATTCACTTTACGATTTAACATGATACGTGTATAACATTCTGATCTTGCATTTATATTTGAACAAATATAGAGAATTATGAATGATAAAAATTTTTGAAGATATTTAAATACGTTAATATACATATATAAATATAAAAAAAATCGAAGAGATCGAAGAGATTGAAATAGATCGAAATAGATAGATAGAGAGAGAGAGAGAGAGAAAGAGAAAGGGAAAAGAAATTCGTTAAATATACGATAATGCCTGGTTCTGTCATTATTGTTCCGCTAAAATATGTATAAATTTCGATAGAATTTCAACGCAATCGGAGCCGTGCTTCGTTTTAAAATTATCTTATCGTTGAATACAATTCACTAAAGAATGCAATATGAAAGAGAAAGAGAGAAGCTTTAAATTACTGCCATTGATTAATCTTTGCCTGCGAAATAGCATAAATGACGGCATTAAAATAGAGAGAGCGAGAGAGAAAGTCTCTGATTTTTGAATCCATAAAGCGAGATCATCTCTGAATAATGCCTCTAGTATCGTTTGAATGTGTGTATGTGTGTGTGTTGAAACCTTCGGCAACTATCGACATAGGTAAATCTGCATGGATGAATTTGTGTTCGTGTATGGGGACAGTAAGTATGTGTGTGTATACGTGTGTATATAGATGTTCATACTGAAAGCATCTTTGTCGATCATAGCCGTTAGTATTATAGTACATATATACGTAGATGTAGCTGTGTAATTTCAGTACAGAGGTATCATATACGAGCGTACACGAAGCGAACGGATTGAAATCTGAACATCGATCGAGACAACGAATTCCACACTAGCTCGATGGCACGTACGAAAAGGCAAGAGCGACACTGCGAACAGGAATACCTAAATGCCACGAGAATCCGAAATTTTTGTCGTCCGATACGGAGAATACCGTACTGGACACATGCATGTAGATACTACGCACATGTCTGGTATTCAATTAATCCTTACAGAAGAGGAAAAAAAGAAGCACAGTGATATATGCATACATATATACGTAAAGAGAAAGAAAGAGAAAGAGAATGAATTTATATGTATCTAAATTTTCTATATTATAATTTTCTATATTATATATATACAATAGTATAATAAAGTATAAAGAACAAGAGAAAGAAAGAGAGAGAGAAAAAAAGGATAGATATCTTTACCTATATTTATAAATATATAGTATATAAAGATCGATGCATATTAGATCCATCTAACGAGGTTATATTGAAATTTGATCCATCTTTAAAGTCTTTTTACTTTTCTACAAGTATATTCATAATTATCCATTCTTATCTCTTCTTGTACTCTGAAAATGAATGTTTTGATAGTCGTGCTGTTTTATCGGATCTAATCTAAGGATCAAATAATAATTTCACATTTTAACTATTTGCTTCTTATATAAATTCATTTATTATCTAATTGAAGTATGTAATTATATCTTTTTTCCTATTTTAATTGGTCAGTTTAATTATTTCATACAATAACTGATATTTTACGAATTAACAAATTTCACTAATTAATGTTAAAAAACATACATATTTATAAATTTATATACAAGTATTTAGATTTACCATATTTTCATTTATATTGCTATATGTATATGGTATAATAAAGTATAATGACAAAAAACTATACGTTGCTATATTTATAGATATATTATACATATATAAAAATATATGTATCTATATCTACGTACCTACATGCATTCCTATATAGGTATAAAAATAAATATCAAATGGATGATCAGTCGATAATAAACAAATATTCTTTGAAAGTATTTCATTAAAAAAACTGATATTGATGTTACAAAGCGGTGATTAATTAAACGAATAATTATTTTTATTGCAATCTCTTAAAAATCTCTGATCGTACTTATCCTCGTACGATCCTCGTACTTATCCTTTAGCTCGCTTATCGTCCTGATCCGTTCCACGCTAGGCTCGTCCGATTAATGAAATTATATCCGGCTTTCACATCAAAACAGTGAACCGTGCAAGATTATAAAAAGCAATTTCACCACATTCTCCTCGTATCGATACTATCATGTATATGCTTACGTCGGAAGAAAAGGAGAGAAAAATGTGTCAACTCTCCAATCGATTAAATAGATTACCAATCGACAAACGTCTTTTTCCATCGAAGTAATTCAATGAGACAATTATATCGGAGATAATAAATTATTAATAAAATAATTACATCCTTTCAATGGAATAAAATCAAAGAATATAAGAACAAAAACCGACGAACACATACCAAGAGAGTGAGAGAGAGAGATAGAGAGAGAGAGAAAGAGAAACGAACAAAAGTTTTTGTACTTTTTTCTAGGTATTAACTAAACGAGAGACGAAGGAGGAAAGAAATAGAAAAAATGTTTCATTAGCGATTTTCGATGCATCGCTTTGTTCTGTCGTCGATTGTCATCTGCTGGTTCGCTCTATCTTGCCTCGCGATAAACTATAGGTTCCCATTTATTGCACTTTTCATGATGCATGCTCACTACTAGACAAACGCACATAGACTTACAATCACCCATACGGAATAACATTCTATCTATGGATACTTATGTACTACATTATTTAGTATATAAT
Source organism: Polistes fuscatus (assembly GCF_010416935.1). Classification (NCBI taxonomy): domain Eukaryota; kingdom Metazoa; phylum Arthropoda; class Insecta; order Hymenoptera; family Vespidae; genus Polistes; species Polistes fuscatus. The sequence goes on along the minus strand of NW_025113107.1, from coordinate 6,185,510 downwards.
AGTATTTGTATATACACGATAAAGACATATCTACTTCGCATATATAACTGTGTATATAAACATATGTGTGTGTTGTGTGTCATATATGTATATACACATATAAAACATGGAAGTAATAGAAAAGAAAAAAAAGAACGGCAAACCCGCAAGTATGGTTTCGTTGAGAAGAAATAGGAAACGTGAAAGAGTAAAAAGAGCGAGGAAGACAAAGAGAGATTGTAGACAGATGCGTTAACTGATAATCGATAACTCTTCTCTCTCTCTCTCTCTCTCTCTCTCCCTCTATCTATCTATCTCTCTCTCTATCTATCTCTCTCTCTCTTTCTTTCTCACTCTCTTTCTCTCTTTGCTCGTATTACGGATAGAAAATATTGACGCGAGGCAACGACCATCGGGCAAGCGATATTAAACCGTTTCCACGCCCTGGATAAAATTTCCGTCCTATCGTGTTCTAGAACAGGAGTAAAATAACATTTGGATTCTAACGTTGCACGAATAAACCGTTTTCGCAAGAACTCCGATCATTTCCTCTCTTCTTCTCCCTCTTCCTTCTTACCCTCTTTCTCTCTCTCTCTCTCTTTCTCTGATATCTCTTATCTCTTTTATTTTTGCCTTATATAACACCAAAAATAAAAGCATTTGCGTAATTTTCATTATAATTATATAATAATTATAACTTTTAAACGCTCATTTTCACCTCGATCGCAATTTATGCAAACACTTACAGACTCGTTTTTTCGAGTGTACAAATAAAAAGTAAAAAGAGAAAGAGGGCGATTTTCAATGCACGTTTCTACGTACGTAGTACTCCACCGGTCATGTGTAATTACATGGAAAATAATTGTGCATGCTTAACTATAATATTAATGTTTAGCAATTATAATGTAGACTACATTATATTCACAAGTACACATCAAATGTTTCATTTAACAAATGGATGATTCAATGGCTTTGTAAACGAGATATATATGTATATAGATATATATATATATATATATATCGATGGATAGTATTCGATTATGAAAAAAGAAAACATTGATACAGGACAAATGGGAATCGGTTAAAAGGGAAGTAATGTTAGGTGTTCCGATTAAAAGGAAAAGAAAGATACGATTGGTAGCTGGCTAGAATGGCAAATGAAAACAGTTTGAATTGATAATCGATAGTACCTTTGAAACTATCGAACCTATAAAAAGTATTGACGATAGAAAAGACTTGAAATTTTAACTGGTAAAGATAGAGTGTTCTAATATATAAGTAAGAAAAATAGTCTAATTTGTTACTACAATTTACACATTCTTTTTTCTCTTTAATATTCTATGTTTCTCTTTTGTACTCTCCAATTGAAAAAAAAAAAAGAAAGAAAAAAGTATCGTTACAGGTCTCTTGAGTATTTAAACGTTAGTGTCGAAGACTTTAAAAACTAAGAATCTTAAGTGACTCTTAAGTGCAAGAGAGCGTACATGAGATCCTTAATAACGGTGTTACGTGTAGCGTAAGATAGAACAGGTGAAATATTTAACAGAAACGCTTAGGTAGTTTGTAGGTAAAGCTCGGAAATAACTTAATCACTTGATGAATTTTTGAAAGAATCTTATATGCGTTAAATCCCGAAGGATGGGAAAGAGAAGATAGGTAGATGCGTTAATACACTGGAGTCCAGGACGATACGAGCCGTCCGGAAAAGCTGCTAACTGGAATGGCGCATGGTTGTACGACGTCGAGCAAGAGCATGATCCTTCGTGAGCATGCAACAATCTGTGCGTGATAAATGATCTCGAACGGCCATTATGCGGTTGATTTGAGCAACGCTCATTCATGTGCAACGCTGCCAGAGTACTTCACTGTCTGTGCGAACGGACCATTCAGGGCACACAACTATAGTCGCATCGCAACTCTGTATTCTGCCACGGGTCCTCTTGTTTTAACCCTCTCGCCCTCTTTACCAACACTATTACCATGTAATCGTATACGTGAACAAACTCACGTACGAGTGAGGCGAGAGATTTATCAAGCAGGTTAACAACGCGGACGAGTAATAGAATCGGATCCCATTCCACAAAGCCCACTGTGTATTGCGTGTTTGCTTCACTGGTATATTCGATTCTAATCAAACTCTCTAAGCCTCAGGGAAATAATACATTTTCAGCTATCTAAGTACGTAGTGTACTTAGATAATAGATAATATTCTAAGCCTATTACAACGTTTCCTTGCTATTCTTGTTTGATACTTTACTTTTTTAAGCATCAACGAACCAAAGGATCTAACTTTTCTTCTTAAAATGATTATATTATATTAATGAGAAGTTATAAATTAAGTTAGTTTTAGCTCGAAACTAAGATAAAAAAAAAGTTAGTTAACTTTACGGCGCTGTAAAGATAAGAAAGTCACCCCTTTCGAAAGATTTATTATTGGCCTGGGCTCGTTGTAATAAACCTCAACGGTATCGATACAACACGTAATCGTTGAGCTTCGCTCGTTATGTTCACGTACGTGATTTATGCATTCACGTTCTTCGTTACAGCGGGATATTTTTGAAATTAGTCGTTACCGTACGCTCGTTCGCTTCTTCGATCGACGGATTGTATTCATTTTAAAGCTTGGTAAAATTCTTTTTTCGAATAAACGAATTTATTACGTATGGATATATCTGTACAAATCATAATATACATCGTTTCATTGTCTTTCAACAGAGGTCCCAACGAACGAGTTAACTTGCGATCAAATATACGTGTGTATGTAAATACATACATGTACATATCGTTATTGGCATATCATTTTATTATGAACAAATTCAGTGCACGAATCGTGTATATTCCCTATCCTTTATGTAGTACACCTCTTTTGAAGCATTACCAAGCTCTATTCAACCGAGATAATCGTTGAAACGTGCCTTGTAATGAAACGGGTTAACGAGAAGATAGAGAAAGAAAGAAAGAGAGAGAGAGAGAGAGAGAGAAAATAGATTCCATTTGTCAGATACGTATGGGGAGATATTTCGATCGTTTATTCGAACGAATTTTTGCCTAGCCAAAGTAGATGGTAATTCGATAAAATAAAAAAGAAAAAAAAGAAAAAGAAAGAGAAAAAGCAATATTCGACGAATATGTGATGAGCACTCTCGCGAAATAACATCGATTGTGTTCGCATACGATAAGATAACCGAGTGGCAAACGAATTCTCTACTCGTTGCATGTCCATTAACGCTAATCGATTCACGTAACGTTAGATCTTCGAAGCAAGCGAAACTATGTGAGCGTCATTACATATTTGTTCTACTCCCGTTGCGTTCCGTGCAGCCGAAACTCGAGGATGTCTCTCTGTAAGTAAATTAACTCGATACATTTCCGTAATTACGATTAATTATACATCCCACTAAAACGTTAACTGCCTTCTATTCGGACCATTCATCCAATTATCCGTAAAAATCAGTTCTTTTTTTTTTTATTGTATTTTATTATATTTTTATTTCGTTTTTTTCCTTTTTTATTTTTGTTAACCAAACAATAAAAAAATAAGTTCGGAATGAATCGATTATAAGTGACTGTCATTCGTTTATCGTTGACACGAGACACGAGTGTTTTACTAAATGATAAATAATTTGTCTTGTTTCTCAACGTTACAGAGCAGGAAAAGTTTATCTTCTAGTAATACGAGTAGGATTAAAACTGTAAGTAATGTCGAGTTGGTACCTATGCTTTAGTTCCCTTTCTGTTACTTTTACGATTGTTACTTGATGTTTCCTTTAACGATTGAAGCACAAAGCTCATAGAGCATCAAATAAGAGATCGAGATGCACTCACAGTAATTAAAACTAAAACACGAATTGATTTTCGATTCGAAACCGTTGTTTCTTTATCCAAAAAAGATTAATTTTTATTTTCCCTTTTTTTTTTTCTTTCTTTTTTAACGTTAAAATATAATAAATACACATATACGTATAATCCATGTTAATTATTATTAGAAATTAATTTACGTAAAAAGTTAGATAGCTTCGTGATCTTTGATTTCATCGATCTATTCGTACCTACATTGTTAATTAATAGAGAAGTGCATTGAGCGATTTAACGGGAAGCTTTCACAGACTTAACAGAGTAATACGAGAATAATCGATGAGGGTATGAAGGTATTAACCGTGTATAAGATGTGCGAGATAATTCTAGTCTCGTGTGTGGTAACTCGAGACGAAATAGAGAGAGAGAGAGAGAGAGAGAGAAGAGAAGTTTGCTGTGATAGAGAAAGATAGAAAGAGGTAGAGAGAGAAATGTATAGATGGCAAACGTCAAGTGGATACACGAAAGAGAGACAGTGAAAGTGAAGCGCCAACGTTACTCAACGAACGCGACAGAGAAACAAGGAGTTAGATGTTGGTATGCGTAAATCGAAACGAACGTCTGTGTGTAAATGTAGTAACGCTTAGCAAGGGAAAGAGAAAGAGAAGCAAAGAGAAGAGAAGAGAAGAGAAAGGGTGAATAGAGGAAAAGAGAGAAGAGGAGAGGAGAGAGGAAGAAAGACGAAAGCTCCTGCTCATAACGCGACCCCGTATCAGTTGATCCAATTTGACTCCCTCTGACACAGCGTACATCGAGGCTACGTACATACGTACGATAATACCTAACCCTAATACCCATCCCAACGCCCTACTACCATCCATTGGCATCGCCATCAGTGCCCTTCTACACAGGCTATATCATCCCATAGGCTAAAATTTCACTGTCATCACTACCTCGAATTATTATTCGTTAAAATGAACTTTATCGCGACTTTTCCATTCCCTTTACTACCACCCCCGTCACACATTACGCGTGCTTTTTCTTAAATTAAAAATCATCCCCCTATTTCCCAACCATCCTAGATAGTTTTCGACGAGTCACCCAAACGTAAATTACTCTCTCATTTTGTCTTCTAACGACAACGATTGAAAGCGATCGATAATATACGACAGTTGTGTCAAACAGGCACCTTGCAATATCCAAATAAGAATGTGGTTAACTGTCTGGAACTTGAAGAGTTCTTTTTTTTACTCGGTATAATCATTTTTGAGAAAGCTTACTTTTTGTATTATCCTTGAAAGTTTGTTACGTCATTATCGGAAATATCCTGTATACATAATAATGTATCAATAATATCTGTTATTATAATATACGAAAATAAATTCACAGCGGTTATGTTAATAATTGAATTTAAATAATAATAATTCTGAGATATTGATAATATTAAAATTGAATAAACACTATTAAACACTATCAAATAATAATTGAATAACAATTTACATATATATATATATATATATATATATATATATATATATAATTGTATATTTTATTAATGAAATAAAATATTTGTTTGCTCCTCGATTGTTCTTCGTTCAATACACTCTATTATTAACTTTGATTTAAATGCGTAAAATGTTAAACATAATGTGTAAAATTCGGTAATTATATGTATATATAATTAAATATATGTATATATAATTATATGTATATACAATTATATGTATAAATTTCAAAAAAACTAGTTTACCTTTAGAAGTTCGAAAGAATATCGTAGTATGGGCTATTCGCATGGCAATGGAGTGTAACGAATAAGAGATGGGAGTTTGGAGGACGTACAAATGATATCAATATGTATCCATTAAGACCTTTCCTCTCTTTACTCTTACCCTCTTTTTATTCTTGATCTCACACCGTCTCCTTTTCTTTTACGAGATAATGTTTAGGGGGTTGTCGTTGCTAAGCAACCGATTCCGCTTCGACGATTTCATTGCGGAACAACAGAAACGAACTTTTCCTATTCTTTCTTTATCTTCTTCTTTTTCTTTTTCTTTTTCTCTTGCTTTTTGATTCATTCACGTTATTCCTTTTCTCATTCTTCTTCCCTTTTCCTACGAACTAACTGGGGATCATCTGACATGCCTTTTTTATCCTATATCACGCGACCTTGAATCTAATTCGCTTCCTTGGCTTTTTTTTATCCTTCTAAAGCTTCTCATCGATCTTCTTCCAAGTTTTTTCAACGATATCTTTCGATCCAAATTGTTTTCCTCTGTACTTAATACCTAATTTTTATGTAAAGAAAAGGGATGGAAATATAAACAACCCTCTTGTAATTTGTTTTTTTCCTGAATATAAGTAAAGAAATAATCGCAAATGTCATTACGATTCGTTAGACGGTTTTGTTATTTCATAAAAATAACGAGATAGTCACGAATTACCCAGCGAGGGGTTTATTATACCTGGTCTATCTATTATTTATTTTCTTATATATTGGATTATAACATATAATCTTTTTGTTTTCTTCATTTGAAAAAAAAAAAATACATTTGATGGAATAAGACAAAATTTGTTTTCGTTCCAATCAAATTAATTTCTATCTACGAGAATATGTACACTAATATTTTTTCCTACAAATTGAAAATCCTTATTTCGTAAAAAGATCGATTTTTCTTGGAATTGAAAAACGAGAAGAAATAAAACGAAAAATAGAAAAGACGACTACCACCGATCTTCGTCAAAAGAGAAACAAAATGCGAGATGAAGTAAGTACATAACTAATGTAAGTAGTTGTTTCGCGATCACGCGATAGATTCCCACATTTTCCTCAGGCTTTTAGTAGAATTGCTTTTACCAACTGATTACGTAATTCGATAACACCGAAAGCGCGAGTATCAACGCGTTTTATACGATAGCATAATACTCTTGAGAATTCAACGGACTTTCATCATTCATTCTCACTCACTTACTCATTCACTTACTTACTCGCTCACTCACTCACTCATTCACTTGCTCTCTCTTTCTCGTACTTAAAACTTCACGTTTGATCGAAGAAAAACGAGTCAACTGATCGTTCCATATGCGGTCATGTTTTCTCGTAAAGGAATTCGAAGTGAGTTCAATAGAAGAGAGAGAAGAAGAGAAAAGTTTTTCTCCGGTGGCTTTTATTATTAGCTCTTTTTTCCTCCCTATCCTGGTGTAATCCACCACCTCTACCACTAACGTTAGCCAACTACGTTTGGAGAGAAAGTAACAAGTATTATTCTTCGTGGAACTTTAATTTGTCTTTCCCTGTTTAAGTAACGTTACTTATTTCTTTTGATCGTCCGAAAGAGAAAAGTAAAGGTATCCCTTGCGATCGAACCTCTTCCTTCCTTCCTTCTTTTCTTTCTCTCTCCACCCTTTCTTTCTTTCTTTTTCTTCTTTACTCTTCTCTTTTCGTCTCGTTTTCTCTTTTATTTGCTACCTTATCTCATTGCTAAAGCTTCCTTTCCTACCACCAACATTTGATATCTTTTACACACACACACATACATACATAAATACATATATATATATATATATATATCTATCCACCTACATAAAATATCTTTGAAACGCGGAGATGAAAGGGCCGACGAAACAAAACACACGATTCCTTTGAAAGATAAGTTTCCAATTACTTCGAGGTAGGAGAAAATCGAGCACAATATAAATGGCACGTACTGTTAGCGAGAAAAGTCGATTAACGCTAGCACAATTGCAAAGAAAATTTAATCGATCGATCGTAGCTCGTTAGTCGTCTCTCTTCCTTTCTCCCCTCTCTCTCACTCTCTCTCTCTCTTCGACGTTTAATGCGACATACGTGTAGTGTGTTCGTATAAAAAAAAAAGTCTAATCGCGTATCGCATTACGAGTTTCCTGCCACAACTCGTACTCGGATATTAGAGATCTCTGTTTAAGCCAGCCAACGTAGGCGTTTGATAATAACGCTTGCGCGAGCGACTTTGAAATAAGCAGAGTGGAAAATTGTCAGAGATCGCGTTTCGTGGACTCATGTGGCGTGATTATTAATTTAACAAGGGTTCGATAATCCAGACGGACCACCCGTACGTTACTGCTGCTGCTGCTGTTGCTGCTAGTCATCCGGTCATTATCCATACACATACACACATATATAAACAGAAACACGTGTACGCACATGAGTACGCGAATCGATCGAGCAACTCGCACCGTACATCGACTGCGATTACTCGACCGTTATATTAGCTGGACTGTCCTGATAGATTACTCGACAAACTGCGTACCCGACCTTTTCAAGATTTAATAGTGATTTATGAGTCTTCCTACTATTTCTTTCCCTATATTCCTTTAATTTTTCTACTTACTTACATTCTTTCTTTCTTTTTCTTTCTATCTTACTTTCTTCCTTTCTATTTTACTATCTTTCTTTATCGTTACGTTTCTTCTTCGGTTAAACTTAACGTTTTTCTTCGATCCTTCTTTCTCAACCGAAAGGAAAACTTCGTTTGCTCGTCCTTCAAAAACCTATCTACAAATAAAGACACTTAAATGGAAAATTTCGAATCTAAAAAGATATACGATTACCTTGAATATCCACGTGGATTACTCTAGTATTCTTTTTTTGAAACGTCGTCTAATCCGTTCTTATCTTGATCAATTCTTTACACTCGACGTACTATTCCCTTTTCTCAATACTGATAATAAAGTATCAAAATATTATGATTTTAAATTCCATCTTTCAATTTCATCTAATTTCACGTTCGAACGGCTAAACGATTTCTCTGACTGCAAATAAGAAAGGAAAATTATATAGATATCATTAGATATTATAGATAGATTCAAATTTAATCGAGAGTGCAAAGATTTAATATGACTGGTAAAAACGCTTTCATGGACTTTTAATCTTTATCTCATCTTGACTTTCATATTCTTTTACTAAACGTTCTGGGCTTCAAGTTCTAACGACGATGCAGACGACGAAGACGACGATGAAGCAAGAAGTAGTAAGAAGATGCAGAAAACTAGAAGCGCGGAAAGAGAGAAAGAAAAACAGAGACGAAGAGAGAGAGAGAGAGAGAGAGAGAAAGAAGAAGGATGCAAAAAAGAAGATAAAAAAGGAAAGGAGAAGGAAGCACTCGGGAAACTAAGGCGTAAGCAAACTCCTCGGAACAGTTTCCTCCGAACAAAAGGAGATCACGTCTATTTCCATCGTGTCTCATTCTACGAACTATATATATATAAACATTTCAAGATCTTTTTCGAAAAAGTTGCGTTCTCTGCGTTAAGAACGAAGGTAGACGTAAGTCTCTTTGACGTCCGCTAGCAACCAAGCTGCTCGCTATGGTAGACACGTTTGAGCACACAGTGAGGAAGCAAGTTTGTGAGAGAGAGAGAGCGAGAAAGAGAAAGAGCATGGGTGTTGCAGCATCCGTCGCTTGATATATATCCGTTGTACCTTAACCGAGCGGAACACGTTTGAGGCTCCAGTATCCAAGGGCGAAGGACGGCCGTTGAGCCCTCTGTTGGTGTGTACCGAATCCTCGCACCACTCGTCTACCTCATGAATATTTAAACTGGATATTAAAGGCGCAAAATCACCGCACAACGGGCAGACCCCTGCCCCCTTCATCCCAGCCCCCAGCCACCAACCACCAATCCCCCGAACCCCATCGCTATCCCTCCCCTCCCAACTCTTCCCTTCCATCTTTCTCTCTACCTCCACTCATACCACCCTCAAACCTTCTCTTCGGCCGCCGTCGCATCGAATTTCGAGAGTACCGAGTAATCGATCTCGAAGGTCCTCGAATCACGACGCCGAACCTCGTCGAGGGTGTCTCGAGGAGGATGAAAAAATTTCCGCGAACTCCGGACATCAGTAATTCCGTAGGTATCTACCGAAGAAGGATAGATTGATCGAAATTAAACAGCTGATTCTATCCAAAACGATGATACTATGTGTGTGTGTGTATGCATGTATGTACGTAATATATAATAAATCCCAAAAGTATTCGTACGCCCACTGTCAATTTAAAACAATCAATATTTTCTCGTAATACTATTTTTCAATATTCTTATACGCAGAAACATATTTTAGGAATATTTAAAAACTCTTTTTAAATACTCTTTTAAATGAATATATATTTTTTATTATAAGAGAAGTAAAATTGAATGTAACCGATAATATTAATCTCACAAGATATTCCTAATCGTATCAAAAATATTTTTAAGCGTTTCGGCTGCAAGAAGCATCAACAATTACTATTTATTAAAATGATTAATGTATTTTTATTATATTTTACGTTGGTACAAATATTCTTGTGATACCGATTGTTAATAATTTAAATAAAATTATATTTATTTAACAAGAAAATGTACTTGCTCAACAAAATTGATATCAATTTGAAAGTTTAATCATCTTAAGATAGGTTTCCGTGTAAAGGAATTTTGAAGTTTAACATTACAAGCAAATATGAATTATGTGTATGTATGTGAGAAACTTATTGTTTACAAATAAAAAAATAAGATTGTTGTTTCTCTTTCAGTTTATCCACGTTTATCTTGCTCGAATTTTCCTACGCATCTTCCTATCTTCCTTCCTTCCTTCCCATCGTCGTTTTTGGTGAAGAGAAAATTTGACGAAATAAGGTCAGAGAGTCCCTAAAACCAATTTTCCAAGCTCACTTGGTATAATTTCTCGGCAGCGTGTCTTCCTCCTCATTCTCTTCGTCGATGTAGAACAAACAAGTTTTCTAATGCGCTAAACTTGGAGAGAATAGAGAATATCTCTCTCTGTCTGTCTCTGTCTGTCTGTCTCTCTCTCTCTCTCTCTCGTTTTCCCTTTAGTTCTCATCGTCCTTGCATACGTACGTACGTATGTAGATAGTACATAGTCATGTAAATGCACTCACTCTCTCTCTCTCTCTCTCTCCCCCTCTCTCTCTGTCTCTATTTCTATCTGCGTGGAGAAACTTTCTTCATACACGCTGGCGGTGTCACGAGCAGACTTTAACCCTTATATTTTCAAACGCCCGTGTACAGTAATAATTATTCTATACGAGACATTCCGGCCGGATGTTCAAGCGTCCTTGCTACGTAGAAAGAAGAGAAGAAGATTGTAAAGGAGTAAAGTGGAGCGTTTCTTCTGCCGGTTACGTTTAAAAAGCAAACGTACGGCTCATTCAAAGCCTTTTCTTTCTCGTTCTTTATCTTTTTATAACTCTTCTCTTCTCTTCTTTTTTCTATTATTTTGTTGGAGAAAGACAAATTTTTCCATAGATAAAGAATTTATTCGACAAACTGTGTTATTCTCTCTTGATCGAAGAATTACTCTCCCACCCCACACCTAGTCAGAGAAAAATACGAAGACAGACGCACAAAGATATAAATCTTTTTTATTCAATTAACTAATATCAATGCCAAAACATTTTTCATTAGTTTCTTCTCTAAGGTTAAAACAAATCCCGTGTGCGATATAATAGAATATTATTTTCCCGGTAAGTTTCATCTAAATCGCCGGACTTAAAAAAGCATTCGAAAAGTCTCTACTGTCACGAAGGTCCTTGCAGTTTCTATAACACCAGTACCACCATCACTCCTACAACCATAACCACCAGCAAACAATCCCCCTGTCGTTTCACAGTTTCGAGTAAAAGTTGAAACATGTCAGATATATTTTTTTGACGGCCGTCCTGGCTAACGCAGCATCCTTCTAAAAAGCTTCGAAATCTATCAAGCTGATTTTTCAAAGAGCGAAAGGAGAAAAAGAATAAATGAAAAAGAGGAGAGCAAAGAGGAAGAAAACGAAAAAGAAAAATAGGATACGGTTATCCGCGAATTCACTGAAAATAATAGTATCACTTCGTGATACGTCGTGGATAACATTAACGACGCGTGCATTTTCCCCCCTTTCCCGAAAAAGAGTAAAGAGAACGGAAAAGAAGAGTAGAGGAAAGAAAAGAAAAGAAAAGAAAAGAAAAGAAAGGAAAGAAAAGAAAAGGAAAAATAAAGTAAAACAGAGAAAAACGAAACTCGTAAAGAATGACGGAAAGAAAGAAGAAAATGCTCGTGGAAACGTTTCATAGCCATAGAAGAGAAAAAAGTAACGTTAAAGTCGTACGAATCATCGTCTTTTCGTAGTTTCGAAACAAGTCTCGTTATGACGTCACCCCCAAAAGCTTATAACGTCTTCTTCCACCAACTGCCAACTCGCCGTCGCTTTATTATTGCTCCAAGAAAGTAGAAACAATGGCTTTTTTTTCTTCCGTGAACACTTCACCTATTTACCTTTCAACCTTTGACCTCTTATCGAAAATAAGTGAGCTTTCTCGTACAAAACATTAATGAGAGAATTTTGGTATCATTTATTCTTTTTAATTATTTATTTTAATACGATAAATAAATATATAGTACGCACATGTAGATATAACTTTTGAATATACATGCGTATATATATATGGATTAAATGTCCGATGATCATTCGCTTTTACAGTTAAATACGTTTCACGCATAATGCGGCATTATTTATCAATAATGCAAGCCCCTATGTAGAGGGAGGATTAAATTATAAATTCTACGCCGTGATTAATTGCTAATGAACTTTGCGCGTGACGATGTTTAATAATGCAAATGCGATCGTGAGAGCTGCTCGGAGCAAACCGTAAACTGAGTCTTTCCAATTTTTTTTTGTCCTTATAGTTCAGCAAAATATTCGAGTAATCGCCAGATAGAAACAAGCTATATAATGTATAATATATATAATCTTCTTAACTTTCGTGAATTGATTATCCAAAAATCATTCAAGAAAAGTAATGAATATGTCTTTCTCTCTTTCTTTTTCAGTAGTAGGCTGATAAACGAACGTCTCGCCATTGCCATCTCTTTCACTTGGCAATATATCAAGGCTCTAGCAAAAGTAACGAATTTGGTTCTTTGTCGGCACATCGGATTTCGCCGGCGGCCGATTAGAAAAGCACTGGCTTTTCGCATACATAAAAAAGCAGAGAAAAACGTATACGCTTGTTATACCATCTGTTTTTGATCGGTTCTCGTCGTTGGTATTGCTTCCATTAATTTTTCTCTATGAGTAAACGACTCTTCAGTTTGTTCAATCTGTCATCTGATTCGAATCTCGACGATTTTTATTGTTTATTTCATTGCTTTGGATTCTTCGTTCAATTAACTTCTTTAACACCAAACAAAGCTATCACATTTGTTCCGTTTGTATTAATCACATATATATATATGTATATGTGTGTGTATATATATGTATAAATGAAATAATTAATCGCATTTAAATGTTGCGCGTAAACGAGAGAAAATAAATATAATTATTAACGAAATTAAATATAATTTCGTAAGGTAAGGCCTTGCTCGTAAGCCTTGGCTCGTAGCTAAGGAAAGTCACAGAAATAAATATTTAACACTGTTAAAGATGTTTGCGAAAAGATAAAAAGAAGAAAAAAGGAGATAACGAAAGTCTCTTCGAAAGAGTTACTCGAAGAAGAATATATCCAAGTAATATTATATTTTTAGTATAATAAGTCCACATAGTTTCGTTAAACATTATTCTAAATCCCTTTTGGTAGGTAATATGAAAAACATATTTTCCACTATGGTGCTCGGCAAAATGGAAATTTTTAATTAGTCATAAAAAAATAAAAGAGATACATACACAGTCACGTATTTGAAATAATCCAAGAGGGTTCGCTCGTTAAACTACCTTTTGCTAGATCACGAAAAGTAAGGGCAAATTTTAAAAAACAAAATTAATAGCTGAGGCTTTGGAACATCAGCTTTTTTTTTTTTGAGGATTTGTTGAGAGAAGGTATTTCACAGATGATACCAAATTTTTCGTATTGACGAATTTTGTATAGGGAACATCAAATTAAAATGGAAACAAAAATGAAAGAAATATTTTTCGTCGGCCGGCGCAAAAATGAAATACTTACAAATGCGCCAAAGCGTTTCCATATTTAAAGCCTCTTTGAGAAAAAGAATTTCGTGAAAATTCAAAAAAGCATGCGTACATATTCCTTCTCTCTCTATCTCTCTATTTTTTTTTTTCTTTACAGAGGTGAAAAATTAAAATAAAAAAAAAATTATTAATGTTTTCATCTTGACATCATTTGCTTCGTACTATTTTATATTTTAAATTCTTTTTCTCGTTTTTGGAATTTAAACTGACATCCGTCACGTTATGGTGATGCGCGATATTCTTCTCTCTTTCTCTCTCTTTCTCTCTCGCTCTCTCTCTCTGTTTCTCTCTTATTTTCGTTTGAACTAGCAAACATGAGAACCGAGAGTTTCGCAATTTTTCCATGAAGCGTGAAAAAACTTGATATCTTTTAGCTTAAGAAATGATGTCAGAATATTTTATTTCCTTTCTTTGTTAACTATATCGTATAAAAAAAAGTTTGTCATTAATATGTTAACTAATATAAAATTATATCATATATCTGATTTCCAAAATTTCAAATGGTCTTTTTTCTCCATTTTCTGAACGAATTTATATATATAGTTAATTTTTTATGTGTTCATTTTTATATACACATACATATAAAACATTTGATTTCTTAGAATCTAATAAAAAAGAAAATATAATTTATATAATTAATAATGAATTAATAAAAAGTAAATTAATATGAAAATGATGAAATAGAGATAAAAATGGGAAAGAACATAATAAAAGCGGACAAATAAGGGACGATTATATTTATCGATGGATCCTATCGATGATGAGTTGATTTTACGTTAGAAAAGAAGGAAATCTTCTTCAGCGAATAAATATTATCCGAAGAGAGAGAGAGGGGAAGAACAGAAAGAAGACAGAAAAATCGATTCTTAAGGAGAAAACTCCAAAAATGAGAAGAATCTTACTGATGTTTCTTTTTGAAGCAGAAACTCGTGAATAATATCTTCTCCAATTTCACTGCTTATGGAATTTCCGTTGTTTCGAGGAATATCTATCTCGTTCGTGCGAAATGTCTTGTAAGAAAATAACCTGATCCTTCTCAATCCCCGTGTAGAACAATACAGAATAACATAAGAATAGATGAGATGACAGCTTTCTATAAAATTATTTTTTCAATAAGGTTACGTAAAAACGTAACGCGTAAGAAGTGAATTGAGCAGCATATCTTTCGATACTGTTCGAACGATGGGAATCGTACTCGAAGATGCAGAGGAGATATCATAGCACATTTTTGAAGGCAATAAAACTGGTAAACAAACCCAGAGTTTATTCGAGACGTGTTGGTGCGAAGAAACATTCAGCCGATAGACCTTTTAAGTGATGTCAACTTGCTAAGTAGACACATGCGTTTCTAACAAGAGAAATGTGATTTCCTTTGTCCTAAATAAGTTTCTCCCGTGGTGTGCATAGTTTCCACCACCACGTTCACTAAAAAACGTTAACCTTCTGCATCGATGGACTATGTGGGTAGACTTTTCTGCTATTAGACAGTCAATCTAGGGAAGGGACGACGATCATTTTCTTCCTATAAAAACCCACGAAGCAACACCATCATCATCATTCGATCACAAGGAATCATTCGATCACATGCACTCAATCATCATTAATCGATTAACTCAACATCACGAAGAACAACTATTCGAAATCGTATCAGCTCCTGACGACGCAACAGAACCAGTACCAAGAAAGAAAACGCAAGCATTGTAGCAGCAAATCACATATCTGCAAATCACGAATTTATCAAGCGGCGCATCATCGGAGCATCGTTCAACAATTCACAACGCAACAATAATCGATATCACATCTACAACGGCATTTTTAGAGATAAATAAATAACGTAGTACTGATCAAGGCACCGATCCTGCAACAAATATGAATACGGGATTATTTAAACTAAATTAAACATGTACAGAGTTTATTACTTTAATAGATTACATCAACGAATTTAAAATGATTATTTTGTTTTGTGTTAATTAATAGCGCAATAAAAAACAAAAACTTGTATTTTTCGAGAAATGTTTCGAAATGATCATCTGTAAATTTAATACGAGCTACGAAATATTTTTTGTAAATTTGTGACGATTCTTGTATATTTTTTTTCTACGATTATTTTATTATTTAAAATTTTTCTAAATGTATTTTTAAGTTGTTCTACAGTAACGAATTTTAAATGGGAAATTTTTAGCACGCAAAAATTATGATAACAAAAGTTGGGATCTTCCAGCAAGATTGAGTATACCAACAGTACATGCAGTATAATGATCAATCAGATTCCGTAAATAATTATTTCTAAAGATTTTGAATAAGGACGTTTAATCTTAACTTCTTTGATTTCAATGGTACGAATTTTTGTTGCATTTTATCAATCCTGAATTTGGTTAAGACTTGACATATAGTGTAACATATGGTTTTTCTATTCGTATTATTAATTAACAAACAAAAAGTAATGAAAATTCGTAGATATAATTCACGAAGTTACCAACTCCAAAATTATTGCCAGTTAGTTTTGAACATCCTGTAGACAAAATCGGCTTACAAATGAAATATCATCCTAATTAAAATGAAACAATGTTCTACTGCAGATAATTTTCTACAATAAAGATAATACAATGAATTCAGTTCTTGAAATTTATAAAGATATTTCATCGAGAATTACGATAGTTAGGTTGGTTCGATTCGTCTCTGACTCTCGCTTGAATTAAAATAATAGTCATTCAATTTAATTATATATGTATATGCCAGTCTAATTATTAGATTTATTGCGTTGCTGAACTCCATTGATAGTCATTTAAACAATTCGCAAGCTAAAGCGAATTATTTCATTTAAGAATTGCTTGAAATTTTCCTATCAAAGCACCTAATTAATACTTAACTTTTTATATTTAAAATAAATGTCCTTAATAATTAAGCTTAATATAAAATATAGCTGTTGAATAATAAATAATACAACACAACGTGTGTGGTTTTATTAATTTTGTTTACTTTTTGTTAAAACAAGAGTTCTTTGATTTAACAAATGAGTGGTTCACATATTAAATCCTAAAAACAAAAAGATAATTTCAAGAAATAATTAACAGAATAATTCGTCTCTCTTTGTGATACGGTGCACTTTATTTAAAAATAACTATTGGATAAACTTAATTATGCATTGCGTTAATTAATTAAAATTTCAATCGTTTAGTTTAGAAGTAATTTTAAGATAGACAATAAATTAAGCAAGCCAACTATGCTATAATTATGTTTTTTTTTTGTTTAATTTATCTTTATTTTAAAAAAGAAATTCAATAAGAAATTATTGAAGAAATAATTTTTCCTTATTATTTGCTTTCTACGTGAAAAAGATAGAAAGCAAAAAAAATAAATAAAGAAAGAAAGAAAGTAAGTAACTATCTTCTTAATCGTCGCTCTTCTTTTTTGCTTTTTCTTTCTTTCTCAAATTTTATCCAACAATTCCTTCTCTCGTCGAAGTTTCCGATACTTAAGATCGTGCCTCGTCGGGTACGTAACGCAGTTTCATCCCCTCCATAGTCTCCTTAGTAACCCCTTTTGGCGAGTACATTATGCAATGAGAGTACTCGTCGCGCAAAAGGGTACTTTCCAACAAGGCAAAACGAATGAAAAAGAAAAGCAAAATGAAAGAGAAAGAGTAATAAAGAGAGTGGCTTATTGTTAATGTAAAAATATTTCTCGTTTTAAAATTTTCTAAAATTAAATAACTTAAATACAATTAATTATTCTCAATGAGATTATTCCAATTATTTCGCGAAAATGATATTTAACTATAAAACTTGAGACACGAAAAATATTGAAATTATAAATTAAAATTTATACGTTCGGATTATATGTAGTACGGATATTTTGCAATGATCGTTTTGTCTGTCATATAGAAATTACATCGACACTAATAATAATATACAGTGAATCACAGGAATATTCATACCTGCTCCCGTTGTCAATTTTAAATAATTCATATTTGATTATAATCCATAGCTTCAAAATTCTTATACGCAGTATAACCTATTTTACGATTATTTAAATTTCAAATTTCATGAATGTTCAATAAATGTACCAATTTTTTACACAAAACAATCACATTTACATTTATTTATATTTATTTCATATACCTATATTAAAATTATTTAAATTGCAAATTTCATCAATGTTCAATAAATATCCTATTTTTAACACGAAACACAATCAAATTTACATTTATTTATATTTATTTCATATATATACCATAAATATTTTCAACCTATCATTTTTAACATTTCTTTCATTTTTAATCATAATTTCAACATACTTATAAACGTTTACAAAATGAACCATTAACGTAAAAAAAAATCATTAATTATTATAATGTGTTAACGCGTAAAAATTTTCATTGAAGAAAGATATATATCTGTTTAGCAAGCTTTTAAAACTGTGTATGTTCCATATTAGAGACACTTATCGTATATATGTATATACATATATATTATACGTATATAGAAACGAAGAGACGTAGTCGCAAATACGTGCGCATACTTGGCGCTCTCGAGCAATGGGAAACTTGTCCAAGTTTCGAGTAAGCGGTGCATCACTATAGTTCTCGTAGAACTCGTCTGTCTCGAATTAACCTCTCTCAATTAAGACAATGGTCCCCCGTTTCTCTGGACATCTATTCCTTCATACACCAGAAGCACTATTTCTATCTCTCTCTCTCTCACACACTTTCTTAATCTCGAGGGATTCATTTACCAAATCGAGATGATGATTATTAGCCACAAAATTCAACGAACCAACCGAATGTCCCTACTCAAAATAAAATGTTCTCAGGTTCTATCAGGGAGGCTCATTAAAAGTTATTTTACAATCTAAGATATTTTAAATCGATTCTGGGGAATGATTATTACGAGCCGATGAACTAGTTTACTTCTCGATCGACTATATCGGAAGGATCGAATTGCATGGATGATAATTAAAAGTTTATTCCTTATCGAAAAAGAAAACTTATGACAATCTAACTATTACGATATTCTAACCTTTTTTTATATAACTACTATGTAAAAGTAACGAATGATTTTATTTTATTAATAATATATACGTTTACTTTTTAGATAATGTCGAAAAGTAATTCAAATAAAATGACATATTTGTTATAATTACGAGATCCCCACGCAGTATCTCTTAAAGTTAATCACTCTCTCGGACTATTCATTCTAGAACAACGTAAAGTTATATCCGACCAAATGTTTGTCTTCATAATTATGAATAATTACATTAACGTTCCTGACATTCTTGAATTTATGATACTTAATAGTCCACACCTAAGGTTCTTAGAAAACGTCCTTTAGTCTATACATCTCTGCACATAAAACTAATATCAACGCAAACAATTGTATCGATCGTATTTGTAATAAGGCCAATTATTTCATTTATCTACTCGACTTTTTGTAGAAGAAAATTGTAATAACCGACTGAACATTCATTTTATTTTTATTTCCATAAATATTTCATAAATTATTTATTCCTGTTCTTAAACACATTCACATTTTGTTCCTATTTGTATGTTTTAATTTTAATCAAAGAGCGTAATCTCAATAATAAATATAACATTATTATTATTATTATTATTATTATTTATTACCGATGATATTTGTATTTCAAAAGGTCATGGGACCCTTCAAAGGATTAGTACTGATTAGGTACGTGTCTATGGAACAGGACTTTGCGCTTATATACTATTTCCGGTGGATGCACCTCGCGTCACAAATCCGCGTAAGCTAGGTCTTGAACATTTTGGGAAGTAGGTAGTACACTGAAGATACCAACCAACCAACACCAAGTGGCCGGAAGATGTTAGAGGAATAGAGAACTCGCGATACATTAACGATTCTCTAGGATATTCTAAACTAGTTACGTGCTTCCACGTCCAAACGTTGGACTAAACGGGACGCAATCGCGATACAGAGAATAATAAACCGGTGCAACCGTGGCATTCAAAGGGATTCATAACTTTACTCCGAATGATAAACGTCTTTTTCATTTTACCTTATGGGATATTATTAAATTCTAATTTTAATGGACAGAACTTTTGAAAAATATTATATTTTTTTCTTAATTTTTTCCCCTTCGTTTGTTGATTAGAAAGAAAATTTCCTTATCGTGATAATATTGATAATGATCTTAAATTTAAAAATACGATCAAAATATTAAGCCGACAAGAAGAATTTATTATGGATTGAATTACTTTCACGATTTTTTCTGATAAGGGCCAAAAAAGGAGAAAAAAATAATATATATGTATATATGTAAAATAACGAAAGAAAGAATTTTTTTCGTTGCAAACCGTTCGTTCTAAATTGGAAACGGGCTGTGAGCTTTCATTGAAAAAAATTTCTTTATAAGAATAATTATAAAATTAAGTGAATAAATATCTAAGATCAAAATGAACTCGATAAAGAGAGAATTTTATCAGAGATAGTAATTAGCTAAGTTCCGATTGGATTATCTTTTTCATTTTTGTCTGACAATGAGAAAGATTAAAAAAAAACTAACATATATATATAAAAGAACAAAAGAATGAAAAATTGTTCACTAAAAAAATTATTCATTCCCAATTAAGAAACAAGCTCGGAGCTTTCATACTGAAAATTTCTTTAGAATAATAATAATCATAATAATAATGAATTGAAATAAGATTAAAATTAAGTCGATAAAAGGGAATCTATAGGGGAATAATAATTAGGAAAGTTCCGATTGGATTGCTTTCGCGATTATGCCTGATAAAATAAAAAAAAAGGATAAAAGCAAGAAAATAAAATACAATAAAATGAAATTAGTTAATTTCGTATAAACACGAAGAAGAATAAGAAGAAGATCATGTTATTCTTACAAGCTGCTGAACAAGTTAATCAAGAAAGCATGAAACTAGTAAGAACATAGATATTAATCTTCACTTTCAAC
Organism: Polistes fuscatus; assembly: GCF_010416935.1. Classification (NCBI taxonomy): domain Eukaryota; kingdom Metazoa; phylum Arthropoda; class Insecta; order Hymenoptera; family Vespidae; genus Polistes; species Polistes fuscatus. The sequence continues at coordinate 6,164,818 of NW_025113107.1, read as the reverse complement.
ATATTGCCAAAAGGTATAATATTCCAAAGATATACTCTTACTTCTGTTTCGGTGGATTAAAGAAGAGAAAAAAATAGAGAAAGAAAGAAAGAAAGATAGATAGATAGATAGATAGACAGATAGACAGAAAAGGAAAGAAGAAAAAGACAACAATCTTATCGATTAATCTACTACTAGATGTTGTTTCAGATAAGCGAGGATTAAACTCCACCTTCGACTTCGAGATTCGATTTTAGCTTGCCTTTGTACATCGACGCCTCCGGGAAATCTCTCTCTCTCTCTCTCTCTCTCTCTAACTCAAAATTGAGATACCGTCATCGTGAGAACTAGCTTACATCTAGAAAGGTAAGTTTCTGCCTCGTCAGCGTCAGTTCGAGCTTCGACTAGATCCATCGAAAATTCGATCCACGCTTCGACTTTTCCCTCCCTCTTTCTCTCTATCTGTTTATCTATCCATCTTTCTCTTTCTCCTTACCTCTCTTTCATTCTTTTTTTTTCTTTTCTTTACTTTCCTTCCGGTATCTTATTATTACTCGGTCATCTTTGAAAATAACTTATAACACAGTTAATATCAATTTACGGTTATAGAAAAGTTAATTACTTCGAAGAGAAGTATTATTAATTATTTCATGGGAACATGATTGTGCCGTATTGTATTGACTGCAAATAACAATGCAAACAATATGATGTAATATTTATATTCTTTTATATAATTTGCTCATATTATGTACACCGTTAGCAATATTAAAGGTAAAAAAGAAACGTATTCAATGTATTCCGAATGAGTCTTTTTCGATTATATCGTATTATTATTTATATATTTTTCGAACGATTATATCAATCACCGATTGTATTCGTATAATATGTTTAATTCGATCATTAATTGACGCTAATACGTAGCAAAATTTCACAATTCAAAAATTTACAATTATATAATAGAACCTTTTATAAAGAAATGGTTTTTTAATACTATTACAATTTTCCTTTGAAAAATATCGATTGTGTAAGTTAGGTATGATGAAAATATGTGATTAAAAGCAGTAAACTCTTAAGGTAATATTATATAAATGAATAAACGTTCGATAAAATATTCAATCAAGTAAAAACATATTTGTTGATGATGATATTCAAGTGTCCGTGAAAAATATAATTTCGCAAGAAATATAAAAAGAAAAAATAACACACACACACACACACACACACGGAGAAAAAAGAAGAGATAACAACACAATAATCTCGAAAACGAATGTTAGAGAGAAAACATACGTACAAGAACGAAAATCCACAATAGATTAAAAACCATTGGCGTGAGATGGAAACTATGGTAAAGATTATAACTTTCGTGATCTCATACTTTTCCAATAGTTTCCACGTTTTCAAGATATAAAATGTATGCGGTCGATTTTGCGCGTTGACACTGACAAAACTTTTCAAATGTCTGATTCATGAGAAAACCGAAAGAAAAACAAAGTTGTTGATTAATTCTGGACGATCTATGAATAAGTGTTTAATTAATACATTACAGTAATAATAAGTATCGTATATTGAAAACAAAAATTAGATCCTTATGAGAAAAATTGAAACGTCATTTTGGAAAGGTATTTGTAAAGTAATATGAAACAAATAAAAAAAAAATAAAAAAAGAAGAAAAAGCAAAAATAAATAAATAAAAATGTAATATATATATATAAAGAAAGAGAGAGAGTGAGAGAGAGAGAGAGAGAGAGAGACAGAAGAAAAATCATAGCTCTTTCCGCTATAAACTGGTTACTTAATAAAAGAACTGGTTACCTATAAACTGAAATAAAAGATGAAAAGTCGAATAGAATAAGAAAAAAAGAGCAGAAAGATAAAAAAAAGTAAAAACAAATGAACGTGACTTCAATAATTTTGCTCGACCAATAAAGCTTCTAGAAAACAAGCCAGAAATTTATTATACCAGGCAAAAGCTACTGAGAGGAGAACGAAAGCTCGGATGCTCTCCGAGCAGTGCTCTTTAATTCGCAGCATTGAGTGGGATGGAAAAAAAGTATTATCGCGAATAAAGATGAAAGTATGCTTGAACGAGGTCAACGAATACTTTGCAACGTTCGAACGAGCACAATGAATCCTTAGCGAATAATAAAAAGCGACTCTGTACGAACTTACTTTCTTTTTTACTCCCCCCTTAATCCCTCTCTCTCTCTCTCTATCTTTGTCTCTCTTTTTCCTTTTTTCTATTTTTAAACGGTAGTCTCGGTCCTTTATTATTGAATCGCGTCTAGAATTCTTCTATTGTTCGTAATAATCAGAAACGAGCCACGTCTTCGCGATAAAAAGTTAGATATTAGATATTGTATATTATTGAAAACAAATAATTTCCTTTGTAGAGTCGGAATATAAGGTAACCAAGAAAGTTCCTTGCTGTTTCTCGGTTTGTGTATCATTTATCTCTCTCTCTCTCTCTTTTTTATGATTAAAACTGTACGAACTTTCGTGATTAGTTAATTTATATATTCTTTATTAAAATTGAGTAACCACGAAAGTTCATACGTTATTATAATATTTGATGTACATTTACTTATTATATCAGAAAACCAAGAGAGTTCGTGACGTTATAATCAATAAAAATAAATGTTTAAACGAGTTGTATATAATAGAAACAGGACGAACTTTCTTGATTAATTAACACCACTTGAAAGCTATGTTTATTTTACGCGATTTACGCTATGGCGTTAACGTAAATTCTTTATTATGCGTTACATATTATGTTGAAATATTATTTAATGTACAGATAAAGTACGTAATCGTGTATTTATAATTATTAAAACTTTCTACCTCGAAATTAAAATAAAATAATTAATTTAAAAATAATATTAATTGTACTATTCGTTGATAAAAGAGTCATTAGAAAATTTATTGCTGTGAAATAACAATAAAAAATAAAAAATATTAAATAAAAATAAGACTACTTAAACACACAAAAAAATAAAAAATCATAAAAATCCACAATCAAGATTGATTCAATTTCAGTTTATTGATAGCCGGTGGTAGTTTACCGAAAATAACTTGGCCTAAATTTTGATTGATACTCTTTTACCCGCCTACCGGAGATAAATAAATACATAAATATGTAAATAGGTATAGATGTTACCTCGTGAAAATGGAGAAATCATAAAAGCTGGGGAATAATTCAGTGGTTTAGAGACGAAAATCGAGTTCTCATGAACGAACCTGTCTGTATTTCGGGTTTATAATCTAGTAAGTAAATAAGTAGGTACGCGCTGACAGCAGAGGCTTCGTACAAGTTCGATAACGTACTATGGCTTTAAGCACTTTCAATTTCCGTAGGTAGACGCGCTTTAGATAAGTAATCTACTCGCGATTTCTATTCCGTAGAACGGGTACGGCATCCGAAAATGCCGGAAGAGTCTTACCACCTACGATAGTGGTAGACGATCTATGTGAGAGTATATACGATTTCTATATAAATGCAGGATCATTTTGTAACTACATTACAAACTTTTTGCGAATGATAGAAGGTTGATTATTATAAACGATTTTTATATAGAAACACGTGCTGGAAACGTTTCATTTTGTAACGTGAAATCTGTTCTAATTTATTAAATATTTAATACAAAAATTGTTTAAATTATATATCATCAACATTGATAGAAATATTACAACATCGATTGAAAATTTCAAACATATTCCAGATATATCACAGAGAATTGTGATCCTTGTTACCAGGTACTTTTCTGATTCAATAAAAAGTTTCTTCGATTTGTCTTTACAAGAAAAAATCTATTGGATTAAAGGTAAAGACATAATAATGATTCGCCAGTATCCTTTTTGTTAGAGTAACAATAGTGATTAGAGAGAACATTTAGAGAACATAAATCAAGTTCTGTAATTATCAAATAGAACGTTTCTATATATATAGACACTAGTTCCTAATTTGAATTTCTTCATAATGATCTTCTTTATCATTCCTAAAAGTTTGTATGTAACTTAGAATTAGTCACATAATCATCATCTACATATACATATATGTAAACTTACATGCATTGTTATTACGTTAGATATTTAAAAAAAAAAGAATTAATTTCTAACTTAGTTTAATGATCATTATAGAACAAACGACGAAAAATAGCTGATACTGAATGAAAATTCAACGTTATTATACGCAGTCAAGCACGAAGTTGGCTCGAAACCGAACAGATCGCTCGTTTCCCACGTCGATGTTAGCCAAACAATTAGAGTTCGGAACTCCCTGATTGCTTATTACTCGCTTTGGGTAAGTGTACTCTGCATACTATCGATAACATTTTTGCTTTAATATCCTGGTTGGTTACTGAACAGTTATTTACCTTCCCAGTAATTTCAAATTTTTCATGATGTCAAGAAAAATTTGTTACGACCCTGAAAATATTAGAAGCGTACTTTTTTTTTCTTCTTTTTTAAGACGAAAAACGAACGATCTATAATTCTTCGAATGATCGAAGATCTCTCGAGATGCGTTAGGAACTCATTACTCATTTTCGATGTTCCTATCTTTATATACAGGGTTTTTCGCCTAACTCGACCACCTAAATTATCTCGTTTGTTTCGTACGATAGAAAAAACTATACTGTTCGAAGGCACCGATATAGTGATGAGCCGAATTTCTTTTTCTAGATCATTTTTTCTTAAATTTCAAGGTCACCGTATTTTTTTTTAAATAGAACTGCATATTTTTACTATAATATTCTTATAGCTTATAAAAAAACGAATTCAACAATGTGCAATATATTAACTTTCAAGTGACCTTTACCGAGAAAATTGTGAAATGTTTGTCAGTAACTTCAGTACGCACTCAGAGGATGGTAAATGAAGGTACAAATGTAAATCAACGTATTATATACTCATACAAGCAAAAAATCTTCTCATATACAAGAAACAACATTTCACAATTTTTTCGATAAAGGTCACCTGATTATCAACATGTTGTACATCGTTGGATTCATTTTTTTATAAGCTATAAAAATATTCTAGTATAAATATGTAGTCCCATTAAAATAAAATACGATGACCTTGATATCTCGAAAAAACTGACCTAGAAAAAAAAATTCAGCCCATCACTATGTCGGCGCCCTCGAACAGAATATTTTTTTCCTCTGACATTTTTTTCTGTCGTACGAAATAAACGAGATATTTTAGGTGGTCGAGTTAGGCGAAAGACCCTGTATATGTATATATATATATATGTTCCGAAAATCGCTTTATCGAATTGGAAAATTATTCAATATCTTAAAATCGTTACAAATTTTCCATACGCATATATATTGGATCGCGAAAAAAAATACTTCGTTATTTAATGCAAAAGTCAAATAAGTTTTTCTTTTTCATATTTTGTATCAACCTTTCTCCAAATAATTTGAAACTATTTGTGGTCACTATTTATTTCCATAATATTTCTATGTAGAATTTGTATCATCAATTGTGGGACATTTTTAATGTTCCATGATGTCCCAGTATATACATATACTTATATATTTGATGTGTGCAGTTAGTCGATCGTATGTATTTACAATAAATACTTTGAAAAATTTGTTTTCGATAATATCCCATTCGGATAAATTCAAAGATTTTGATGCGTATTCTCTCTTGACAAATCCTCTTTCTTTCTCTCTTTCTCAAGAAAGACAACTCTAAGTTATTTGTGAATAAACGCATGGGTAGATAAGTATATAAGAAGATATATATATCTCTATTTCAAAAAGCTTTAGGATATACGAAGATAATAATAAAGTACAAGTAGACATTTCTAGGTTTATAAAATTTCTATTATACCAGAGACCATGATATTAGCAAGACCGTAAAATTGGTTAGGCATTACCATACAAAGAAATCTTTTATCCAATGTCTAAATATATATTCTTGGATCATTATGAAAGAAAAAATTGTAGAAACGTCTGTACGGATTTGCTTTTTTTTTATCATAATTAATTTAAGAATTTATATTTAAGAAAATTGACACAAACGAAATAAATAATATACATACAAATCAATAGTGCTAATTAATGACATATTGACTAGCCATAACAAGATAAAAGTTACCTAGAAAATTGAAAAATGATTTATATATATACGTTTCGATCAAACATCTTTAATAATTTTGTTATCTCGTTAATTATAAAATATACATTTACTTTATTATCGGTAAGAACCGATTTTACAACCTTGCCATATTACGAATCTTGTTTATATTTAAACTTAATCTGATTGAATTCATGCTCGAAATAACTGGCCGGCCATTCAGAAAGTCGCAACAGTCAACGTCACTTAAAATATTCAAAGAATATTTGCAGTATGTATCAAAAGGAGATAGTCCCAGGAGCGTATAGAGGTAGGTCCTGTCTTGCGAAAGAAGAAAATAGTGCCATCCCAATTCAATTTTTATTAGTTTCCGTGATAAAAGCTCATAGGTGAAGGGGAATCTGGCGTGTTATCGAGCGATTCGTCGATACGCTCAGTTCGCAGAGCGTTGAATCGTTCCCTGGGTGGTTCTACGAGCTGACGAATGACCCTCGTAGGAGACGATTCTTTAAACGCAAACGGGATGCTTGTGAGAAAGAAGCTATACCGGACCTACAAAAAGATCGGGCCTGCGGGCGTTTGGCAAACGACGATGGCCGTGAGATTCTGGACACTTCCGCGACTCTTACAAGACGAAATTGATGGGAAGGACAGGGAAGTTTAGTGGCTATCTATATATCTTACCGATAGAAATGAAAGAAGAAGAGGGACGACGATCTGTAAGATTGTGAGAAACGACAAAGGTAAAGAAGATGAAAGGGGAAAAGTGGTTACGATGAATGAAGGAAGATTCCGAAACTCGTAAATAGCATAAACAAACTCGTTTTTGTCAAAAGGGGAAAGAGAAAAAGGCTCACCTTATTGAAATAACCCTACGTTCCTCCCCTTTTTTTTTGTCTGATGAAAGTATATATTTAATTACGTACTACTAGCTCGTCGACATAAATTATCAACAATTTGACTGCAAGGTTATCTACCTGTATGTAAATATGGATAAAATATCAATTAATACCATATATAAGCTCGTTAATTTAAATAAGGTTGTTTATACGGAACAAGTAAATACGTTCGAATATGACGAAAATGAAATCGAATATGAAACATATTCGCTATTGTGACAAAAAAATATCTCTAACGATTGGTTTCCAGTAATTTCTCGATCAAAACTTCAAAAAACAAAATTTTTCTTCGATCTTGTAAAAAATGAAAAGGAAAATACGACGTACAGGTAAATTGCTAAGTCAGCACGGATGTGAGAGACGATAAATGGAAAAATTTTACCTACGTTTATTCACGCGTTTACGTATCTTTTACGAATGGTATGCAAATTAAATCGTAACTGTGCATCGCACGAGTGTACCTCTTCTCTCTTTCTTTCTCTCTCTCTCTCTCTCTCTCTCTCTCTCTCTCTCTCTCTCATTTAAAAGCAAACGATGTTCGAGGTCCATTAACGCGAAAAGTCGAATTAAGTCGAGCGCCCTTGCGTTATCAACTATTAAACACACTCTAAGAGAGCTCACCGTGAAAATAAATTCTTTGGATGTTGGGGAATCATCGATATTTCATCCGTACCACGTAAAACTCCAATTCCCTTGCGAGCGTCGACATTTCCAGTGACTTATGGTGAAAAATGGAGAGAAAGGAAGGAAGGAGCAGAAAAAAGAGAACGAGAATGAGAGAGAAAGAGAGAGAGAGAGAGGGAGAGAGAGAGAGAGAGAGAAAGCTCGTGAAATTTTGTAAATTGTTCATCAGAGCGTCGTAAACTTTTCTCAGGCGAGTCGATTCGAGCGTGGCAAACGCCTCAGTAGCGAAGGAAATTTTATCATCTCCTGGAAATAACGTAAAAGAGACGATGGGGCGCGTGTTCTTCTCTCTCTCTCTCTCTCTCTCTCTATATATATATATATATTCCTTTCTATTCCTTTCTTCGACAAAATGAAAACCAACAGACGTATATAAAATTTCGTGGCCTTTTCCTTCATGGCACGAGTGTGCAAGCTTTGCTGCTATTGGAACGATACATCGAAGCACATTTAACCACGACTCACGCCAACTCGAAGCTTTTATCTCCTTGAAAATAATGTAACTTGTTCACTCTCTCCCTCTCTCCCTCTCTCCCTTTCTCACCCCCTCTTTCTCTCTCTCTCTCTCTTTTTTTCTGATCTCACTGGTGAGTTCTCGATCTTTCTCTTTCTTTTAGGTGGCAACATCTCTAAGATAAACCGGACGCTGGAGACCGTCGTGGAAAGTCGTTCTTTCGTTCTTCGAAGGCTACGTGTCGACGTATATTCCTCCTTTGGCGAGCTCGCAGTTCGCCAAAGAGTACGCCGAGAGACGAGGAAGAAGGATTTACGAGCGAGCACGAAAGAGCCGAGTAAGAAAACCATGACTGGAGAAGCGAAACGAGCGTCTTCGAGGGAATACCTGTGAGTTCCTACAACCAATCCCTAGCCCCCACTCGTTTCTCCTTCTCTTCTCCACTTTCTCATTTTCCTTCTTCTACTCCTTTTCCCTAACTCTTGCCATCTTTGACAGCTCCCTACAGCTCGTACCACCGCGTCTAAGACACGCGTAGTTTCAAAAAATCGACCAGGGTAATGTTCCTGATCGATATCGATTTGTCGTTAAGCAAAAAAAAAGAGAGAGAGAGAGAGGGAGATTGTGTTTTTTGTTTTGAGTTGAATAACGTCTAAATGTTAGAATTAAACTTCTCCAAACTTTTCTACAGTGAGTCTCAGGAATATTCGTACCACTACTGTATTGGCAGTAAAATGTTATTCTGCAATCAAACTTATATTAATTTGAAAGTTTAATAATCCTAAAACTGGATTCTATGTATAGAAATATGAATTATTACAAATTAACGATAGAACACAGGTACGAATAATCCTATGACTCGTTGTATAAATATTATATATTCCGACACAACCAAACAAATTATTACTCAAAATAATATTATCTTCAATCTATATAACAGTTAAACACACATGTTAATCGATAAAATTCTATTATATTTATAAAGATAGAGAGAGAGAAACGAGTAAAAATATAGAAGAAATATAGAAAATGAAAGATCCATTAATATCAACGTCAAGATACATCTATATTTGTCATTAAATACATAGAATGTATACAAAGAACAAATATAACGTAAATATCGAAGATAAACGTATAGTTCTTGAACGTTAAAAACGTAAGAATAGTAAGAATGGAAGAGAAAAGAATGAGTGTTCATTCTCTCCCTCTCTCTTTTTCTTTATTTCTTTCTCTCCGTAGAGAAGAAAAAGAAACAAACGAGACATAATATCGAGGGTTTCTTCCTTAAAAGCCGCTCTGTAAAGTCTTCGACTTCGACCGGATCGTTGACTCGAAATGGCCTCGGAACAGCGCTGAGGAGACGACTCTTGAGATGTGCCGAAGGGTGAGAGCATCACCAAAGTGTCGACTTGTCGAGCAGCGTGACAGAATGAAGATCGATCGATCGACGCTTGCTTACTTCCTTGCTTGGGATGGAGAAAGCTAGTGAGTAAGAAAGACAGAAACAGATAGAGAGAAAGAATAAGAAAGAAAGAAAGAGATTCTTAGCTAGTAAGAGAGAAAGGGAAAAAGAAAAATTGTAATAGAGTGAATGAGTGCTAGAGAGAGAGAGAGAAAGTGTTCAAATGAGAGAAGGGAGTGTTAGAGTGAGAGAGAAATAGAGTAGAGAAGAAAGTGCTTCGGAAGAGGGGGAGGAGGGGTTTGAATGTTTGAGGTGGCAGGAGTACCCGCATCTTAATAGCACCGGCTGACTTCTCCTCTCCTAAAGTGGGAGAAAAAGAGAGAGGATATCAAGGAGGGAGATCGTGGAAGATGTGGGAAAGGTAGAAGAAGAAGATGATGCTCGAAGCAACTTTACGGGAGAATATCCATCGGAAAAGCAACCACGTTCGGTCACCCTGATATTACTTACCACCCCGAAGGAGCGATAACTTAATTGATGTATGAACGATGTTCGAACTCATCCGTATTACGACGACACGCTCGTGAATTAATTTTCTCCTTTCTCTCTTTCTCTCTCTCTCCCTCTCTTGTAACTCGTCAGTAACTTGTTCCATCTAAAGTAAGTACTTACTCTAGTAGGTAGGGATAAATGGAAATGATAGTTCAATCTGTATTCCTTAAGCATGCCTTTGACAATATCGTTAGAGGGGGTTGAAGAGGGATGTTATAGTTTATATTCAAATCGATATTGAATAAAATTATGTTCGTAGCTATTAGAGGTATAAATGAGAGAGAGAGAGAGAGAGAGAGAGAGAGAGAGAGAGATAAAGAAAATTGCAGTGCTTTTTTTTCTTCTTCGAATAAATATTTTGTTGATTCTTTTTTGAAGTTATACTTCTTTTGGCGCGTTGGGGAAAATGTAATGGGGAGTGATTTTGTTTCAAGAGTCTGGAAAAACGATACCATGAAGTTTGTCGGTATTTACGACGCGCGGCAAAGCGATTTCAAGTATACGGCATGAAGTTGTCTTCTCTTCTTCTTCCCCTTTTTTTCTCAAGCGGGTCACCCATCCAAATACTAATCGTACGCAACGCTACTTTACTTAAATGATCGAGCGAGAACTAATGCTGTAACCGCGCCATGGCCGTTGACGCAAAAAGTTATTCGATATATCTCTTTTATATTTAGTGTGGACTGATATCTATATTTTGGTATTTTCTTTTTCTTTTTTTTATTCTTTCTTATATATATATATAATAATAATTACTTTTTTTGAAGTTATTTTTTTTCTTTGAAGTTTTTTTTTGAAGTTATTTTTGAGGTTATTGAGGTTATGTTCGTTTTGGTAGAGCAAAGAAGTATAACTTCTTACGTGCGTACATAAGTACACACACCAGTATTTTTTTTTCTTTTTTTTTCTTTCTCTCATACTTTCTTCTATTGTTAATGAAACATTACATAGTTGTTGGGCAAGTTCTCGTAACAATAACGTCAAACAACTGTACCCGAGCTTATTCCGAAGAAAGAATACGGAAAAAAAGTATAGGAGAAAACTCTCGATCGAAAAAAAAATATAGAAACAGAGAGAAAAAAGGGAAGAGAGGGAGAGAGAGAGAGAGAGAGAGAGAAGAAACAAGACAAGACGTAAAAAGAAAGAAACAAAGGAAGATAACAATGTAATTCGCTTCGACAAACGTGCCATAGTGATCGAAAGGCGTAAGGACCGAGGCAATACGAGCCACGAAGGAGCCATGAGGAAACGTTGGAAAGGAGGAGAAGGAAAAGAAGGAGGAGTAGGAGGTGGAGGCCTTTGTATCGATTGAAAATACCTGTGCCATGCTCGGCAACTTCTTTTATTTCGTTTTACCGTTGCAAAGTGCCGTCGTTTCGTCGCACGGAAGAAAACGTCGTGAGTGAAGGAAAAATAGAAAGAAATAGGGGAGGAAAGAAAGAGAAAGAAAGAAAATGGTTCGTTGAAAGAAGGAATCGTGGAAGAACTCGTCTTTGGTATTCGATGAATTCACGCCTTCGAGCAACCCTACAATTTCGTTTACCCCACCATGAGTTTTCCTATCGAAACGATCGTAAATTTCACTAGCAACTGCGTCCACGATTTAAACGCGCTTCTCGCTATCATTTTTGTTGATCATTGATGACCAACCATTTGATTTTAATCATTTAATTTATGCACCTTTTATTTTAAAGAGATATTTATATAAATATTAGCTCTTCAAAATCTACAATTTTCTGTATAATTTTTTTTATAGCATCTTTATTCGAATAAATTAATAATTAAAATGAATTTTATATTTGATGGAAAAATTAATATTATGTTCGATAAATATTAAGTGTAGAAATTAATTCGATGATTTTTTAAAAACAAATACATATGTTCATTTTGCCATTATCTGCTTACTAATAATTTTTATTTTGATTAGTTGCTCAATGTTTCATAAGTACTTAAATGTTATAAAATGGTGGGTGATTATAAATAATTTAATATAAATGCATCGAATTAATTTGATATAAGTTATAATATAAATTTTACATTTTATATAATTTTTAGTTTAAACAAGATAAAGACTACGAGACATAAAAAGTTAACTTTATTTGAATTAATATAATGTGTGCGTAAAATTCGATTCATGCGTACCTAAGAAAATGTATATGTAAAGTAAAAAAAAGATTGTAAAATGTTGATACACGTGGGTACTTAAAAAGACAGTGAATTTTTATTCACGAAACGTACAAATTGGAATGTAATATTTATCTATAAATTTTGATGTAAAATATTGAAAAACATCGATTAAATATAAATTGATATTATATCTTTCTGTATTTTTGTATAGATAAAATGCATTTTAACCGTTAGCTAGACGAAAATAGATTAACAGCTGAATAACTTTAGGAGAACCATCATGCTGTCTTTTGTTTGGGTGCAATACCCTTGCGTTTACGGTATGTATACATGTTCTATACAGATGGTCGCCAGGTTTACCTAGACCGTAGTTATTGATACCTACTCGAGTATAATACACTTGTGTACATATTTCTTGCTAACACCTATTACGTTTAATCTGTATTAAATTTTATTAGGAATAGATATTATCCAAAATCATAAGTTTATGTTAATTACACATTCATTATACGTACTATTATATATTATCACTCTGTTGGTACATATACGATGATAACCCCCATACACATACAGATGAACCAAACGCGCCTGGCATGATAATTGAACGGCATAACTCGACCTCTTGGCACGTTAATTAATCCCAGAGTATTTGAGAAAAAAAAATCCAATTAAATATTTTATATATTATTATATATAAGGGATTAAATTTATCCAAGTTTTCGAGGTATTTATATAGCAGTATTCTTTTCTGTTGATTATTCTATTTTAAATATATTCATTCGAAATATATTAATTAAATTAAAAATAAACTGACTGAATGAATATCTTTTATTATTGAAAGATATTAAATACTTCAACAGATTAATTATTAATTTCTTTGATTTGACAATTATTACGTACTTATTTACGAAAGATATGCATCTTCTCATTTTGTACTAACTACTTTTATAATTATATCTATTTATATCTCTACATAGTAATTTATGCTCATAAATAATTAAAAAACTAAATCTTATTGATCCCTAAAATTATTGTACGAATATGTATAATCTTGGTAAGTATTTAATAGTATCATATTCTTAAATACTCCTACTAATTATAGGTAGTCTTTACTTGTAAATAATAGTAATTTGAAACTCTTCTTATTTTATACTGAATCCTCTTACTTCGAAAGAGAGAGAGAGAGAGAGAGAGAGAGAGAGAGAGTTAATAAAGTTTGATACGATAAAGTTGATAAGAACTAATATTATAAAAGTGAATGCAAGCTTTTAATATTAAAAAAAAAAATTGAAATCAAAATTTGATCGCACACTAGTCAAAATTTCCAAACAATTATAATTTCATAAATATTTTATTTAAAAAAAAAATTATATTTATGTTTACTGATTGCAAAATATTCATTTAAGAAAGAAACGATTATTTTTATTCCGACTATAAGCCTTTTCAGATTGTTACTTACAACAAACGTTACGTTTTCGTTCGGCTTGGATTAAATATGAATGGACTTTGTACGCATATCTCCTGCATAGAACAAAAGCCAGTACTATAGAAAATATAACGCGTCTACAGTTCTTCCGTGTTTGTGTCACGTTCGTTAATTAAATTAAAGACTTTCTTCTAATTAAACTAAATTTATTTGAAGTTAACTAGTTTGAACTCGTAATCGAAACTTTCCTCGTATCTAGTTTTTAAAATTTTCCGAGTATCTAATCGTAAAAGGACGTATATGTATATATACTTCAAATATTATATTCGTAAAACCGAAAAAAAATAAATCAAGCTGCAAAACGCTGCAAAAGTACCATTCACTATTTTTAACTTCATTTGTAATTTTTATTTATGTGCTAGTATTTATAATTTTTCATTTTTTAATATATTTAGTAATATCCAAAATTTGTTAAAAAAATACATACCATTATACAAAACAATTTCTTGAAAAGTATGATATGTATTTTTCCAATTATAGAAAAAAATGTAAACATGAAACTTTGAGATAAATTGTAAAAGTACCGATTTTTTTTTCCATTTACCATTTTTTTATCATGTTTATTTTACGTTATAATAAATAAATGAAATTTATCTATAAGAAAATGAAAAATGATGAATATTAATACTTAAATATATTTAACTTTTGTGTGATTATCAATACATATATGACAAAATCTTCACGAAAATTTAACAAAACCCTGACGCAACCCTGACACAACTTTGACTCAATCTTGTACATATCACATGAAAACATTTTCTGAAAAATAATTTGGGAAGATGTGTGAAGCAAAAAGATGATGAGAAGAAGGAAAAAGTAACGAAGAGGGGAGGAAAAGGTAAAGAGAGTCAGATAAAGACTCTATGAAAACTGAACGAAGGGTGTGCACAGTGAAGGTGAACTTTACCGAATGATAAATAAGTTATCAGATTGTATCGACTCGGCAGAAGTCCCCAGGGTTCTGAACAAACGTCTGCCCCCAACCCCTCTTGCTTTTTCTTTCCAATTTTTCTCTCCCATTATTTATTTCATTATTTAAATGAAAATATCTTACTTATAAAAAAAAAGTTGAACGAAAATATAACAAAAGACTCTTTGTTATTCAAACATATGACACACAATATTTATCAAATTATTAATAATTATTAGTTTTAATGTATTAGTCTATATTATATATGCACGCATTCAAAGGGTGAGTTAAACAATTTATATTTTCGCTCGTTTACTTCCCCTAAAATCTTTATAGAGGTCCTAGCGAATAAAAGTATTCCAACTTTTCGTCCACCCCGTCGTTGCAATGAATTTAACGAGTTAGTAAGTGAAAAGGGGTGAAAATTCATCGTTGAGGAAAAATATAGAACGAGTAAAGAAAAGAAAAGAAAAAGAAAAAAAAGAAAGAAATCACAAAAATTCCTCGAAGTTAGATATTGCGTACAAAAATTTGGTACAAAGAGAATAGAAAAATAATGGGGGAAAAGAAAAAATGAGAAAATTAAACAATAGATCGTAGGAATACGATTTTTCAACATTGCTATCATGAATTGTCGTTAAGACAATTTCTTCATAACGAATATCAAAACCCATTTACATCGTATAAGTGCGAAAGAGAGAGAAAAAAAAGGAAAACACTAGGATTCTTAAGAAAGGAACAAGATGAAAGAATCAAAGAATGCTTCTTGAATCGCAAAGGAAAGTTGAGAAAGGAAAAGGATAGTATTGAGAAAGAGTAAGAAAGAAAAAGAAGAAAAAGAGAAACAGAAGCTGCTTGAGAGAATGCAAAGAGGAATCAGAAGAAACGAGAGAGAAAGAGAGTAAGAAAAAGAGAGAGATAGAATGAGGATAGTGTAAAAAAAAAATAAATAAGAACAAAGAGAGAGAGAGAGAGAGAGGGAGCGTTGGGTGATAGAGAAAGAGAAAAAGCCGTGTCCGTGAAAAGAGATAATCTCTGTTTATCTTGTAATTCCCTGGTAATGCCATTATACCATCCGGCTTGGACAGGATTCCCCACATTACCGGCTTAAATCTTTGTTTTCGCCCGTTCGCGAGGGTGCACGAATTGGAGAAAGAGGGGGAGGGGGATGAAAAGATAGATAGAAAGAAAGAGAGAGAGAGAAATATATATACTCTTTATCTATTTCTCTCTCTCTCTCTCTCTGTCTTTATTGTATAGATAGATAGATAGAAAAAGAAAGAAAAAAAGTATAGGTAGGGAAAGGGCAAAGTTAGAATGTCCGAAGATAGTCGCTCGGCGTAATTGAATTGGTCTGTTCTTAAAGGGCGATAAATCTTTGGAAGAAACGGTAAGCCACGTAGTGCGCATAACGTCGTTCAACTCGAATTGCACACCACCTCTATCGTATCACTTCGAAAAGCAATGGCTTTACTACCGGACACGACGAGGCGTAATTCCTCGTGTTCCGCGAATTTATCTCGGTTGTTGGTTTTGAATCGCAGAACAAAGAGGATAAGTCGAAATTCGCGAGTTTGTAATCTCTCATGGATTACGTCATAGTAATTCGAGATCGAAGCGAATGAAATGAAATGAAATTTCGTCGGAACTTTCGACGGTGTTATTGGGTTAGACGCAAGGACAACTTCACGACTTCGCGATCGTTTTAACGAGAATTGATGAATTTAATTCACGATTATATTGTTTACAGATAGATTATTTAATTTCCTACGACAGCCTTTTTTTTGTCTATTCAAAATTATTTAGGTTTTCTTGAAGGTTTGAATATATTTAACTTATAGAATACTTGTAATCAATGAATTTGGTATCATAGAAATCAATGGGATAATGTATAGTAATTATCGGGATAACATAATTAGCAAAGCGTACTTAAGAGCTGACACAATACAACGTATAACCAGAGATCGTTTCCAAAGCCACGAATTGGACCAAAGATAATTAGCAACAATTCAATGCCAAACCGGATGGATCTTCCCGATCGATCTTCCAATCTACTGGGCCCAAAACAATGAAATCTATTATAATAGAGGAAGACCGATCGATTTCTGCATTTACAAGAGAATTGCAATTTCGAGTGTACGCGCTCGGACAAATGCGTTACGTTTCCCCATTGACGTTTAATATCAACCTAACGCGAAACTTGATTATAATACTGGAGAATCGATTGTGAGTTATTCGATCGAGATTTTCCGAAATTGATAAGATTTAGACCGAAGGAATAACAGTATTAATTACGTCCCGAAATCAGAAGGATAATTAACGTTAGTAACGAGGATTACGATAGGTTGGACAATAAATAGTGCGTTCAATTGGTACCAATACAACACACCGATATCAATTCATACGTCAAAACGTTATCGAATCTTCCGCGAAAACGCGGTATTACTTAACGATAGTTAGTCAATAATTTGTAGAAGGATTATTAGGATGATAATCATACGCACGGGGAACCGGCCTTCGATAATTAGAACGTGACAACCCGAATAATGAATTGGGATTGTACGACGGACGACGATATTTGGAATTAATGTGATGTCAATCGATCCATCGATCACTATCACTTAAGAATTTAAATAATGATCTTTAGAATTAATTATTCATGATGATCGAATGATTATCGTTAGAAATGATGATTTATAACAATTCTATTATGTTTATAAACATTCATGATTTATAATGATTTATATTGAATTGATGAGATTTCTGAATGATCGAATGATTTTCATCTTTCACAATCAGTTCTCTCTCAGCATATAACATCACGTGAGAATAACTGAATTGAAAAGACTACAATATCTCTCCCTTTCTCTCTCTTTTGTTATGTTTCCGATAACTAACGCAGCAAAAGCGAGTATACTCGAGTAACGAAGCATCAATTATTCGGCGTACCGAATAACATCCGATCGATGATGTTCGATAGTATCAAAATATCTCGCTTAGCGTACACGTTTTACTCTCGTACTATTAATTCGAGATAAATCTTTTTGATATTTTGGAATATTTTTTCTCGAAGACGTATTTAAGATTCGAGAGAAGAAGAAGAAGAAGAAGAAGAAGAAAAGAAAAAAAAAGGAAAGAAAATTGAAACCTTATGGGAAATCTAATGATTTGCTTTACTTATTTTTTACGTATAAGAAAGAACTTACGAATTGGAGCCACGAGTAAACCAGGTGGAAAAGAAAACGACACCAGGGAAAAATAGAAAAGCGCGGGTAGATTCGATTTCATCATCTCGTGCTCTTTCCTTATTTACTCTTTCGTTTGAGACGTCAAGTCTCTTTTTTCCGTCTTCTTATTTTCTTTTTTCCTTCCTATTACGCCCCAAAACAAGACCAGCTAAGTTTTATTGAATCAAGCACTTTGCGGTAATTGTTCTTACTAATAAAAAGGAACCTGTACTTCCTACCATATATATAAGAAAGAAAAAGAACTTTTACTTGTGAAATAAGTTTTCTTTCCGCTTTCACCCTTCTCTTTCTTTCTTTTTTAACCTTCGTGTCGTAAAACTTGTTTTGAAAATAATGAACAAGTATAAATAAGAACACGTAAAATTAATACAAACGTACTACTTTATTGCTTTCTCATTAAACCATCGACAATTTACATTATTAAGGAAAAATGTATCAAAAGTATAGAATAGAAATAAAAAAAAAAAAAAAAAAAGAAGAAAAAACAAATGGTGAAGCAGTAATTACTTACATGCATAGTTCCAAGAGATTTATGCACAAACGGAGCTAAAAGTTTGGACGAAAAAACTTTAGGAAAAGTGGCCATATTAAACGTCCCATCGGTGGAGTATTTATATTCGCATTTCCCGCAAACGACAAAACGTAACCTTTTGCTCGAAGTACGAGGGTGAAGAGATGAAGGGAGAAGCTCGTCTGTTTGAGTATGTACGCGTCGTTAGTCGGTGGTTCTCTCATTGCTTCTTTAAAATGCAAGCCATGTGACATAACTAACTACGTCTATGCCGTTGGGAATCGTACATGGAGAAAGAAAAAGTAGGAAACAGGGAGACGGGGAGATAGAAAACTAAAAGGAAATAAAGAAAAAAGAAAGGAAAAACCTGCAGCAGCAAAAAAAGAAAAGAACAAAGGGAAGTAAATAAGTAGAAGGTATAAAACGGGAAAAGAAAGAAAGGCAAAAAAAAGAAAAGAAAGGAAAAAAGAGTAAGAAAAAAAAAAGATAGCCCCTACCCCGGTTTTCGCCGCCAACCAACCCTCGACGACTCCTTCGTTCTCGCTTATACGCATATTCGCGTCACGTGAATTTATATTTTTATTTAAACTGGGTCACATCTGCGCCGCGGTACACTTCAGGAAGCACTTTTACAACCAGCGGGTACTTAAAAATCTCACCGATGCTGAGAGGGTTTATTGCGTCTTTGACGGGAAAGTACCTGCGCTCTCGGTGAGTAAATAAAAAAAAATACCGAACGAGGCTGAACGTATTACTTCGTATATATATTATTATATATTATATTATAATATTTATATCGCCTGCGCATTTTTAAAGGGCCCTATGATAGAAAAGAAAACAAAAAAGGGAACAAAGTCAAGAAAGTAGAGTATCTATAATAACCGACCAGCTCGTACGGAGAGAAAAAGATGAAGCGTCAAGAAGAAATAAAGAAAAATAGGGTGGGAAATAAATAAAAAGAGAGAGAGAGAGAGAGAGAGAGAGAGAGAGAGAAGAAAAGTCGTATAAGATGAGCGATTCTCTCGTTTCGGTACAAACGAAAAATGATCTTCTATCTTTTGTCTTTCTCTCCTTTGCAACTATGTTTCTTCAATATTGACACTCCTCGCGTTCCTGTCTCGTCAAAGAGCAAATTCGTGAACGTGTGAAAGAGGAAAAGACGAAGAGAGAGAAAGCAAGAGTAAAAGATGGAATGGAGGAAAGAGGAAAGGGGAGAAAAAAGAGGGAGGAAGGAGGGCTAAGTTTTCAACGGGGCGTACATCCCTCTATAAACATATATACATATATATATATATATATATATATGTGAACGTACCTATATAAGGTTCGTGTTCTCCTTTTCGTCAAGCCCGTTTTCACTTGGTTCTCACACAACTTTGTAAGGCGTCTCGCGAATGGGAACACGCGCGGTTAGTGCACACACAAAGTAGCACGTACGATTTACAACAAGGTAGAAAAATCAACGCTCGGTAGGTAGGCTCGCGTTTCTCGAAAGAAATGCCGGAAGCGTGTATCCTCTCTTCTTCTCTCTCTCTCTCTCTCTCTCTCTCTCAAGAAAAGTAAAAGACTAGAGCAACATCCTTCTTATTCTTTCTGACGTCTCTCGCCACTATGTCAAAACGATCGTAATGCATAATACATAATACAAGAGAGCATGAATATTCTTCATGAAGAAAAGGGAAAGAATATATTGACATATCTAGGATGTTCGAAAAAATAAAAAGAAAAAAGACAGAGAAAGAGAATGCAACTAACATTTTTAGGATGACGTAAAAGAAAGGAGAAGAAGAAGAAGAAATAGAGAGAGAGAGAGAGAGAGAATGAGAAGGGAAAGATAAGAGGGTAAGTTTCTAAGGAGTTTAGTGTTACGTTTCGATTACACATACGGATTTGTCTCTCTTTCTCTCTCTCTCTCTCTCTTTATCTATCTATCACTTTCTGACTCTTATTCTTGAAAGTGCAAGACCTTAATCTGGGTCACAGAAGCGATCATCCTTTTACATGTAACCACTGTTTGAACGGCTATAGGAGGATTGCTACGGTCGAGCAGTTCCACGAAATCGCAGTCAAATCAAGTTGAATACTTTCGATCGATTGTACGTATGTATATAAGTCTATTTCTATATGTACAGTTAAAGAAGCCGATTCACGCCAGGATATTGACCTAAATCCTCCTTAGTATAATACATACAAGTAGAACGTAATTATTATACGACCGAAGTATTATCCTCCTTTTCTTTATTTTCCTCTTTCTCTCTTTTTTCTTTCTTTGTGTCTCTTTCTCCATGACCCTTCGTAAACTCATCTTGAGGAACTTAATTAAAACCCATTCGTGGACTGTGACAGTTGAAACAAAGCGGGTACCGTAAGTAAAGAATTTTACGGTGCTTATAAATACGCTAGTCCTTTTCGAGAAAAGTAGAAGACCGGTGATCGTCGAGATGAATAAATGTTTGCATAGAGAATCATTGAAATAGTCGTCTCTCTCTCTTTTTCTATTTCTTTCTCCTTCTTTCTTTATCTCTTTTTCCCAAACACACATAGATATATGTATGCATGCACACATAACGTTTATACACAGAAATTGTTACGTCTTATCTCTACTTTCGTACGAAAAGGGAAGGAAACGTAAAATCGTGAAGATTGAAAATTCGTAGTCTCGTACGATAACGGCGCTTATGGCTGTCATTAAAGAGGGAAGGGAAAGAACGACGTTGTTGAAAATTTATGAAAACGCTCGCATGCCCCGAAGGAAAATCCTCGCGAGCATTACTAAATCGGTATGTGCTGTTGCGACCGAATTACATACGGAGAAAGAGTAGGGGAGAAGACAAATAGGCTGTGAGAGTAGAAGAGAGAAAGAGAGAGAGAGAGAGAAATAGAACGGCCTGATGGAGGATGAGGCCGAAGCGAAGTGAGGAAAGGGTCGAGAAGGAAAAAGAGAAAGAGAGATGCTATGAATTCGTGAGTGACCCGAGATATCAGGGCCACCACCACCACCACCACTACCACCGCGTACCGGGATTCCCTTCAAGACTTTGCTTCTCCTCGTATATCTAACTGCTCTGGCAACTTTAAAATACACGGGCATCGTGTCGTTCGTTTGTTCGTTCGTTCGCTTTCGCAAATGTATTCCTCTTTCCTACGATCCACTACTATAGCACGACCGTACTATTTTTATTTTTTCTCTCTCTTTCTTTCTCCGGCTATTCTTATCGTCATTGCAAGGCCATACTATATACCTCTTCTTTCGTCTCTTTCCACTCCCCTCCTCGCTTTATTAATTCTCCATCAGATTTTCTACATAAAGAAAACCCCTGGCGCTGTACTCGTCTCGCGTTAAGTTTCATATTTCTCGAACAACTTTACAGAAACATGAATCTTAATGCAAAGTGAACACGGCGAGTCTCACGTCGGGTGATCTCTTTTCTTTGTCTTGCTTTATGCCTTTTTCATCGACTAGTTTGTTGGTAAACGGTTTGAGCAAGTGTCATATTACCTGGCCATGTGTATCAATAACGGTACACGTTGCAGGCTTTGATGAATATGTAAAAATTATAATATATCTTTTTTAATTTTGTAACTTTTTTTTGTAAAACGCAACATATTTATTCGTATAATAAATGTTGAAACTATAAAATCTTCTATCAGATATATAACAAATTAATAATTTTTGTAATGCCATCAATCGGTTTCCTGTAATTTAATCTATTATTGAAAAAATCTAATGAACATCTAGCTTACATGTTTATCCAATGGTTATTCGGTCATCCAGAAGAACATATTTATCCTGACTTGGAATTCTTATGGCGATGCCTTTCATTGGATCCTTCTGAAACAGAAAATATGTAAAAGTTGTTAATAGTTAGCGTAATCAAGTCGAATTACTCGGCTCATTAATCCGTTAACGCGCGAAGTCGAAAATTCATTCGTTCGTTCGTTCGTTCATTCGTTCGTTCTTACGCGAATTAGCCCGATTTACGAGCTCTACTATCAAGCCCGAAGCATTCTTGGTAAGAATAAGCGCGTACTCTAGGTAGCTACGTCAAAGTTGTTTCCGACGCACGTTCGCTCGTTATTCTCTCGCTAATTTCGCAGTCTCTCCTCGGCGACGTTCGCGATCGTTTAGCATAGAGAAACAGAAGCGACGTGGAAAACGATGTTGTTCAGAATCTCTCGTTTTCCATCGTAGAATTTCCTTCCTTCCTTCCTTCCTTCCTTCATTCTATATATGATGCAAGCAAGCAAGCAACCAACCAACCAGCCAGTCAAGGAACCAATCAACCAGCTAGCGCGTTTCTTCGGTTTCGACAAGAAGAAGAGAACGAGAACGGCACGTTGCCATTCCCTGTAAGTTCCATAATAACCTCATCTACGCTGATGACGAGAGCAACATGTTTGTCCTTTAATTAAGTGATATATAAGTACCTTACTCATCGTTGATTTGGTATACCGAGAGAACCCGTGGAGAGCTTACCAGATTCGCAAGCAAAGCTTCTTGAGAAATTTAAAGCTTTCGAGAGCTAGTCGCTAATGAGAAATAATTGATAAACCGAGTTTTAGAAAGGGAGATAGAGATAGTGGAGTGGATAGATAGATAGAAGGGTTAACGCTTCCGAGTTAACGTGAACGTTATACCGGTATTTAGTAAAGCTGTTTTAAAATTCATCCCATGATTATCTGTACCCTTTAGAAATACGAAACCTTCGTTAACGAAACGCCACCGGCAACGTCTTAAGGATAACCTAGAGATAAGTATATATGTAATACCGACACGAATTGATCGACCAAGATCTTACGCGAAAGCTATACTAATTATGTATTATACGATATCTCTTCTACCAGTGGTAAATGCGACCGTTCTTGCAATCAACGCGAAATAACGAGAACTTTTCCAACTGAATATCTACCTTACGATAAATACGCGTACGGTAACTGTATTATTTGATGAGCTATTAAAAAGTTTAACGACACGAACTTTAAAGGGACCAATCTGGAACGGGAAAATGAAATACCGCCGAGTATGAAACTGTCCTTGAATACGGGATGATATACGTCTATAATTGAAGGGATGAGAAAAGATGACGAATTTTTTTTATAACAACCCTTCGTTCTTTTTCTATAATCTTTTTAATTTACTACCAAATTTACTACCAAAATGTGTTTTTAATGTCGAACAAAATTTCTGCTATAGTTTAAAAAGCGTTAACAGAAAAAAAGGATCTAATAAGGTAATTTTAAGAGAACGTAAAAATTGATGGATGATAGTAATGTATAATAGTAGAAAATAAAAGAGAAAAAAAAATAAAAAAGAGAAAGCTCAGCTTATTCGATATACAACATAATTAAGATCAACCAATCTTCTTATTCTCTTCTTGTTACTCTACAACTAAGGTGTCTGCATTTTTCTCTTTTATCTTTCCACTTTGTTCAACTCTCTCTGTCTGTCTCTTCTTTCTCTCTTTCTCTCTCTCTCTCTCCTTCTTTCTGTATCTTTATTTATCTCTTCCTTTCTCTCTTCTCAAAGTACTCTTTCCCAACTGGCGACTTTAATTGGCCTCAACCCTCGCACGTCGATGTAGGATCGTGTTTTACGAGCACCGATATGACCACTTTTACGATTCTGGCCTGAGCCGAAAATCAGTCGCGTACACCGTTAAGTCGTGAACGAGGTTGAACCTCTCACTTCTAACATACTCTCTCTCTCTCTCTCTCTCTTTTTCTATCTTCCTTTTTTCCTTTACTATTCCGTAGTTAATAGATATTTCTATGTTGTAGCGTGATAGAAGTTTTATCGTTAAGAAAAATCGAACGTAAAGACTCTTCAAGATGAATGACAGAACGTCTGGTAACTATCGATGAAAGATAAAATTACCTGTTCGTATTGCTAATGCCGAAATAACAGCGTGATTTGTTTAAACGAGAGTTCGATAAAACGATGAAGAAGAAGAAGAAGAAGAAGGAAAAGGAGGTTAAGGTGGATGAGTAGAAAGAGGAGGAGGAGAAGGAGAAAAAGAAGAAGAAGCGTTTACCGCATCGACAGAACCATTTTTCAGAACACTCTCTGTACTGAAGTACTCTTATGTTGGGAAAATAATTTACTTTGACGGCCATGAGTAATGCTATTCCAGAAGGTTGTAGTAAAGTATCGAATAAACGAACGATATATATATATATCACGACGTACATTTTTACTCGCGCGAGAGTTAAATTGTTTTAATAACAAAAAATACAAATAAGAGTATATATACATATATAAAGAATGATTCAAACAAATCGTTAAAAAATTTTTTGGTCAGAAACGAAGAAAAACATCGAATTTATTTTTGCAGTAATTCAACTGGACAAAAGTTGAACATTCAACTGGACAAAAAACTGGACTAATTTTTTAATGGTTCGAGTAAATAATATTCAGTTTAATGAGAGCTATTTGAATAGCACAAAATTAGTACCACCTTCCATTTGTATGAAATTGGTAAGACACTCTTTTTTCCAAAATATATTCGTTCAAATAAATATGTAACCCTTTAAGAGATTATACACTTTCTTACTATTATTAATTTTCAAGTAAATAACATCTTGTAAGATTTTATTTGAACCACTCTGTATATGATAAAATACAAAAGTATTTGTAAATGTATATACAGACACAGACTCTTCCCCTCATTCTATATACAACAAAATCGATTTTTATTCTGACGAATTACGTTACGTTCGATGGATTACTCCAAGCACAGAAAGATGGCCAGCAGGCAGGCAGGCAGGCAGGCAGCATCCATCCGCTCGATGAAAACAATGGACAATCGTTTGATATCTGTCAGTCGGAAAATAACTTGTCATCGTATTTGATAATGTCGATACTACGCATCGATTATCGTACGGTTACATCGACGCCTGCCTCGAGAATTCATCCTGAATATATAAATTTATATTTTTTTCTTTTATTCATATAACAATAATATTCTTGCGACACGTGCGATGACTTGTAGCAAACTTATCGTTGATAAGTTTTTATTGATAAGTTTTTGTATACTGTGTTAGGAGATATGGAAAAATCGATTCCTCGAATTGATATGAAACGAGAACGAGAATGAAAGAGAATAAGAAAGAGAGAAAGAGAGAGAGAGAGAGAGAGAAAGAGATTGGCAGTAAAGTAATTACATACTTACAATTAGTAGCAAGCCGATTACTTCCGTAAAAGCATCAACTACTAAGAGCGTTGCATATCGGTAGGAAGAAGCGTTAGATTATATCGAGCTCGTTAATTTACTCGAGTATTGTTCTTTACGCACAGGATACTCACTCTCTGTGTTTCTCGTCGATGTGACGAATGGTACTATCTAATTATGTCGTTGAAACATTTCATGATAAAGAGAAAGAGAAAGAGAGAGAGAGAGAGAGAAAGCACGAAAAAAGAAAGTAAAACAGATCATATTTGAATGTGTGTATGTATTGTGTGTATATCAGGGTATCCCACGTAACACTTTTCACGATTTTTCAAATATTTGCAATAACGTGACAAAAAAGTATTTTAAACAAAAGTTGATCAGTTTTCTATCGGCTATACATTGCAATAAAAAAAAGTTCGAAAAATATTTTTGTTTAATAATTATCAAGGTCACCTTCATTTTTTTTAAATGGCACTTCGTATTTTTGACTTCACAGTATTATATCCCGTATTAAGACGAATTCAATGACTAAATATACCATGACCTTCGGAAGACCTTGAATACGAATTGACCTTTGTATTTTTTTGTTATTATTATTCTTATTACAACAATTCGAAATTTCTTTTTTATTGCAATCTGTAACCAATCGAAAACTGATCAACTTTAGTTTAAAATACTTTTTTGTCGGGTTATCGCAAGTATTCGAAAAATCGTGAAAAGTGTTACGTAAGACATGCTGTATATATAATAGATGTATGGAGATAAACAGAGCTTTGAAGCGAAAGCTTTACTCGCTTTCCGTTGATTCATGTATTACGGATTTAAACAATTACAAACATTCCAGAGCTGTCAAAGTTGCTTTAATCGAAGTGAAATAATAATCATACTCGATTAAAGCTTGTGACGATAATCTCTAAAAAAGTATTAATGTGCTGAGAATGACGAGGCTACCTGGAGATGCGTTGCACATTAGGAAGCTTAAATGACATTTTTTTAAAGTAGAATAAGAACAATAAAATATGACTAATGGAAAGAAAATAAAATGACATTGACCGATGCTACTGACGGAAAGAGAAAGAGAAAGAGTACATCTCTATTTATATATATATCCTTCTCTTTAAACTCATGCTCTCGAAATTGTTTGCCTTGGCGATTTAATTAAACCCAGCGTTAATTCAATAGACGTGTCCTGAGCAACTAACGAATTACAGTCGCATCTGCGAGCTGGATTAGTAGGCGCGTCGTGTGCCTTCTCTCTCCTTTTCTCTATTTCTCCCTCTCTCTCTCTTTCTCTTTCCCTCTCTTGCTCTCTCTTTCTCATGCTCTCGCACTCTTGACTAAGCAATGCGTATCGTGTACATGAATATGGTAGTAATTAACCGCGATTGTAGCGACAGCCCTCAAAACGCACTGTGAATACGAGTATACCCAGCGCTCTATCGCCGCACGAAATGTCTCCGGAATTCTAATGCGCTCGTGCCCTTTATCCTATCCCCAGACCCTTGAATCTACCCGCGTCATTTCAAGATATCCTTGCGAGATATATACATGTATATTATAATATAGCTACGTGTATATATATATATATATACGTACACATACACACGTACACATGTATTTCGTATATATATATATATGTATATGTATGTATATTCTCAGTGATTTCGTTACTCATCAGCGAACTTCAATATTAGTCAAGATATCGAAATTTCTCCTTTCATCTCGATATATCTATTTAATTAAATCGTATATATTGAGTTAGATCTTCCTAATATGGTCCTTTCTAGGTTTGATTGGAAATTTATGCTAATAGAATATTTTCTTTTCCCGATGAGAGGTCAGTGGACGATATTGGATACGAATGAGAACAAGAGATAGACAGAGAGAGAGAGAGAGAGAGAGAGAGGGAGAGGAAAATCTAATGGCAGTTAGCCCTCGTTATTCCTCGCTTATACGGTATACGAATACAACGACAAAGTAAACTGCATCCAGGTGTCAGAGTAGAGCTCGTTAGTGGGTTTACAGGTAGGTCACCATTGTGTAACCACGTAACCAAGCTACTGCATGCAGCTTACTTGGCAAATATCGCTCTCGACTATGTAACTATAAGGAGGGCTGATATTATCTTGGTAACAGCCATGATAACAAGAAGTAAAATCGCCTGACTTTTCATTTCGGTCTTGTAAACGCGTGTCTAGCCTGTTTCGAGGGAAAGATTGAAAAAGAACTTTTCTAACTTATACTCCAGCAAGTATATTATACATTTATCATTGGCATCGTTCCTTTCTTTCGTTCTTTTTTTCTTTCTTTCTTTTCTTCCTTCTTTTTATCTCTCTCTAACGATCATCAAAACGATCTAAAAAAGAAAATAGAAAAGTAGAGAAAAACGGTGGATAGTTTCACGACTAATCTTTTTTCTAATCTTAAATACCTGGGGCAAACTAAATTGTCCCGAATGTTTCTGTAGTTAGCAGAGAGAAAAAGAGAGAACGCGATGAAAAAATATCTAAAAACAAAAAAAAGGGAAAAAAAGCTCTTGAATGTTTCGCGGTTCGGCAACTACGAGAGGACAAAAAAAGGGTGGGAAGAACGACGGTTCACCAAACAATATAAAAAATGATGGATCCGCCAACAGACGAGCGCGAACGGCCGCCTGGTGGTGTGTATAGCAAAACGGTCGGTAGGAGAATCCCATTGGTCATTTTTCGACTTCCCGAGTTGTAGCGTGATATCGTTCTAGATAGGAGCGACGTGTTCGACGCGTACGACCAGAACGATGCTAACCAAAATTCCGAGTAAATAGCGACCGAAGCCGAATGGCGTGAGAGGCTGCTAGAGGGTGGAACAATGTTGTTGACGAGCAAGAGAGAGACCAAGGAAGACAGATATAACGAATCGATGCAGTTTACCTAACCATCCCTATCTCTGTCTCTCTTTCTCTCTCTCTTTCTCTCTCTCTCTCTCCCTTTTCCTCTCTACCCTCGTTCTATCTCATACTTTCTCTTATCCTTCTTCCCTTTTCCCGTTTACCTTCACATAAACGATAGAAAGATTCTTCTCTTCGTACTAACGTTTCTTCGATGCTGTCATTACCAGTGTATATGCTTCCTTCTCTGGCATGTCAAGTGACGTTTATTGTTAGTCAAAATTCGTCGCAAGTTACACCACCAACAAATAAAAACTCTTTATATAATATATTACACGTATACATATACATTTATAGTTATATATAATATATATATATATATATGGCATCTCCATATACATCTATATACATAGATCAATGTATATATGTATATCTACAGAGAAAGAGAGAGAGGGAGAGAGAAAGTGGGGGGAAGATGCTTTTAAAAGCTTTGGATCTTGAGTTAGCCTCAAAGAAAAATTTTGAATCATAAGCAGCTGCAAGTAGATTTACATCGATTCCATTGTAGAAGCCCGATTACTAATCCATGTGTATTAACGTCGTATCATAACGGATAATTATAACGAATCAATAAATTTACTCTTCTGGATCTCCTTTCTCATTCTTTAGAATGAGTCAAATCTGCGATATTTTCAAGAAATGAGACAAGAATGATTATTTCTTTGTACGTGACAACACACATTCTTGTATTAACGAGTCTTTCTCCTTGATATGCAAACAAAAAATATATTTTTTCTTATTTTCCCCTGTCATTTATTTAGATATACGAAACAATGACTTAAGATAATTAATAATTTGGCACGCTGAGAATACACAAAATAACTATGTCGTATAGTGTGTAGCTTCAGGGAGAAAAGGAGCTTTCCAGGAAATCTCACGAATTTGATCCATAAATATGCCCACAGGGGCCTATCTGTGGAATCTACGGTGAAACTTGTAACCCTAAAATACTCGAGGAATAGCTCCCCGTCACGAAGTCTCTTACTACCTTTCACAAGAGAGAGAGAGAGAGAGGGAGAGAGAGGGTGGGAGGAGAGAAGGCGAGATGGAGAGAGAAAGAGAGAAAGCTTCGTTGTGGTTACGCGCGTACATGGTATAACGCGCATGTTACATAATCGATCGTTACACCCTCCTTATCCAATTTTTTTTTTACTTTTTTCATCTTCTTCTATTCCTTTCGTCTCGTTCTTCTTCTTCTTCTTTTTCTTCTTTTCCGATAAGAACAATTTTGGGTAAGGTACCCTCGAGGAAAAGAAAAATCTTATATTCTACTTCGTTCGAATATGCAGAAGTTATTCGATATTAAACGACAAACGTCTTTGACAATCAACGAGATAAGGTACTTGTGAACTATTCGTTTCGTTTCTTGAGCGTTAAGAAAAAGAACTCTTTTATCGATTTATTCCTACGAGAATAAAAAAAGAAATATATATGAACGGTAAGAGAAAGAAATTGACTCCCATAAGTTTTGCGATTAAATCTCGTTCGTTTTAAGACCCTTTTTTTCCTTTCTTTTGTTTTTTTTTCCTATTTTATTTTTTTTTTTGGAAAGAAGTAAAGGAAAAATGAAATCGAAAATTTATGCGCATTTCTAACATAAAGGGTGTGTGTGTCGATCGATCGAAAATGCGATGGATAAGATATATAATATAGAATATTTGTCTTTTCCGAATTTCACTCGTGTTTATCTCCATTGAAAAAGAGTGAGAAATGTTGAGGGCAAAGAAGAATAGGATTTGAATCGAGCGGGCTGGTAAATCAGACAAACTTCCAACGAAAATCTTCGAGGAACAAAATTGGAATCGAAACATATAAGGAATTTCGAAAAATTCATGGAAATCAACTCAGAATGTATTGTGCGTCTCCAAGGAGTTGCACTCGAAAGGTTGCAAGTAAAAAGTCATTTGGACTGTTAGTCAAACGAACTGTACGGATCAATCTATTTGTATATTTTTACATATTTTCTATCAACTATTCTTTTATTTCTTCTCGTTTTTTTCAAGATGTTTCATAAAAATAATAATTTTATTTCTTTTCTTTAAGCGTATCCTTAAACAGTAAAAACATATGTACAATACCGTAAAAACAAAATCCGTATTGAAAATATTAGATTGTAACATATATTCCTCTTGTTTTCATTATTTGAAAAAAACAAAACAAAAATCCCTTCTTTTTATTTTCCTTTTCTACATAAATTGGAGAAAACGAAACGAATGTATGTTACAATTTAATATAATAGGGTAATGTAATTTTTTTTAGTTTGTGAATAGAAAGCAAAGCTATAGTAAAATGTGAGTAAGTGAATCTGTAAGAGAAAGGAAGGGAAAAAGGGAAAAGAATAATAAAAGAACGAATGTTACAGGACAGTGTTACAGCGTTCGTAACGATACACTTACAGGTAAGAGCTTTCTGCAGTTTCCTCTCTATCTATCCATCTAGTTATTTTTCTATAGTAAAGCTCTAAGGCGTATACACAGAAACTCAATGCAGAATAGCACGTTAGATTATTGCGTATTTGGCCAAGTTGGTGGATACCGAACAGGATGCTCGCAAGGATATCCATAATACTGGCTGGGAGTGCATACGATATGTACTTTTATTACATAAACGTGTAGTATTTACAACGAAAGGTGTAGGTATCTCTCGTATGGCAAAAAATGCCGACATCTCTTAAAACTCTATGAAACGAAAATCTTTTCTCTCTCATTTGAAATCTCTTTCTCTCTCTCTCTCTCTCTCTTACTTTATATTTTTCTCTATCTTCCTTGTATTTTTCGTTTCACTCTTTTTCTTTTTTTGTTAGTTTACTCAAACGAAGCTCTGAATTTTCCTGTACCTTTGCATAATATTTTAAATTCAAGCTTCATTCTTTTTTACACTCGACTCGAGATCGATCCACTGAACTCCGATACAAAGGGTTGCATTCACGTCGGGATACGGGCTAAGGAGGAAGAGAAAGAGAAAGAAGAAGATAGAAAAGGAAAGAGAAGGTGTGGGGGAGTGGAAGGAGGAGAGAAGGTGGTGTAAAGAGAAAGAGATAGAAAAGGAAAGGAAAGGAAGGAAGGAAGGGGGAAGAGAAAAGAGATTCCAGGGACTGCAAGGGGTTGCGTGAAAACTTAAAGTCCGTCGATACAATGGCTTTTTGTAAGAAGACTACGACAAACCCCCCAGGGTGGTGACACAAGGAAAGTAAGAGCCCTAGATCGCATGCGACCCTTCCTTCTTCTTTCTCTTCTACGTCGACTTCTCGACACGTCAAAAGACGAAGAAGACGAAAGAGCAAAGAAAAAAAAAGTGAAGGAGGAGAGAGAGAGAGAGAGATTGAGAAAGACAGAAAGAAAGAAGCCTACTTGGTGGTGCCAATATATATCCAATATATGTCAATATATCGATACACTGAACGCGTAACTCACGCTGTCTGTGTGGTATAACTATTTTATTAACATTTAGGTCAATTCTTTATACTTTTACATCGAAATATGACGTTATGCAGTTCTCTTACTTATTATTTTTCTCTCTCTTTCTCGCTCTTTTCTCAGTCTTTTTCGAGATGATCAATCTTGAAGGATATGAACAAAAAAATACACACCTATGTATAGGATGTGTTATTTTGTCTCGTGCAAATAAGTAAATGTGACTAGCCTGCACACGTAGGCAACACAACGAACGTTGTCTCGTGTTTTCAATATCTTCCTCCTTCCTACCGCCTCCTTCACCTTCCACCCTCTCTCTCTTTTCCTATCTTTTCAGCGATCCTCGTACGGCTTCTCCTCGCGGACGATGAAAAAGGGAATGAAATTCTTTTATTCCGAATATGTCACCTTCAAGGTAGATATAATAACTTGGGCTCTTGCATACACTTGCGCAAGAGAGAGAGAGAGAGAGAAGTATATATATACAGAAAGAAAAAGAGAAAGATAGAGAGATAGGAGAAAAGGAGAATTGTATTCAGAGCATCGCAGCGGCAGGTCACAAGGAAAAAGGCGAGAAAAATCGAGCTACTTTTTTCTATCTCCTCGTCTCGATTCGCCCCGTCTTCTTTTCTTCTCTTTTCTTCTCTTCTTCTCTTCTCTTCTTATTCCTTGTCGTTCCTACTTCCACATCAGAGTAATTTTTAAAGGTCGCTTGAGCTCGACGGCACGACGACGAAGACGACGACGACGACGAGGAAGAGGACGACGAGAATGAGAGGATGAGAACGACGAGAAGGCGAATGATAAACGATCCTTAGCTAATTTAATGGCTGCTTAGAAAAAGCATTTTGATCTGCCGAGAGTACTTGAAGAATAAAATATGATAGAAAGAAAAGAAGGATAGAAAGAAAGAATGAAAACTCTCTTTACTTTTACTTCGATCGGCCCTTTTTTTTTTGTTTGCTATGGTATTTATAATACATGCATAGATAATATAATATAATAAGCCACGTTAGTAATTCGTACATGCCTCTACTGTCAATTTGATAAACAATTTATATTTACTTATAATGCAAAGTTCTACAAATCTTCTATACAGAAAATGCTAATTTACGATTATTAAACTTTTAAATTGATAAAAATTTTATTATACAGAATAATATTTTATCGTTAGAGATATTAAAATTTTACTTAAATGATGAACAAGAAATGGTTTACTAAAGTATTTACTTACTTTTATCTCTATATGAGTTATAATAATTATTTTTGTAAGGGTTTCAAGGGTGAGGCTAGCAACCTACCCTCGGTATAAAAACAATAAAGCGCTCCCGGAAATAGCAATAAAAAAGCTATTATAAAAGGACGAAGTCCTAATAAAAAGAAGAAGAAGAAGAATTTTTGTAAGTAGTACATAATAGATCCTTCTTTACATTTTTTAATAACTCTCAGACGATTCTTCAGGCATATTCTGGTATAGACAATTTGTATATAGGAAAATGTACCTTCCATCTCTTTTCCTCTTACTCTATCATTCTCTGATTTCTTTCTCACCAATATTATTTCGATATTGAAAGAACTCTCGTTATTGTTAGTACTACAAATCATAGGAAAGATATATCAAGAAAAACAAATAATTCTGCATGGGGCCGGAATAATTACACCAATAAGAAAAAACGGATAGATACAGAAAAAAAGGAGAGAAAAAAAGAGAAAAAGGGAAAAAAAAAAGAAGAAAACTTTCACGTAGTCGTACATTCCACATCGCTACGTCAGAACGGACAAACGACAGCTCGATTCTACGTGCAACTATTCCCCCCTCTCACTCTCTCTCTATCGAGAAACCCCTATCATAACTACTCGTTCGCTTCGATAACTGCCAATAATTTCATTTTCCTCAATCTTCATCCAACCGTTATAGTCCACTGAAATAGGGCCAGACTTCCTAAATTGGGGATAGGGAGGGGGAAATTGATCTCAGGGTAACTCGACGACGCTGAATCGAATGGTGCTAATTTTTTTGCAATAGGATCCCGCGTTTTTGAGAAAAAGGGTAAAAAACGGTAAAAAATGGCCTTATCTTAGAATTCAGGCATGTAATCGAAAAAAGTTTTAAACAAAAGTTGTGGGGAATTGAAAAATACATAAAAAATGTTCTATGGTTTATCTTCGTATTTGCAAAAATAAGCGAGAAATATTGGAAAAAAGGTAATTGTAGAGTGAGGCGCAAGTCCCGCCTCTCAGTCGGCTTTTACACGCGAGCGGGCTAGTGTGCGTGCGAGCGTCCGTGTGTACTAATACACAAACGAAGGATCTTCGGCAATCTTCGGGGCTCTCGGCCTTGAAACCGGATTTTTCCCCTTTCTATTTGTTTAGGCGATAGCGAGTATTTTTTTCCTGGCCATCGATAGTTGAGCGTTCTGTACACGATTTTTTGTTTCGGTAGCAAGCATTTTTCGTTTTGGCCGTCGAGTGTCGAGCGTTCTGTATATCTATATATATCGGCGTATAAGCGCGGCGTTTTTAAATCGAATCTTGATGCTTACGGCACGCCATTTCTTTATTTATTGTTAAAAATAATGAACCTCGAATAAAAGAAAAACAATAATTCTTTCTAATTTTCTTAATAAAATTTATATTAAATTTTTCTTTCTTTTTAATTTTTTTTTCTTAATAAATTTTTCGTAATAAAATTTATATTAAATTTTTCTTTCTTTTTAATTTTTTCCTAATAAATTTTTCGTAATAAAATTAATATTAAATTTTTCTTTCTTTTTAATTTTTTTTCTTAATAAATTTTTCTAAATAAAATTTATATCGTAAGCCAAACATAAATTAGCACTTCCTATAATACAAAAGCATTTCTTTTTTAATTATATTTTCTATAAAATTATTATAAAATACTATTGAAAAAATAGAAAAAAAATTTATTTATAAGTACCTGATTATTCTTTAATTATTAACAAACATTTAGAATAAATCTTAAATACTTTTAGACACTTCGATGCACACGTTTCTAATACTAACTACTTTTTATTATTTACGTCTTAAGTTTCTTTCCGTTCATACGAGACAGAAAACACTGCCTTTCTGTTCGCTCTCAAATTTTCTCTCATTCTCACACCAGTAAATTATTATTAATAATTAATCAGATAAATAATAATACCTAATACTAATAATAGTTATTTGCGATTTCTTGAAATTTTGTCTCGCGGTTTGAAGATCTTTGAAATCTATCTACTTTGTCTTTTTTTAACTTTTGATTTTATTTATTGTAAATTTATGGCCTTGCAATAAGCAAACTCGATTAACAATGCAACAAACGTAAGCGTTACCCTTTCCAAACGATCGAACACGAGTTATCTTCTTATTTCGAAAAAGAAAAAGGATGAAAAGAAAATATCTTTCTACTTTACGTAGGATGGTATCATTTTTACGCTTGGCGTAATCGAAATTCAAGGCATACCTAACTCGTACGCGTACGAATAAGGTATGCATGCAGGTCGTATATCGAAGTAAGATGCATAAATAAAAAAAAAGATGAAAAAAGAAGAAGAAAGAAAAAAGAAGAGAAAAATAAATAGCTTAGACAAGCATATCCTCCTTCTTCCCTTTTGCTTCTCTCTCGGGTCACGACCTTTTGCTCACCTAGTATACGCTTTTCACGTGTTCATTATATTATATATTTATATACGTAATATATATATCTAAAACGAATGAGTTTCATAGATCTGCCTATGCATTCGTGGGATTTATTCCATGGTGAACAATTAGTGTGATATTTATGTGGCTTGCAAGGCACGCCATCGTGCATATTACCTGAAACATGAGCTAGCATAATACATATGTATTTATGTATATACGTATATTCTATAGTTGCATGATAGTTATTGTTAACGTATAGTAACGTAATATTTGGTTAGAGAAAAGAATTATTTCGCATTTAAATATAAAAAAGTTATAAATAAGTTTTCTTTATATTTAATATTCGACAATCTTTGAATGGTTTAAAACTGTTTTTTTACTCGATATTTAGTTCCTTACAGATAAGACTGTTAATATCCGGGTTATGCATGATTTTTTTCCATAATTTAATCGACTTTTGAAGTTATTGGTCGACCAGAGCAAAGTGCATTCTTGACATAGAAATTTCAAAATTGAAATCACTTAAATCAATTTTATGTCACACATACTGATACTGCATCATGTTCATAATCATCAAAAATTTGTTTAACATCCTGAGTCACAGTATTGTCAGATCTGATTAATATTATCAGAATTATACTATCCTAAAGCCGACTATGGAGAAAATACGAAGAAACTTTTTCCTCAACCCAATATTATCGTGTAATATGGCGAACAAGTATTGTATTTTTATACGTAGACGATTTCTTCGAAAGTTCAAGAATCAAGGAAAATAAATTGAAGTAAAGAAAATTGTCAAGGTGATTATAAAAAAAAAAATCGATGTGATTTTACAAAAAGTACTCTTCCGTATGATTTGAAATTCCATATCATATTACATATCGAATTTCATCGTACGCTCTCCCCCGATGATGAGATAATAATGAGGTTGTTAACAAACTTCTCATCTCGTATTTTCTCTCTCTCTCTCTATCTCTTTCTCTTTCTCTCTTTTTTATTCTCTTTACCCATCTCTCTTTTACAATATTAATATAAAATAGCCGGAATGAGAAATTAAATTTCTCTTTGATTTCAAATTCTGAAAGCGCGTTGTGTACAACATTACACATAAAGAAAAAGAAAAGATAGGAGGGGGGGAGGCAGAGTAAAAAGAAAGAGATAAAGAAAGAAACGGGGGCGGGAGGGAAAAAAACCGAATGTACCATGGGAAATAAAAATTCAAATGTGCAAATTTTAATGGTATGCGGAAATAAAAAAAAAAATCTGGCCGTCGCGTGGCAAAACAGTCGAACATGGAAACTATAATTGAGCTTGGTGATTTTGCGGAACGAAGGCTTGCTTTGGCTTGAAAATTATGCTCATTGATTTTCTATGTGCTCGACTTTCGAGATACTCCTTCGCTTCATCGATTCATCATTCTCCTTACAAACAAGAAAGATCTTTTTCTCACTCTCACTCTCACTCTCACTCTCTTGCTCTCTCTCTCTCTCTCTCTCTCGAAAATATTTCTACTCTTAAAATTTCCGTCGATTTGGTGCTCTTGATGAGAAAAGATGATTTAAAAGAGCAGAAAATAAAGAGTGAGGGAGAAAGAGAGAAAGAGAGAAATAGAGTAGATATTATTCGAAATTCCACCAGCAAATTCATCTTCGAGAAGACGTTTGCTTAAGCAAACTAAATCCAAATTTTTCATATTCATTTCTCCGAATTAACGTTTACAAAAAGTTAGATAATTAATATTATCGATAATCAGATCGGTGTTTTGTACTTCTAGATTAGTTCGATTGATAAATAACACTTGATTATTTCTTCTAGCTCAAATTTATATTGAAATAATACGGTGCATGATATGAAAAATCGAAAAAGTAAAATGAATAAGTAACAGTTTAAAAAGTCTTTTATAATACGGCTTTTAGAGGTGGGCAGGGGGATAAAACCAATACTTTAATTCCGATTCTTTTTAATACTTTTGATCCTAGCGTTGATTATATACAACTTTTAATACAGTTAAGAATTATTGAATGAATTCTCTTTCAAACGTACTATGATAATTGTCCATATATATATTTATTTCATATTAAATGTATTAAAAAGAAATAATTGTTTTTATTTAAAATCCATTAACATTAATGAGATTCTTTTATAAAAAAAAAACTGCATAGAGATAAATTGTTCTTAATATGAAGCCGGTTCTGCTGAAAATATAACATCTTAATTAATTGACGTAATATACATCGTGTCCCAAAAGTTTACGTTTACCGTACCGAAAAATTTCGAAATTTTTTTGTATGTAGATATTTTAAATAATTGCATCCCATTTACAATCCCAAAATCGAAAATTCATATGTTAAAATAAAAATAAAGCATTATAATTCTATAAATAAAGCAATATTAATTGTATATGTTTTTATTATCTCGGTAAAGTGACTTTTAAAAAAAACATCCTTTATAAATATTGAATTAAAAGACTCGAAGAATGTCAAGGATAATATTTTCTTTCTTCTTCTTCTTTCTTTCAATATAAAGAAAAAACAAAGTATAACATAGTAAAAAGTAAATGACACGAAAGAGTAGAAAGAGTAGACCATTGTTTTGGTTCGTTCGATGCACTAGATACACCGAAGTCTCGTTTTTCCTTTCGTCAACAACGTCACTCCAATTTGTCAGAGCCTTAGAGAACCAAGCGTCCTTCCGCTTACAACCTTGCCTTCCCACCCTTGCCTTCCCACACTTGCCCCTTCCACCCTCTCGTCATCATCGTGTTGCCAACATGAAAAGCCGCGTTGACTGTTTCCCTTTCTCATCGTTCCTTCTCGTCGACATAATGAACCGCACTTTAGCGGTGACATCACCACGTCATCTTGACGAAGACGAGGAGCCACGAAGAAATGGTCAGGACTTTGTCAACCTCCATCCTTCAGATTCTTTTTACCTTTCTCTACAATGTTATACAAGTATATACTATAACATATATATGTATCTATTTTACGAGAAAATCTTCAATACTCGATTTTTTTCTAACGCGTTAACATATTTCTGAAGGTGAGAAAAAATTCGAGAAGTTTATGCATCGATATTTCTAGAAATATCGATAGACAATTGTATTTGCCAAAATTCCTCCAACATGGAGTCCTCCGGCGATTGGATTAAGCTAATTATGAGGAGGTGAAAAGGTGTTAGAAAAATAAAACACGTGGTTGAGCCAATAAGTGCAATGCTTTATTGGCTCGTCAGGGAAAAAAGCCTTGAGGCAAACACGTTAACATATTTCTGAAGGTGAGAAAAAATCGTTGAAACTTCTGCACGATATTTCAGAAAATCGATAGACAATTGTATTTGCCAAAATTCCTCCAACATGGAGTCCTCCGGCGATTGGATTAAGCTAATTATGAGGAGGGTGAAAAGGTTGAATTAGAATAAAATAAAACACGTGGTGTTGAGCCAATAAGTGCAATGCTTTATTGGCTCGTCATGGAAAAAAGCCTTGAGGCAAACACAACCCCTGATTGTTATCAATACAATGGACGACGATGGATCACGGACATAGTCCGTTGATCAACTTCTCGTCACGATGTGCACTCACTCGGAGGTCGAATGTGGAGTTAGGATGCTCGTTACTAGTAACTCTCTATCGATTTAGTGGACGCATAGTAACTATCGATTTTTAGTTACTATGGCTTTTTGGTTATGATCGATTCCGATCGTACAACAATTTCTTTAT
Source organism: Polistes fuscatus (assembly GCF_010416935.1). Classification (NCBI taxonomy): domain Eukaryota; kingdom Metazoa; phylum Arthropoda; class Insecta; order Hymenoptera; family Vespidae; genus Polistes; species Polistes fuscatus. Next base: position 6,125,617 of record NW_025113107.1, on the reverse strand, counting down.
AAGTACCGCTAAGGAAATGTTATTCTTTATTTATTATGTGTGCGATGATATGGGTCTGAGTGTGTGAGAGTTTGTTGTAATATGAAAGAGAAAGAAACCGGTTCTCTAGACGGAAATGCATGTTTTATTTGTAAGGTGACACCACTTTGATCTATCACCTAATATGTGGTCGCACCGAAACTTTTGAAACATTCCCGATACGGAAATACAAAAAGAATCCAGATTTGTTATGATCGGGAATGATCGGGAAATTTCGCGAAAGAATGTAAGGAAATGAAGAGAGAAAATGGAGGGGGTGATGAATATATATCGGCGACAGAAAGGACCAGCAAGGGCGCATTTGATATTGTATTGATTGTACTATTGATAGTGTATCTATTGATAGTTTTTTTGTGAAAGCAGACGAAAGACGACGAAAAACGACGGCAACAAGTACGACGATATCTTCGTTAATCACGACGTTTAAAGTAACACATAACACAACGAGTCGATTAATTATTAATTTCGATTATAGATACTTATACTATTTTCTTCTATCTCATCTCATTATATTTCATTATACCTTATTAAATCGTTTAATAATCATTATTAAACGATATGAAATAAATAAAATTAATAAATACATAAGGATAAATCTTACATATTTTTAATGCGAAGCTGATCATCTCTCTTGTTAAATGTGTAAATATAACAATTAAAAATAATTATGTAAATTAATAAAAATTGTAAATTAAATATCGATGTTTTCAAGTTGACATCGTTAATCTTTGAAAATTGAACATTATGCTTTGCATTTAGACAATGCATAAATAGAATACATTAAGAAGTTGCTGCAAGTTAAAAGAAATGAACACGTTCATACCGGGGCCGATTTTCATATTTTTCAGTGCGAGGCGTACTCACCTGTCATGCACGCCACTCAATGGGACAGTCGAGTGTGACCCACCGGTGATGCACGCTGGCGTGAACGAGTTAAAATGAAATATCGATTTTTTTAATTTTAATATTAGCCATTTTTTAAGACAGTTATTAGAGATATCAAATTTATAAAATTCGCACAATTTGCCCTGTTTTATAATTTATACCGATTATTGTATATTTGTTGTATTTAATTTCTGACTAAACGAAAAATCTTTTAACGAGATCCAAAGCTTATTTTTATCACTTATTGTTGTATTCAATTAAAAATGTAAAAAAAAACGTCAAACTATTCCATTAACAGCTCGTAAAAGTATTAAAAGATCATGATCAAAATCAAGGTCATAATTTTCTTTTGTATCTTTCAAAAGTGTTAATATCTAATGATAGAACGATCGATCAATCGTTGAGAGTAAAATTGTTTAATCCTTTTCACATGTTAATTTTCAATAAAAGGTTAACTACTTTAAAGTCAATACTTTGAATAGGCAACGAGTTAAAAAGAAAAGAAAAGAAAAAAAAAGGGAAAAAAAGAAAAGAAAAAGGAAGAACAAGAAAAGGGAAAACAAAATGAGGAAAAGAACGAAAAAAGCTTCCATCATACCCCTATTCTCTATTGTTTTTGAAACTTACACTTGTTAGATAGAACAATAGAGAATCGTTCATGGTATGATCACGGTTTGACGTATCGAACATCCCGTAGAACCATCCCGTGAATTTCCCTGGAACGCTGAAGCCTCCATTGTGCTTCGCGGCGGGATTCAAAGGATTAACCCAAGCTCTTCAACGACTGCTATCTATGGAATCGTATAGATATATGATATACAATGGCCGTCAAGTTATCTATTTGATTTTCCGAATTTTCTTTCAAATATCATTTACGAGAAAAGCCGCTCACCACACAATAGAAAAACTTTTTCTCACCAGTCAACTATAATTTGTTATAAGCACGTATATAAAAATCGAAAGAATATCAGTTAACAGAAATTGAACAGATTTGTGCACATTGATTAAGTTATTTATTTGATTTATCGAACTTTCTTTTAAATATTATTCACGGAAAAAGCCACGAAATACCACAAAATAGATAACTTTATCCCGTCGGTGTTGACTATTCGCAATTATTATTTAAAATAATAATTGAGAAAATTATTTTGAACAGTACTGTGAACAAATTTACGCACAATAAACGTCGAGTTATTAATTCGATTTTCCGAAGTTACTTTCAAATATTATTTACGGAAAAAACCACAAAATAAATAACTTTATCATCTCGTCAGTTTATTATTTACAATGATCATTTAAAATATAAATCGAGATAATAATTGTAAACGGGATATATGGAAAATGGTAAAACGATTTGTGCCTCGAGGTCGACCAAAACATGTATTCGTTTTAATTATCCTACTGGATCATTTAAGTTAACTATGCTCAAAATAATTTATAAACAACATTCCAAATGAAATTTGCTCGTTTAGTTAAATTACTTATCGCGCTGATAACATCCTTACGAATGACCGATTGCTGAACCAGAAAAAAAATTACCAATGAGTATGATCGAGAAAATAGATAAGATAACTAAAACGATCTTTCTCTTACGTTTTACTTAACAGGACCAATAAGAACTTTTGAAATTTCAAACGTGAATATATATAAGTAAATAATGTGTGCGTGTTTACATTCGACACACCATCTCCTCATCCTCCTTTTTTTTTTGCAATCGATCGCTAACGTCAACTTTTTTTTCATCGGTCATCATCTCGTACTATTGACCTGAGTGAACTGCGTGCACATGGGTGAGTAACTACTACCTTTTGATGCTCTTCATTACTTCCAAAAGCACTTTTTTTTTCTTGCGGTACACATGCTTTTGATTAGAAATTCGACCTAATATGTACGTACCATGAAATGAATGAAAGATAGTTTGTAAAAAAAGAAAAGAAAAGAAAAGACTAGATAATTGATAATGAAATTCATCGTGTACATAAATAAAATGGAAATTAATTATCACGATGACTCTCATGGCAAATTTGTATAATTCTTTTCACAAGAGAATAATAATAAACTGTATGTATTTCGTTTTTGCAATACAATATACAATATTGCATAATACGAATATTTAATGGTTAAACAGTTCACTTTTAAGTTAATAAAATTATCAGAGTAGCTACATTAACAAAAGTACAATGGAAAAGAAAAGAAAAAAATAGAGGAAATAACAAATATGCAACTAAAAATTCGAGATCGTAGAAAATATATTTAAATACATAAGATACATTCAGAGAAATAATTATCAGATTACTAGCGATTCATTAAATGAATGAATCAAATGTTTTTAAGAAATTGTAAGCATAGTTTATAATTAGTTTATAATTATAGTTTATAATTTTAAAATTATATTTTTTAAAGTATTATATTTTATTAAAGTATAGTTTATATTTAATATCCTATTCTGTATCTATAAAGCTGAATAAAAATCATCATTTTATTATAATGTAATTAGCTATGATAAAATTTGCTTTTATCATGTCAATTATCAACATTTATTTAATTTATAATTATATAAACATTTAAGGCGCTAATGAATGAAATGGCAGTAAAAATTTGGATTAAATATCTAATAAAAAAATTATTATCTCATATTTTTCATGGTCCATCCATTCACTCTAATTTCCACGACTATTGTTTTAACAAAAAAGATTTGTAAAAAAAAAAAAAAAAGAAAAAAGGAGAAAAAAGAAAGAAAAGGATTGTCCTTGAAAAAGATGACCTTTCAAATGATGATTCTTATTCACACGAAAAGAAAGAAAATCCTAGAAAGGCTTAAAATACTCCGACCACGTTCCTTTTTCGCGACCCATCGCAAGATAACACCGGGAATGTTGATGGACTCTGGACGTGATATCATGGCAGTGTTGAAATCGAGTCGAGTAAAGTTGGACTTTCTCTCTTTCTTTCCATTCTTTATTTTTTCTTTTTTCTTTTTTACGTGTCAGGGACGGTCGAAAAGCAAAAAAGATCGAGGGGAGGATGATGACAAGGATAGAATTCCCTGTATTCCCGAGATTGAATCTGTTGGGTCTGGTTAAGACTAACAGCAACGAACGGTGGACGAAGAGGAACAGATTTCTTGAATGAAAGGAGAGGAAAAGAGAGAGCGAGAGTTGTGTAACATCAAAGATGGAAAAGTTACTGAACGCTTGGTGGAAAGGAGGTCAACGAGGTCCTTAAGGATTTCGAAGGAACTCGAAGGAACGACGCCTCGGACCTGGAAATGCCATCGTCTTCGAACGTTATCACGTGAAGTATAGACGAGTAAGTGGTAGGAAAAAAAGAGAGGGGAAGGAAGAAGAGAGACAGAAAGAGAAAGAGAGAGAAAGTAGATGACGACGACACAGGTGGGTAGAGTCGTTCGCTGTGACCGAAGATCCTTGAAATGGGAATGGGAAAGAAGCATCAAAGAAGAAAGGACATCGAGACTTTTCAGTTCCCGACTGAAGAGAACTGCCTTGTGTGACCGGAGAAGACATCCTTCGAGGAGAAGTAGACGAGTTCCCGCGGGATCGGACGTTGACCAGGACTGGAAGGAGTTACGAGAGGCGAAAAAGAACGTGACGAAGGAAGATAAGATATTTCTTTTTTTCTACATCTTCCTGGGAATTTGAAATAACTCGAGAGAATAGTCAGAATTCTATTTAATTAAGATATATTTTGTACGCCGAAATACAACATAAGAAACAAAATATGTACAGAGAAGAAAAATATTTGAAACGGAAATCTAGAATTATTTATTTAATCGTTGATCTTAATGCTATTACAAATCCTTCTTTGTTATTAAGAGTATAAAACGTTAAAGTTAGGAAAACTTATTTAAAAGTGTACCGAAAGTATAGTAGCTCTGATTCATTGCGAAATAAATAAAACGAAGCGGACTAAAGCATGTAATCCTAGAGAATCTGAAAGGATTTACATATGTATATGGAGTATACACGTACATATACACATTCGACATTTTTCCGCTCTTGAGTAATTTTTATTTTTGGGAACCTACTTTAATCTCTTACATAAATAACAAATATTCTATTTTTTGAACGGATGAAGTTTCGCTTGGAAGAATATAGAACTAAGAAGAATACATATTTGGTTGTCTACGGATTTATGCAAATATAGGTTGGGATGTATCGAACTAATAATAGCCAGTAATAACTTCATCAAACGAAACCGAGAAAAATATATCTCTTCCATTTAGAAATATCTTTACCGATAATATGGTTGACCAATGAAGGACAATGCAGCTCAAGAGTATTGGAAATACATTTATTTTTAACATTTTTACATATAAAAATAAGACGTATCAAGGACCAATAGGAAACAAATAATCTTTACTTTTCCTCAATACTCAATTGCAAGTTACATAAAATTATATGATAATATTCTTGCTTTGAAGCTCACTCGAAGTAATCGAACATAATCAACCATACTAGTTCATATTGGACTCGAAATCATTGTATTTAGTACCCGCATTTTTTGTCTATCATTTTTGTCTATTTTTACCAAAATAAAAAGAGCAGTAACTCGTCCCAGTTCTCACCTCAGAATTATCCTATATGTTATTAGTTATTTGCAGATATACGGAAATGAGGATAAAAATATCACTACGATTGATATAATATCGAGAGGGAATGCAAAATCAAATGTAAATAGGAAAGGTGGGAAAGGAAAAAAGACGAAGCAGTTGGAAAAGGGATGCAGGTGGCGATAAGGGCCAGAGGATAACGCGACCAGTCGAGGAGCTATCCTTCTTTGACGGAATGAGAGTACCTGCATTCCCACGAGAACGACATAAAGGACAGGGATAAAGTCATGAGCGACCGAAAAGAAAGAAGGAAAAAAGGAAGAGAAGGGAAAAGAAAATAGAGAGAAAATAAGAAAAAGAAAGAGTGAGAGAGTGAACGAGAGAGAGAGAGAGAGAGAGAAGATCGAAATCAAAGGCAAAACGACTCACCATCGAGAATCCTTGCTGGAACAGCTAAGGAAAATGGAAAATAAAATGAAGGAAGCTAGTTAGATCTTTCTTATTTCTTCTATTTGTCTTTATTTTAAATTTTCTTTCCTTCTTTTCCCTTCCATAGACTTTGGTTCGTGATTTTCAAAAGCGTCGGACCGTTAATTTCATACCGATCGAGAAAAGGAAAAGAGATATCAACTGGGGGTCTTTTAGAACGGGAATGATTTGAAAGGAAACGGACTTTCGATGAGTAAGTTTTCGGTAAGTAGAGACAATGTGAGCTCGTTCCGAGAGTAGGAAAGAGGTGAATAGAAAGAGACAGAAAGAGAGAGAAAGAGAGTCTTGACGAAGAGTAGGACGGTTTCGGAATAAAAAGAGGAATAATTTACTAGCGTCGAGCAAAGTATTCCGTCGTACAAGTTGGTAACTCCGCCCCCACAGTTACTAGCGGCTTCCAGCGTTAAAAGCGATATTCTGTAAGTATAAGCCAACTTTCTCCTTTGATACTCTTGGACGGTGACCGTGCCAAGGCGGACTACTAACGGCCAGAACTTTTCACGGAGGAACGAAGTTCAAGATGAACCCACTCATGGGTAATCCAAATAATCGCCATCTTGGAAACCTGCATGTACCCTACTATACCTATTTACTTTGACAACTTGGGAGAATATCGATTTGTTCGTTTCTTCTTTTAAAGTCTTTCGATAAGTCCCTGACAATCAATTTTATTGACTTACATATATATACCTATACCCTTCAATATTATATATCACCAAACTTGGAAAGAAAATCAATGTGGTAAAGAAGAAAATAGAATAAGAAAAAATAATAATAATAAAAAAAGAACATGTTTTCCCTGCACATCTCTTTGCTAAAGGCTTGCTAATCTGTGGAACGAGTTCACGTCTGGAATCGACCTTAAGTAGAGAAGTTGTGTAGGTATGGGACGAGTCCCGAGAGTCGCATTAACACTCTTAACGCGAGCTCTCTATCGTGGCTAATGGAGATCTTCGGTTTCAAGTGCACTGGTCCATAGATACGGTACTTAGTCTGTACGTATCAGCGATTACCATGAGAGAAGGTAGCTACTACCGGTCTTGCTGAATTCAAATCGTTCGAGTAGGTACCTCATAGAGAACGCTTGAACGTAGGTATACTTCGGCAACCGTTTTGTCGATTTAACGACTATCTCGAGATTTACCGATCTTTTTTGTCTTATCCGAAGAAGATCCGTAATACTAACGAAGTAATCTTTTCGACGTTAAAAGCCAAAGTATAAGAGAAAATGAGAGAAATAAAAAAGAAAGAGAAAGAAAAAGGATGTTACTTTTTCACGATATCCGCTTGTCGGCAAGATGGTACCTTCAACATTTATCGCGATTAACGCGAAGACGCTTTTCGAAGCGTTGAATAGATTATGAACGATTAAGTGGTTACCCATGGTAAAGTTCGAAGAAGACAGAACGAGTGGGAGACAGGGCGTGAATAATCTGTCGACTAAAATCTTAATGTAATCTCAGACCCGTCAATTTATCTCACCTTCCAACCCTCATGAGAAGTCTTAGTGACGTAATTAAATATTACATGAAGTTCCGTTATTATTGTCACAACGCTATTCTTCTAACTTATGTTTACAATATTTCACTTGCGTAATGGAAAGAAAAAAAACTTGAGAAAAAGAAATCAAAAATCGTCTGACAGGAAATGAAAGAATACTCAATCATGGGCATTTAACTTTGAATAACTTCTATTTCGTTCATTGAAGTAACTCACGCGCGATTCAATCTACTATAATCAATACTTTATTCGAGACGATTCTCCACTGCTCATGTAACTTTTCATTCAAGAAATTCATAAGTAAGTATATAAATATTAACAATAATAAGCTTTGGTCCTTTTAACGATCAATTCTTGAATCGTAAACCCGATTTCGTGGAGCAATACCTTGTCTTTTTGAGAATGCATTACGGCAATGATTCAAGAGAATGAATAACTACCGAGCTAGTAAACATAGATATGTTAGAAGATTTACTACGTATACTTATATATGGTTGGAGGGTTATATAGAGTACTACTTCAGTGCTACGATGTTTGTCCATTATTTACCTAGAAAGGTGTCGGCTATCTCTTTTCACGAACTAACGGGCGTTCTATTGTCCGGAGCTAGGAAAAAAAAACAAGAAGAAAGAGAAAATATATATATGAACAGAAACCGATTACGTTTGTTGTGAAATAGCGAAAAAAAGCAAGCTGGTTGAAGTGGATACACATCAAGAGGATTATTTTTAAAAATTCGAATCTTCAAAAAGAAAACCGTCCAAGATTCTGTCCTCTTAAATACATGGTCTTTTCCACGTCATAAATCTCGTGTCTCACTTTTAGTTCCAATTGCTTTGCAGCTTTACGAAACTGGCCGCGTATCGTTTCTCCCTTCTCGAGCATACCTATCCCTCCTTGCATCTTCTCCGACCCTTCGTAGAACATCTAATTAGCCTTCCATCCAATTACTACCACCTTCCATCTTCGGTAAGTGCTGACGATGGTTACAAATGCCTGCGAGGGGTTCGAACAATGAAATTAGCTACGTTGAATCCTTTGTCTTGCGAATTATCAGCAAGGCGATTCTCAAACGTCTTTTTATATGCTCTATACCTACGAGAGAGAGAGAAAGAGAAAAAGAGAAGGAAAGATAGTCTCCTAACATAAAATTTATTGACTCGTAAAATTCTAACTTTTCTTACGTTTACCTTTGAACAATTTTATGTACCCATATATATAAAAATATGTATGTGTTTGTTTGCGTGTAAGTGTGTGTGTGTGTCAAAAAGAAAGAAAAGAAGAGAGAGAGAATGCAGATGAAAAATCGAATCTGGATTAAATCATCCGAGTATTTTCAAGAAGACGTCTAGAAAAGAAGTGGGCCTGCTGATGGAAGGAAAAGAAAGAAGCATAGAAAGGAAGAAGGAAGAGAAGGTGGAAGAAGAACGACAGTAGACGAGTACGTCTCCAACGCAGCACTTCGCTCATCGTTCACATTTCCTCTCCGAATCCTTCTTATCCACCGCGGCATTATCATAATGCCATCGTCCCGCTACGTGACAGGAAAGACGTATTATCTCTGCTACTCGCTCCAGTTTTCCGATCTTCTATTTCTATCTCTCTTTCTTTCTCTTTCTCTTTCTCGTATGGTAGCTTATCGCGCGTCCTCACTTTAAAACGGACGCGAATTAGCGTTTCCACCGTTCTTCGACTTCCCCTAACCCAAAACCACCTCACCTTCCTCACCTTTACCCATTCTACGTATTCGCGTTATTTTTCTTCTTCTTCTTCTTCTTCTTCTTCTACTATTACTTCTACTACTACTTTTTCTGCTACTTCTTCTTCGTCTTCTTCTTCTTCTTACTCTTCTCAAGAGAAAGTGCTACAATAGGACGCGATGCATTTTATATGGACGCGTACATTTGCAAAGTAGCAAAGAAGATAAAATGGCCGGTGGTGAAAAGGCGGTAGCATGAAAAAAGCTTCGAACCTGTACGTAGACTACATTTTGAGGAGTAGAGTAGTGCTTAGCAATGATTAAATTTCAAATTTTTCGTTCATACGAGGTTGTTTCTCCTTTTATATATATTTCTTCTTCTTTATCAATATAAAGAAAGAAACAAAAAATAAGCAATACAAAATTAACAAAATATTCGTACCATTATTTGCATAAGATTTATGAAGAAATATTATCGGTGAATCGAATGGAGCTTATCTTTTTTTTATTTTCAGTTAAGTTCGGATCTCTGTATTACAGTAGGATGTATATGACAATATCCTATATCGTGAGAATATATATTTTCAATCACTTTTCGTACCTACGTTGAACTCTCTTTCCCATTCGACTTGTACATATACATACATACGTAGTATGTATGGAATGATGGAAAATACAAGCCGCGCGTTGGTGTATATTTTCGAAGCTTGATCATTAAATATAGCAACGATATTAATTATAATATCGTTATAACTTATAACGAGGTACTTTAATGCACAAGCTTACGAGAACGTTCGTACGCGTTCCATAAAACTACGATGAACCCATATTCCGTCGTTATTCGTAGCAGAGAACACTCGAAAAGATCCTGAGTTTGTTTCGTTCGACGACACTTTACAAAGATTCGAAAGGTATGAAGTGGAAATATTAACAAAGGCCATTTTTACTCTATTATCAAATCTTTTTTCTTTTCTTTTTTTTTTTCTTCTTATTAATTATTTTTTTTTCTTTTTTTTACACGATCGAAAGAAAAATTAGTATTATTAGAAAGAAAAATGGAGAAAAAGAATATGAAAGACAAATAAATTACGCGGAAAATGTTCGTTTAATAATCAACGTGATCGAAATAATCGCGATAGAATTTTTTTTTATCCTTATCTATTCCTTTAAACTCGACTTTTCTTAATACTCTTTCTATGAAAAAAGTTTTGCGAGCTAAACGAAGGAAAGGGAGAAGAGAAAGAGAAAGAGAGAGAGAAAGAGAGAGAGAGAGAGAGAGAGAGAGAATGAAAACTCTTTGCGATCGAAAAGTAAAACGGATCTCATTAAACCTTTGTTCATTACAACTTTCTCAGTATGATCCTGCATCTACAACGCAGTGGCGTAAAACTTTAATATAATTTTGAACAACTCGATTTCTCGAGATATATCTTTGACTTAAGAATTTAAACAACAAACCTTGTGGTTATGACCCACCCTTTCTCTCGCTCTGTCTCTCTTTCTCACTATCTTTACGCATCGTCTACCTTTTTCCATCCAATTGGAAATAAAAGTCGGAATAAGCTAAATCAATTATATTTCCCGCAAAATAGATATGTGTATGTACGTATTGTTTTGTAACAATATATTCGACCTGTTTTCTCCATTTGGTAAAAATAAACTCTTTTTATATTTTTCCAAAAAGTGAAAACTGAACGAATATATGTGTATCATAACTTAATACAATGGAGCTTCCAATAACCGACGATCTAATATTTGAACGTTTTACTATTCACATGCTTAATTATCGAAACACTCTATTATATAACCCAACAACCCTATTGTTCCACCAATACGAATTCATCTTGCATACGATCATACTATTCTCGTTAGATTGAACGTAAAAATATTTAAGTAAACTTGAGAAAACTAGAAAAAAGCAAAAGAGACAGAGAGAGAGAGAGAGAGATTATTACAACAGCGTTGACAAGAATTTTCGAAGCAACTTTTCTTCCTGGTTACGCCTAAACGTGTTGAATTCCTGCCGGGGACTCCCGTAGGAACGAGAACGTAAGCGGATAGTTGGCTATCTGCCAGACGACAGTCTTCTTTCTCTCTCACATTCGTCCTATAAAAGAAAGATAAAGAGAAAGGGAGAAAGGGAGAGAGAGAGATAGAAAACATTCGCTCGCACACACACGAGAACGCGGTAGCCAAAGACGTGTGCATACACATGCAAACGTATAGGTAACCGCTATACATGTACCTTCTATTCTCGGATCCCGAGTAATAATCCTAACTCGCAGGTTAGCCCGAGCTTAATTAGAACAGGGGTTAGTGGCTTGCTAGTTATAGCCACTATTGGATATCGCCGAGCACCTCGCTTCATTTTGCATCCTTCCTGAAAGTAGCTTCTTCTCTCTCTCTCTCTCTTTTCTTTTCTCTTTCTCTCTTTGCCCTTTTTTTATCTTCTTCGTATACTCCTTTTTCTATTATTTTCATTTTCTCTCTTTCTCTCTCTCTCTCTCTCTCTCTCTTATTTTTTATTTTCCTCATGAGAAAAGTTGTTTACTCCGCGTAACGACTTCGCCTTTGCTTTCATGTTCCTTTCCTAACTCGCAACGTTCCAAGTTTTGTCTCTTTGAGAATACATCGACGAAGATATGTACACGTATATGTACCTACATACGTAAACACGTTCTACACAATTAACGTTTAAGTATAATAATTACCTAGAGAAAGTATATTAGGAAAGAAATTATTAATTATAAAAGCCGTGAATAGGTAAAATATGAAATAGTCTTATCACAGGAATGAGTAAAATAGGAATGAATAAGTACATCAATGTACACAAATTTACGCAGTAATAATACAACTTGCCTCGGAATACAAACTCTCACGGAATTGAAAGAAAAGCCGAGACAAGCGATTACTTTATTTCAGAAAAAAATGACACAATTATACTTACAGTAACTCGAAGGTAGACTAAATAGAGAAGGAAATAACGCAAATACGCCGCGAGGTACCTTTTTCCGCAAGCTTGAGAGGTCTTTTACCTTCGCCAATTGACTCCAGATAAACGTGGCCGAAGCGAGACGTGGCAGTAAACACGGCCAGAGTTAATCGTTGTCAGGAAAAGCGACTTGTGGTCAGGAAAAACGCCTAATTCTTAGAACAAAGCTACACGCAGGGTGGCTGTATCTAACAATAAGCACAATCGGTCTTACTCGTGAACAGTTTCGAACTCAAGTGACTACGTGTCCTACGCGTGCACAAGGCCTCGAGCACATCACCCCAATCATGGTCTACACACCCTCGCATGCACGCTCGTTAACGCTGCGTCTATTGAAGCCCTACGTCGCGAAATCTAAATTCCTTACCGAGGGCTAAATAGCCCAAACAATAATGATGTATAACATTAAACGAACCTAAAAAGTTAAGATTTAAAAAAAACTGGTGTGTGTACTTATGTACGCACGTAAGAAGTTATACTTCTTTGCCGTACCAAAACGAATATAACCTCAATAACCTCAAAAATAACTTCAAAAAAAACTTCAAAGAAAAAAATAACTTAAAAAGAAAAAAATAATTATTATTATATATATGTATATAAGAAGAATAAAAAAGAAAAAGAAAATATCAAAATATAGATATCAGTCCACACTAAATATAAGAGAGATATATCGAATTACTTCACGCGTTAACAGCCATGGCGCGGTTACAGCATTAGTTCTCGCTTCGATCATTTAAGTAAAGCAGCGCTGAGTACGATTAGTATTTGGATGGGTGACCCGCTTGAGAAAAAAGGGGAAGAAGAAAAGAAGACAACTTCATGCCGTATACTTGAAATCGCTTTGCCTCGCGTCATAAATACCGAAAAACTTCATGGTGTCGTTTTTCCAGACGCTCGAAACAAAATCACTCCTCATTACATTTTCCCCAACGCGCCAAAAGAAGTATAACTTCAAAAAGAAAAAGAGAAGTAGAGAGTAAGAGAGAGAAAGAGATAATCAATATTGTAGAGTAATCTTTTATGTTAATAAAATGATCCATTGTTGGGATAAAATTCGACGCTGCGAAGAAACAGCTGGGAGTTATAATAATCGTTAGACTAATACGGGGATTATATCACTTGGAAAAGTTCTCGACGAACATTAGACCCTGGGACTCTCGCGGAATTTCCCGGATCGTAGGAATTCCCAATTATGACTTTCTGGAGAGCTGTATTATGATAATCACCGAGAACCTATCCTATACCAGTGCTCGGTTATTCGCACGATTACGCGTAATTATTTCATACGCCTTTGTATATAATGTAGTACCTATACCTTTTACAGGGATAATATTATATACATATGCGTATGCGTAGATATATATTTTATTAAATAATTAACTACTTCCCGTGTCTCTCGGTATAAAATTTTAAATAAATAACAGTGAAACTCGTGAAAAATAATAATTAAATAACATATTATCGATGAAATTCTTTTAACCATCAAGATAATATTTAAAAAGTTAATTTCAATTGACAATATACCTTAAACAATATTTATTTTGCGTTAAACACCCGACACGCTGCAACTATATTACTTTTAATATCTGGAAATTTTCTTGGTGCAAGTAAAACGTTCTTAAAAATCGATTAACACCTTAGAAAGTTCATTTGGAGGAGTATAATTAGCCGGAGTCATCGGTAGTATCGTTACGTGGATATGCGTACGAAGAAACAGCTAAAAGCTAATAACGTGGATGAGAAGGAACGAAAAGAGAAAAGGAAAAAAATATAAAAAAAAGAAAAGAACTTTAAAAAATAAAAAAGAAGTTGTCTGCATAGAGAGAGAGAGAGAGAGAGAGATACAAAAGTAGGAGGAAATAAAGTTAAAAAAAAAGAAAAAAGAGAATAAAAGAGTCGCGTTACGCCATCGCGTTTCAACAATATTACGGAATGAAAGGTTCTTTCTTATATAAAAAGGTTATTCGCTAGTGCCCTTTCTCTTTCGCGTCGACTTCTAATTACATTGAGAAAGCCGAAAAAAGGGTCATTTTCTCCACTTTCTCTCCTTCTCTTCTGCTTCTTCTCCTTCTTCTTTTTCTTCTTTTCCTGTTCCTTAAAAAGAAAAAAAAAAAAAGGAAAGAAAGAAAGAAGAACAAAAATTGATTAAAAGTCCTTTGAAAAAGGGAATCAAGGAAGAAGTTCAATTTAATGCGTCACGTAGATAGAAAAGGTGTCGTTAAATGAAACAAATCGGATCTAACTATTTCGTTAGACCTACTCTACGCACACGTGCACGTACACACTCACATATATACATATGTATATGCATTCCTACGTTCGTGTTAATAGCGCGCAAAAACGATGAAGAGATTCCGGATTCGGTGTGAATCCTATGGTGAAAACTAAACGTGTCTGTGTGCATGTATGTGTGTATGTGTGTATGTGTGAGAGAGAGAAGGGATGAATAGACCTTATAGACCCTCTCTCTACGTATTACGAGCGTTAGAAGGGAAGGGTTAAACGATAGGCCGGTTACTCGAACGCCACTATTTCAAGCGAGCCGGTGATCTGCTTTGTGATTTTACGGCTTCCTCGATCCTGCCACGTCGACGTTGAGAGTTGAGACTCTCTAACGGCGAACCTTTGAGAATGGATATCCCTTACGAGATTGACTTCCCAAATTGTGTCACGTGAAACAAAGCGAATTGGTTTTAAAACAATTTTCAGAGAATTGTTTTACAGTTTTTTTTATATTTGTTTTATTATCATCTCTTTACTTTAAATTACTACGCAACTTAATATTTCTTCTTTTATCTATTTACTACCACCATTATTATTAGCATTATCATTATTATTGTAATGTTATTTTTATTATTATTATTATTATTATTATTATTATTATTATTATTATTATATTATAATTATATTATTTTATTTTTTTATATTCTCGGTCTTTCAAATATAAGATTATAAGTTTAATTCCACCCTTTTGTAGTGTTAAAGAATGTTCTTATATATTGTATTACATGTTTTCAGTATAATAGCTCTTTGTATTTCTTCGTATATAAATGTATATTTTTATTTTTAGTTTAATTACGTGATTATTAAACATCTTTGGTATAATTTCTATAGCTGAAATTATTTCATACTATTATTATTATTATTATTATTATTATTATTATTATTATTATTATTATTATTATTATTATTATTATAATCTTATTAGTATGTATTATTATGACTATTAGAAACATCATTGTAAAACTATGAAACGTTAACCTCCTCACTTTACCATAAGACACCCTTATCTAAGTTTACGCTTTATTGTATCCTAGAGACCCTCTTTTAATCTCTAACACTCTAAAACAAATCCCACTACATCTTTAATTTTACTATTTCTAACCGTGCATGACAAAAATGCATTCTTAAAAATTTTCTTCTTAATTATCATTTATGGGTTAATAATAAAGAATACATAAAAAAGTTCTTGAATTATTTACTGTATCCTTAAACAAATTTATACTTTATCCTGTTTACTAATTCCGGAACACAACATTCGTTCTCGTTTTCTTTTTATATTTTTTTTTACAATAACAAAGTGAAAGAAATGCATAATTGCATAATTTTCAAAGGAAATTGTGATATAATATTCAAAGAACGATTATTTACATTTCCAAGTAGACAACTCGATAAACGTTTAAAGAACTGGCGAGAAAGTCGCAAAAAATTCGCATAGGAATTTGTACATACCATTCATTTTCAAGATTCATGTAAATGAGCGAGCCAAGATAGTAAACTATATAGGTACGTAGGTACTTGTATGCGAATGGTTTTCAAGAAATTATACGGGTCAGTATGTCACCGAGATTCTGACAATTTATATAGAACAGCTTACGAACATATATATCCGCTAGGATTAACGTTAAGCACGATAATATATACGTTTATATGTACACACACATATACGCGAACATATATATATATATATATATTCATACGTACTCATTCGGGACTCGACTATTTTTCATTTTTTCAAAAATCTTCGTCGACGGCTAGGATCAATTGCACAAATATATATAGGTCAATTATGGGTTTAATTATTATTTTTAAGACTATGATTAACATGTCAACTGCAATGTTTCTTTTTTATTAAAGATATTACACATAAAGTATATTTTAGCTTGGAAAATGGTATACTTTTTAAACGAATTTTGTTATCCGTTTCAAATTGCATATGCGGATCGATAAAGAGACAGAGATAGATAAAAACTCAAAGTCACGAGATTTTTTTTTAATCGACAAATCGAATAGAGAGGTGGGAACTCTGAAAGTTCGTTCAAAAAAGTAACAAATTTTTTTAACCAACGGCAACTACTAAAGCGTATAAATCTCATCTGTCGTTTATATCTACGTTAGGTATTAACGTAACCGAGCGAATGACAAAGTGAATGAGATTTACTCTAAAACCTCCCCTCACTATCTTCCCATAATATGCTCAGTATAATTTAATTCAAAATTTTTGCCAAAAGAAGAAAAAAATTCAGACTGATTTTTTAACGAAACGTGCGGCTCACCACAACGCGAAAAACGTCTACGAAAAATTGTTTGTATACATAAAATCGTTTTTACGAACGATAAAAAAAATTAAATTAATATAAAAAAAAAGTAATAACAACACAGAATAATTCATTTAAATAAATAAAATAAATATTCCCCTTTATTATTTCGAGAACAAATGAAAAGTAGATTCAAATGTTTAATATATAAATGTAATATAATGTAATTATGAATAATTTTCAGAAATATAAAAAATATATATTTTCATTATATAATATATATATTCCAGCATAAATATAAACATAAGTATAAACATGAAAAATTAATAATAATAATAATAATAATAATAATAATAATAATAATAATAATACAGTTAATTCTGTTTTTACACTATGATACGTTCCCGAAAAATACGTGTAAAAAAAAAATTGTATAAAAAAATATATTGCATCTATCGAAAAATAATTTTTATATAACTCTTCATATGAAATGCATGGTAAAGCAAAATTTTCTTCTTAGAATTTGAAAAATAAAGCTTCGACCAAACGAGACTATGCGCGTCATCTCGTCTCTTTGCATTCTCGTTCAAAAGTTAAAGTTCACGATTCGCTTCTTGTTTCTCACCTTTGTGATCCCGCAAAGAGAATTCTGGCCGTGTCTTTTATTTATTTATTCTTTTTCTTCATGATATGAGAAAAAGCAGCAGCGACGATGCGACAACGAAGAATACAAAAGCGAAACGGATAAATAGACATAGCGTAAAACGAGGATGCGAGAAAGAGAAGAGACAAAGAAAGATAGAAATACACGGCACATAGATGCACATATACAGAGGAATTAAGAACCAATGCAAGAGAAGCATGAAATACTAATCGTTTTAATGAGCAGCGAACACGTTCGCTTTATAAAACCACTCTGCGATGGTCAGTCAAGAAAAAAGAGAGCTGGAAAGGAGGAAGAAAGAGAAGAAGAAGAAGATAGAATGACGCGTCGAAAAAGAGAGAGAGAGAGAAAGAGATACGTGAAACGAGAGGCGTCGAGTACTTTCCCGCTCGTGAGCAAAAGAACAACCACGAACGGGACTTGAAAAGAACGACGAAGTAACGAGACAGGACTGGCTGGATGGAAGGGAGAATGGAAGGTAAGAGAGAAAGAATGATAGAAGGAAAGAGAGAGAGAGAGAGAGAGAAAACAAAAGGGTAGGATCACGCGCGACAAAGATATCAGGTGCGGAGAGTACTCTTATTACGGTACTCGTCTTCCTGAGACCGACAATAATGAGCTTCGAACTAACACGAAGTAGTCATCGTCGGGTTTCGAACAACCGATCCGCTTTAACATTTTGTTAGCATCGCCTTTCCTCTCGTATACGTCGATAAGTACTACGTATAAAAACCTACCCAACACTCCTTCAACACTCCCCCCCTCCTTCCAATTTCCTCATGCAATAACTACTTTTCTGTGTTTCTTCGAGAATTTTTTAAAGCTCCTTCACACGACACCTTAATCGTTTTTTTTTTCTCTCGTGAATTGAGTATAGTACGTATCGTTTATTGCACTAACGCATCATACATTTTGTATGTTTACACGTTCACACTATTTTATTTTTTAACCGTAACCTGTAATTTAGTCCAATCCGTGTTAACCGTCTTTAATATTCACGCGATTTGGTTTTTTCATTGTATTCTTCTCTTGACCCTTCTCATAATTGCTTTTCTATTTTTTTTTGAACGAACGAACTTCAATTGAGTAGGATCAACATAACATCATTAGGATAAGCAATTAAAAGAAGAACTCAAATTGGTGATTACGGTAGTAACATAGCTGTAAAAATGAATAGAAATCTCAAGAGAAGTTAAATAATTATTAAAATATACCAAACCATGAGGGTTATCTAATTTTTATTCTAATTGTAAGACCTTGTTTATGTTGAAATGCTGAATATAGAATAAAAAACAAAAAACCATGAATACTAAATTTGGATAAACGTACCAACTAAAAACTCTGATTAAAATAATTTTACTGAAACCGTTCAAGGGATTTGTACTTATGAAACTAAATATTAAAAATTACCAATTACATGATTGCATCGTATACAGTTGGTAATACCATGTATAACAATAATACGTATTTACATAAGTAAATATCTTTTAAAATAAATCGTCGATTAATATTGAATAAGGTCATGATATTAATTAATAATTTCGTTATGACGATCGATATTTCGATACCAATAATAACATCGGCAGGTAGCCAAAACTATAATGTTTATTTTTAAAAAATATCTCGTCAACGACGAATATTGATTTAAAAATAAAGGAAAAATGTTAGATACCAATTTCATTCGTTTTTATTTACAATCGTTGTGCTCAATAAATAAAGAACGGTAAAGATTCATATTGAAATGAAATGATTAGTTTATTCGTTAATGGAAATTATTCTATTTCGTGATGGATACGTCCGTAAACATCTCTAATTTACTATTAACCGAATAGTATTACTGATAATAATACATATTATGTTATACGTACAGCACTGTTTTCATTTATTAATATATCAAACATCGTTATATAAATTCACAAGTTTATTATATGCATTAACGAGCTCATCACAATGCAAGCAAGATTTTTATGCGAACAGTTCTTCCTTCCGTACCAAAGAGAAACGACTAAGATCAACGGAGGGTATAAGAAAAAGAGAAAGATAGACAAATAAAAAAAAAGTAAATAAAAAGAGAGAGAGAGAGAAGAAAGTTATTCATAATAAAAAATGGATGACGACTGAAAAGCGTCGTTTCTCTGTCGAGTCTCGCACATTTTAAGGATTTTCAAGAAGGGAATAATTTCTACGATGTTTGAGACGCTTTTAAATCCGTTTTTCCGTTAAACGAATCGAAAGAATTCGTTAAAGAAGAGGAGGTTGCATTGGAGGTAGACGCGTGCTTGTGGGCTTTTATCGATGAAGAATTGACAGAATTTACTTCGATTTTCGACAATAAAAGGAGAAACGAAATATTTGTTGGCAAAGTCGATGTCTGCTACAACTACAACTACCACTACTACTACTACTACTACTACTACCACGTATGCAATAAAAAGTGACAAAGAAAGAAAAGACGTACGCCATCTAAGCACGTAGACGTAATAGAAAGAAAGGTAATACCGGTAAAACCATAAAAGAGAAGAAGGAGGCATCGAACCAATCGAATTTTCGGGAACCAAAGAAAGAAAGAACAAGATTCGAGAATGGAAACTGGGCTTCGAAGTAGAGTGGCTATTTACGCTATTAAGCTTGTACCGCGAACAACGACGAAGACGACAAGAACGAAAAGAAACAATGACAACAACGACGACGACGACGACGACGAGAAAGAAGGATAGTAATACTGCGACGACGTAGTAGGTTGTAGTGGTAACGAAGGGTGAGATTCACGGGATGAGGGTAAGAGACTACCAACGGAAGAGAAAGAAGAAGAGAAAGAAAAACGAAGCGCTCACTGAGTCTTTGTGTTATTCAGTCGGCCACCGACCCACGTTCGGCTTAAATGGCCCCTTCCGTCTTCCTTTTTCCCTACGAGCCCTTTTCTCTCCCTATCAAAAGCACCCTTCCTTTTTAAAAGCCGCGAGCCCGAAAACGCGTACCGCGTGACGACTTCACAATCCAACAAATATTTCCTCGATCACTTTCTTTTCACGTAAATGTGCGAATTTTCGTACGGGAACCACGAAATATCTGAATGTTCATCGTTAAACATGCTGCGAATATTCGATTCTAGACAAGAAAAAAAAAAAGAAAATAAAAATGGGAGAAAAAGAAAAGGAAAATATTGTATTTCGGACGAAAAGCACGCACCTCGACGCAATTTACGAGATGGAATTTGTGGAAACAAACGAGGAAGAGAAAGGTGGATGGAAATAGGTAGGTAGGGGAGGGGGAGGCGAAAAAAAAACGTAACAAAAGTAGGCTAGGAGGGGGAGAAAAAAAACGGGAAAAAAAGATAGAACAGTAGAACGCGAGACGTCCGCGTTTCGATGTCCGCGAAAACGTTTCGGCGTATTCCACGCTTGACCCTAACCAACCAAAACCACAAAATATTCTAGGCGAGTGAACGAGCGAGCGAGTAAGCAAGCGAAGCCGTTCAATAGAACAGACACGAAACTCCAGCCCTTTTCTGTTTATCTCTATCTCTCTCCCCCACTTTCATGGTAGCCTCGGTTTTATGCAAGGTACGTGCGCGTGCTTCCTGTACGAGCCGAGGAATGCAAACTCCCTGGAGGAAAGCCAATCCCTAGCGGCTTCGCGAGCCCTGATGAATTTCGTCCGGAGAGCGTCGGATTTGCGCGGCTGGGCGGGAGGAGACAGAGAAAACTCCGAGAAAAGGTACGACAGAGATAGAGAGATTGAGAGAGAGAGAGAGAGAGAGAGAGAGAAATGGGGAAAGAAAAGGAAGAAGATAGGTAATTGGAGCACGCCGGAGGATGAGGTATCGCTTCAAGGGAAAGAAAGAGAGAACAAGGGAGAACAAGAGAGAACAAGAGGGGGGAGAAGGGGGAGAAAGAGAGAGAGTCGACTCCCTACGAGAAACGATACCCATAATATTCTGCGGAGGGACGAGATAACAGGCTGGTACGTGAGGTTGCAAGAAATATTCCTGTTTCTTGTGTACAAGCTGCTTTATAACCTTTAACTAAATCTCCTTCCGTTCTCCATCGCGCGATACACGAAATAAGGATCCGCGAGATGATGGATGCCATTAATTTTCTTCAACCTTACCGTTTCCTTGTTTCTTTTTTTTTCTTCTTCTTCTTTTCTTTTCTTCCCTCCCTTTCGCTTTCCTTATTTCCGTTTATTTTTTCTCTCTTTGCAATATCGAATACTTGTGTTATCAAAAATCGAGAATTTAATCTAACACAGGGTTAGGTTTATATTTTTTATTTTCTCTTTTCTTTCGTTTTGTCATCGGTCATTAGTAGGCGTTGATTAATGGTAAACGAGAACTATATTTTCGATAAAATATATCTGATTGAATTATAAATTAAAACAGTGGACAGAAAAGTTTGTATACTCTATTAAAATATTTAGAAAACCTTGTATGCAATTGTATGAAAAATATTTATATACATACGTGAAATAAAATATCTATTATTATACGCGAAAATTCAACGCGTGTCTGTGTGTGAAGCTTTTTTTTATTGAATATACGTGAATAAAATATAATTTAATCCAGTTTCATGTCGGGGAAAAACGAAGTAGAAAAAATATAAACTCTGAAAGTCGAGTTTTGAGGCTTTTTGAGAAGAGAACTTCTGCAGTCTCATGGGATGTCTTCAAACCGTCTATGATGTTTATAAAATAGTACCGGCGATGGCATTTGCCATGTCACAATTTATCCAACTTGCACCCCGGGAGAATTACTCGAAAGCAGCTGGCCGCTGGTGTCAGACAGGATCAATGTCTCATAGCTAGTAGAACATTTCGACGTAACGCAGACGCTTATAACTCGAACTTGGAGTCCGTTCGCCGCTTGAGGTATTCACGACCAATCGATCGATTGTTAGAGAAGAATAAGGGACAAAGAGAAATGATTTTAAATGAGAAAGAAAATAAGCCATCGTTATTTTAAGACAAGAAGAAAGACACGAGGGTTGGAGGGTGGAGGAGAAAGAAAAGAAAAAAGGTCAATATCGATCGAAGAAAGGGGGGCAGGGAGGAGAAAAATTAAAAATACGTATTTTATCCGAACGAATATATAATATTTGTTTGTTTTTCTTTCACGTATATACAATACAAACAATAAAAATAAGAAGCTTCCGTAGGTCCATTAATGAATAAATATATAATAGATACTATGGATTCCAAATAATAAAATAACAGGAATGTATATACAATCCCTTCCCTGTTCGTTAGCATCCATTAGTCAACAAGCCCTTTTAGCTGGACCTATGAAAAATGAAAAACCACACATATATATACATATAAAGAAATCAAGATATATCCGTCGAAACATTACGAATCGCTTTCACTTATATCTCGAAATACACGTCGGCTTGGGGAAGTGGTAAAACCCTTGGTGGGATCAAAACGAAGTTGGGAGTTGGTCTCCAGAGGGTAAGATGCGCGTGCGCACTAACACGGAACGACGTGGTTTCGCGATCAGTCGAACGCTTTTCTCGCGAAAGAGCTTCGCCTTTGAAAGTACGAAACTTCTATCCCATCTTTCTTTCTCTTTCTTTCTCTATTCTCCGAGTAAAACTTTCGCGTATTCTTGACGTGGAAGATAAGGTATACATATATCACGATTCGATACAACTGTTGCACGACCATGAGCTGAAGAAAAGTTCGAAATTCCGGACGCGTCTGAACGTTCTTTCGAAGAATGCTCTCTTTCTACTGGCTCGTCGTTTGACTTAATAAAATATCGCTGAAGAAGAAGAAGAAGAAGATCGAACTCGAAAAGGAAACTAAAAGAAAATAAGGGAAAAAGGAAAGGGAATCGAGTAGGGAGGAGAATTCAAACCATCGCTATTCGTTATCGAACCACCAACTGCAAAGTCTGAATTTAGTTGGAAATGGCAAGCAAATATAAAATCGGGTAGGATCTAAAATTCAAATCCTCATTACGCCGATAAATCTTCGGAAAGGATCGACGGGCAGCACTTCGGTCAGTAAACAAGCCATTTCTACTATCCCTTTGTCCCCCGCGATAAATTATATCCCCTTGTCTTACTGTACTGTTCCCTAAAGAGGGCTGCTAGTGGCCTTCCGAACGACGCAACACGTGCTATCCTCGTAAATCAAAATCTGTTATACAACGCCGATCTTCGCAGAGCACTTAGACTACTTAAGCTGACTCGTAAAACGTTTCCTGTATTTTCCTTTTACGATGATATACAGCAGAGGACGACGACGCCGAGTAAAGCTTTCTTCTCTTTCATTTTTATTATTTGAAAAACTTTTCACGTCCTATACAATTCTTTCTGTAACTTCTCATTCTTATTTTCTTTTTCTTTTTTTTTTGCTTTTCTTTACTTTACTTTTTCATTTTTCATTTGACAAATCCCAACGTAAATCGATTACTCCTTTTACCAGAAAAAGGGAGAAAGAGAGAGATAGTGTGTGAAAGAGTAAACATGTAATATAGCAAAACGTTTATACCAACCAAGCTTGTCTTCTTCGACCATTCGCTTCTCTCTCTCTCTCTCTCTCTCTCTCTCTCTCACACACTCTCTCCTCGTGTGGCTGGCAAGTTCCGAACGGCCGACAGGAACAGAAATGAAATTGTTTGCAAACTAATCTATTCTCTTGCCAACTGAGAGAGAAACGTATATACGTTTATCTCTCTCTCTCTCTCTCTCTCTTCCACTACGTATATAGACTCATTCGCATCTCTTCAATGTATACGTGTATGCATATGCGACTCGTGATTATCCCCATACACGCGATTCACACATAAGCCTATGCAAACACACACACATTTATATAATACACACAAATGTAAAGGGCATAACGATACATCCGGAATAGGACTGCCAACGGCAGAATCAAGATACCGAGAGAGATCATAGCTGTGTACTGAATCCGCTCCGTTGAATGGAGCCGTACAATTAAAATTTACTGTCCCATAACCACGTCTATCCGTTTCGCTCTGTGCACCACTACCATCACGGCCGCCGTCACCACACTAACGCTGTCTTCGTTGTTGTTTGTGAGCTTATCCCTATGCTCATTGCTAGACCAAAGTCTCGGTAGTTCAACTACGTTACATTCTCCAAAAAGAAAGGAAAGAAAAAGAGAGAGGGAGAGAGAGAGAGAGACAAAATTAAAAGAAACGATACTAGAAAAAAAAAAAAGAAAAAAGAAAGAGAGAAAAAAGCTTTTACATACGTTCTCCCTATTTCGCTTGCAATCTAAAAACTCGTAGATTTTCTTTATTTACATGCGAAAAAGAAAATCGAAAAAGAAGAAAGAAAAAACGAGTACGTAGGAGGTGGTCCTTCGGGTCGGAATGAACCTTAAATTAGAGATCAATATAATAACGAGATGAAGGGCGATCTCCTAGCAATTCGCGTCTATATTTACGTATGTGCATATATTTGTACACGCATGGTATCTATACGTGTCTGTGTTTACAGATCGGAGGATTCGAGGTTATGAACGGAGAAGCTCATTTCGTTTGCGATCGAAAATTTGGAAAGCCTCGAAGCGAGGTAGCAAGGCAAATGAAAGATTCGAAGGATTCGAAAAGCAGAGAATAGAAAAAGAGCCTGTGTGCATACTTGCTGATACGTTACAGACGTTTTATATGTACATATAATATCAGCAAGTGTATGTATGTGTATATAAGCTATATATTGTACATTTGTACAATTTATATTTCTACTGATCCAATGCCCATTTCTCGAATTTCACGATGTGTACCGTTTGAAACTAATAAAGATGATTACTATACTCTTTTTCTCTTTTTCTTTCTCTCTCTCTCTTTTTCTAATGTTTTCTTTTTTACAAAACTCTTCTCTTTCACTCTCTCGCAATATACTTCTTCCGTCCTCTATTTTTCTCTCATCGACGTAAAATTGAATACTGTCTCGCGTAATTTAATCATGACAAGATAACATATAATTCCTTCGTTTTATAACAAGTTCTATTATAAGAATTTTTGTGTAAATATACGTATATAATATGTACATAAGAGGAAAAAGAAAAAAAGGAGAGAATATTGATATCATAATACATCAACGATAATAACGATCAAAGACTCTTAGAATTAATATCATTGATTTATGTTATAAATACGACATTCGATTCCACCATGCTTTGGGTTTTGCACCTAAAGAAAATGATACCATCAAAAGCATTCCCGAGCTCTCGATATCGTTAACAAGATAAATAGGAATCTTGGGATACTAGGAATCCCTGAGAATATACGTACTAATACTTGGAATATTAACCGTACTACTATCTTCTTCTTTTTCTTCTTCTTCTTGTTTTTATTAGGATTACTACAGTACTACCATCCTTACAGCTTATTAATATATCCATCGTAATAATTAACATAGTTTTAATATCATTGTCATTATCGGTTAGTTTATTTTGTAATGTAATTCTGGGCTATGAGTTTCTAATTTTAATATCATCAAACGATATATGTATAATATAAAGAAGAGATATTGTATATATGAGTTTATTGTTACGATCAACGTTTGGCCGAAGCATAAAGAGTTTATTGTTTCTAGTAAGTATTGTTATTTCATTTTCACTTTCAGAGAGAGAAAGAGAGAAAGATAGATGGTGTTATTAAAACATGCAAGAACTATTATAGGCCAGTCAAAAAGAGCCAAACTGGATGATTTTTATTTTTATGTTTTCTTATAACATAATAAAAATAAGTTAAAATTATATCTAAACATAAAATATATTCCACGTTTTTAGAATATCCTTTCCTGTATATCTTGAATTAATTTTACGTGTAGATATAAAATTCTTCTTTTTCCAATATGTATTCAATTAGATACACAAATAAATTTTTACAATACAAAAAATCAGTAATTTAAAATCTTATAAAATACATAATTTAATAGGAATAATATTTAAATTTTAAATTTCGTCTTAAAAAGAATACGTATTCAATTTAATATACAAATAAATATTTGTGAGGCAAAAAATTTATATCAATTAATTATACTAATAAATTTTATGTATCGAGACACAAAATAAATTCATTATTTTTACTCTCGACTAAATAATAATAGTTCTGTTAAAATGAATTATTGTTTTCCTTTTATTCTAGGTTCACTATTTTTGATAAATAAAAAAACGGCGTGCCATAACCATCAAGATTCGATTTTAAAACGCCGCGCTTACACGCCGATATATATAGATATACAGAACGCTCGACACTCGATGGCCAAGACGAAAAATTCTCGCTACCGAAAGAAAAAATCGTATACAGAACGCTCAACTATCGATAGCCAGGAAAAAAATACTCGCTATCGCCTAAACAAATAGAAAGGGGAAAAATCCGGTTTCAAGGCCGAGAGCCCCGAAGATTGCCGAAGATCCTTCGTTTGTGCATTAGTACACACGGACGCTCGCACGCACACTAGCCCGCTCGCGTGTAAAAGCCGACTGAGAGGCGGGACTTGCGCCCCACTCTACAATTATGTTTTACCATCTTTTTCTCGATTATTTTTGCAAATACGAAGATAAGCCATACAACATTTTTTATGTATTTTTCAATTCTCTACAACTTTTGTTTGAAACTTTTTTCGATTAAATGCCTAGATTCTAAGATAATGTCATTTTTTGCCCATTTTTATCCTTTTTTACCCTTTTTCTCGAAAACCATACATCCGATTGAAAAAAAATAGCACCATTCGATTCAGCGTCGTCAATTTACCCTTAGATCGAATTAGCACACTTCCACAAGAAAATCATCCAGTTTGGCTTTTTTTGACTGGCCTATTAGGGATCTTTGTTCACTTCAATTAGACAAACTGTTAGCTGAAAATGGTAAATGTAATATACGAGCTCCTGTCTAATGTCGTGTTTCTAACATTTCTTTTTTCTCTATCTCTATCTCTCTCTCTCTCTCTCTTCTTTCTCTTTCTCTTTATTTCTTCTTTCTTTTTTGATTTTGAAAATCAAACGAAACAAAGATATAACCCTTCCAACGTTATATCAACTACGTCCAATCCGTTAGTTTAAGTTAGGTGGACCGCACACTACTTTATGGAAATTAATAAATCTTTCTAGCCTGTAATAAATTAGAAGAGACGTAGAGGGATCGTGGAAGAGAAGAACAAACCCTGTAAGATTATAAGCAAGAAAGTTCGGTGGAATAAGATCCCGAACCGCGAAATAACGAGTTGGTGAATTCAACGGGACGCGTTCTAAAAGTAATTATAATTAATTAACGCGTCGGAGTTTCTTTACGGTACACCGATACTACGTAGACTTTAATATTGCGTATAAATTTCTTCAATTATTTTCAAGGTGGATTTCAAGGTGGATTTCAAAATAGAGTGATCCCTGAGTGACGTGTATGATAGAGAAACTAAGGAAAAATACGAATTGCTTTTTGTTCCCTGTTCATTGAAATAAAGTAAAGTTTATTTTTTCTTCGTCCTGTATAAATGAACGTGCATATTTATGTTTGCTGTACGTGCGAGTTTGAATTCTTGTTTAAGTTAATTATTAATTTTGATATTAAATCGAAGAAGTTAGATTTAACTGGAAAATATAATTATGTCAACACGGTTAAATAGATATGATAAATTATTCGCAAAAGGAATAGAGAAGGTTGATATCGATGAATTAAGAAAAGTGGCACTTTCCTTCCGTCTTCCACGCGATCGAATTAATTGCAGGTTAGATGACGACGTTGGAGGGCGTGGCTAGATGAATTTGTTTTGCAGATTTTCAAAGAGCTTGCGAGAAAAGTTTTATCTAACATGTATGTAATACATACATATACACGGCAATGTCGTTAAAACGCTCGCACATTTGATATTTTCATTCTCCCGAGTTACTTTTTTCTTTCATCTTTCTTCGTTTCACGTTTCTTACCTGTTTAACTTGTGCGACTTAATTTTTCCTAGCTTTAAACCATATCGATCGGGGTCGTTATTCTCTTTTCGCGAACACACTTGTCTCTACGTTGACACAAATTTCTTCGTCATGGAAATAAAACGAACGAATCATCAACGAAAGAACGAGAGGAGCTTTCTCATATCACTTTATTATATTACTATCTTCTTTTCTCTTATTTTTTCTTACATTAGTCTCTCTCTCTCTCTCTCTCTCACGTCTTTTTGTATTTTTTCTTCAACGTTATTTGGTCGAATCAAAAAAACGAGAGTTTCCTTTTCCTCTGAGAAATTGGAGGACGCAGAACGTTAATCGCAGTAGCCCTTAAAATAACACTCTAATAGTCGAGGACCCTTGGTAGTAATTTTCTAAATACAACGACATAGACAACGAAAAATACGAATGGAATGGAAGGAAAGTAGAATAAAAGAAAGAGTAATAAGAAAAGGTGAATGAGAAATTGGAAAAAAAAACCGGGCTCTTGCTAGTGCTTACCGCATTTAATTTTCGCTTAGGTAGATTTTAACATGTTTGCACACGCACTCCTACGCATGAATAAACACACGTTCATACGCATACAGTGAAGTTGAATATAAAACGTTTCCACTTTCTACATCGCCGAACCAAAAAGACTTTATGCATCGAAACAAAACGAAATTTTCTCTTTCGATTTCCTCATATACCTCGCCATCCCGAAAACTCCTACCTCACCTCACCTTTCTATTACTACCTTTACCACCACTATCATCATCATCATCACCATCACCACCGCCACCACCACCACCACCACTTCCACAACCACAACAATTTTTCCTCGATATCGTCGATTCGTTCCCAACGGATAGTGACCTCAAAACGTTTGTTTATAAAATTACAGTCACCGAACGTGACCTAATAAAAATGATACTCGCAGATTCATTCTCATGGAAAGTTTGAAAAGCAAGATACATACATATATATACGTACATATACATATGTATAATATCACTAACGCGTTAATAACTCGATGAAGTCGATCAGCTAAAATACACAATATCGTTGAATCGTTGATTGTTAGAAAGAGATCATAAAAAAACAAAAAGGAGAAATACCAATAATATCGTGAGAAAAATTGAGAGAAACTTTTATATTTTCTTATCATATTTTTGTTTGTTTTAATTCAAAATTTGTTTCCAAAATCGACTGAATTTTCAAAAATAGCTACGTTTTTTTTTCTAGGTATAGAAGTGAAGAAAAAAATATTTGCTTTGTTTTCCTTGACCACTAACTTATACTGCTAACCATAAAGCACTTTGGCGGATCAACTGCCTCCTGCATAGAACTGCAGTTTTACCACTTCGTATACGTTCACCATTAAAAATCTTATATTTTTTGGACTTTTTAATATAGACAATAAAGTTATCCATTTAAATAGCGTCATCGAGATGGTTATATAGATGTTAAATCAGAGTTGATAAATCCTTATACGTATTTATTATTTTGACTGTCAATTAAAAATAATCCAAGAATTTGATACTAGAAAAAAATAATGTAGACTAATGTAACTTTAATTAATCATTTAGGTCGGTTTTGTAAATTGCAAATAAAACGAAAGATAAAAACGTCCTTGTTAAGAGAAAGAAAAAAACATAAAATAAATTAAAACATAAAATAAAAATAATAATAATAATAATAATAAAATAAAAACATAAAATAAAAGAGAAAATAAAACTAAAGATAATAAAGAAACACGTCGTTGGAAGGAAGGGTGTGTCGGGTATAAGGTTAATCTTTAAAGTGAGATTTTAATCGAAAAGAGAATTCAGGATAAGAATGAAGTAGAGAAACATGGAACGCGTTTGTTCGTTGGTAAAATGTTCGTCTCTACATGAGAGGTAAATCATATGTAGTAAGTGTACGAGTAATGGTACGAGTATGAGTAAGTTTTTACGGGAGAACTCGACCGAACTGAAAGTCGTCATAAGTGGTAACTGGAGCACTCGAAAGTATCTCGCTGGCAGCCTCGAGCCGTGGAGTAACGCCCATGGATACTTAACAAGACGCTCGAGTGTTCTAAATTGTACTTCCCTACCTTACCTAGCAAGAGAGGGGTCTCTCATGAAGCTTCGTGAAGCTCGCATTGACTTCCCTTTCTGGGAGCTTTCGGCTTATAATGTATATTCCTACCTGCCTACTCGCTTCTAGGCGGACCGATTATACTTAAGTACCTGTAATTTCTCAAAGATCCTCGATAACCGGCAAAATTATGCTCGTTAATTGATCTACTTTTCTCTCTCTCTCTCTTTCTATTTCTCTTTTGTTCGATGATAAAGCGAAAATAACCCTCGTAAGAAAAAAAAAATAGAATAAGAAGTATAAAGAAAGAACGCGAAATACTTGATGTTCTTGCGCTTTCCGATATTATATTCTCTACTTTTACTTTTTCTTTTTTTCTTCGGGAGTTCTCTCATTATTATTTTAATCGTTGCTCGATTTGAACGCTTTTCTCGCAGATTACGAGCTAAGCGAAATAACAAAGCAAACTACTACTCGTGCCGCGCATCAGGAAAATTCCAACGACGGAGCGATTCGACTCGATTCTCCTCGAGAAGTATTTGCCCATGGAATTTCGTGTTACGAAAAGGGTGGTAAGGGGGTTGGTAAGAGCGTGAAGAGTAAATTTAATAGGGGGGGTACTTTGGTATGCTCGACCAACGATGAATGGCCGTTAGATACCACCGCACACATACAACCCATACATTCATACATATACATATACATATATATGTGCATATATGAGCACGTACTTGGCTCTTTTTCTTTTCCTTTCCAACGACATCGAGTAACGTACGACACGTATATATTTACGAGGTGAGATCCCACCAGACCAAAATGCAACGTCCGCATAAATCCCGATAATCGCAGCCCACTTTACGACCCATTACCGTCGTTCGTTTTCCCGCTGGTTCGTTACTTCTCGCCATCACCACTACCATCACCACCACCACCACCACTTTTACATCCTATTACCAATACTTCTACTACTACCACTATCATTACTCTTGCTTATATTCTGTTAACGGCGAAGGAAATTCATGCTATGTAAGCAAGAAGATCTACGAACTTTCCTCTTTAAAATTTGTATATTCTCACTCTCACTCTCTCTCTCTCTCTCAATTGACTATAATCGATAACAATCTTTTTTCTATGATCTATAAACCCTCATTATTATCAAAAATTGACCTAGAAACATAAAGAAAATTCTGAAAGCATCAGTACTTCTTTGAAGGAGCTTAAACTCGAGTAGCAATTAAAAGTAGATTCATAATATGTTAAAAAGTCAACGTCGAATAAAGAGAGAGAGAGAGAGAGAGAGAGAGAGTGCATTCTAAAGAAGAAACAACATCCGAACGATTTATCAACGTCGTAACGTGTTAACCAGGCCAGTTTTTTCTTCGTGAATATATTTTCTATATATATAATATAAGTGCTAAGTAAATAAAGTTATGTATAAGTGTATTATATCTATAATATTTAAGTAAATAAGTAAGTAGCTAGATAATATATCAAAGTTAGAGGAAAACAAAAGGAAAAAAAGCTTCTTCTTTGGTCTGTTTTCTACTATTCATGGATCGAAAGCAGATCATTTCGCATACGTTTTAACTGGAACGTAATTACGATCTGAGCTAATCGGATTACAACGATAATGCGATCGTCCTCTCGTGGCCGTTGGGTACATGTTGTAGGCGCATCTCGGTATGATATTACTCGCATCATCGACACGCGAAAAGCCTTCGGATATTACGCTTTCAATTTTCTCCATTTAGCCCCTAATGAAGCACCGACCTACCCACCAACTACGAACGAAGGGTGACACGAAGAAAGCCCTTGACACGGGTAACCGGTACTTGGAGTCCTCCTAAGGTCCTCTTACTTGACGACAACGACTACGACAACGACAACGACAACGACAACGAAGAAGACGAGCCAAGGCAGTTTACACCACACTACTTCGTACTTCAACTTATCTAATATACCTTCGACCCTTCCTTCCTTCCTTCCTTCCGCATCGTCGATACCACCTTTTACTCCCACGTATTCGCACCCTCAGGAATTTCTATTTTATCCAAGACACCAAAAGGGAAAAGGATCTTGTCAGAGTACCCAGTCATTCTGACGTTGACGAAAGAAAATTCTTCTTTTATTTTACGTTTAAGAATTATGCATCAGGCACGGTGAAGGGAGATAGGAGGAAGAATCGTTGATAAAAAGTTATACGTATTAAAGTTCTTCCTTCGATTAAATCATTTCCAATTAAAAAAAAAAATTAATCCATTTATATAAGTATGTATAAATATTCGTATGCAAAGGCAGCTATTAATTTAAAAAAAAAAAAAACTACCCTTAATATACATATGTAATTTATTGTATTTATATATTACGAATTAAATTACAAGCAAACAAGAATTTATAACTAAAAATAATGTCAGCAGTAGTAATCCGATGATCAGATTTAATGCTAGTAGTTTATCTTTATCAATTTATTGTGTTGATCGAGCGGATAAGATAACGATAAAGGACGTTAGCTCTCCGATCGGAAAGTTTTCCAAGCAGAGAAGCAGCAAGCCAGTCGAACGAAATTATCCATAATCCAAGTAACGACGTGCGAGGAATATTAAGATTCTCGACTAGACGAGATTTCAGGAATTTGCGAGAGATATTTACGAAACGATCGAATCCAGACGCAACGAAGTGGAACTTGTTAGTTGATCAAGCGTTATTTCGCTTCGAATCGGTGTGTAACGATCAATTAAGAAATTAATTGAAAAACAAATCTTAATACCGTGGAGAAGGAGGAAGTGGTGGTGTAAGGAGCACCAGGTGGATTTTCGTCGAAATGAGAAAAGATTTTCCGTGACTGAGTAAGACACTCGACCTTTTTCTTTTTTCCCACAAAAGAATAAGATCTGTCGGACGTGACAGCGAGTTTATTGGCCTGGATACAGATTGAAGAGAGATCCGGTTGGTCGAGACGAAAGAAAATTATCCACTTCGTCTCGCGACTAGACTGAAACCTTCCTTTCTTCCTTCCTTTCTCCTTTTACATTCGCGAAAGGGAATGAACGGGGTTATTCTCTCGGTCCACTTCGGATATCGTTCCTTCGATACACCTGTGTTTCTACTGGATTCGAAGTTTCGATTTTCAGGGAGAACGCGTTTGGATCTTCAGACACCTGCTAACATAATCCTACTGTCTTTCGTGCTAATCAATGAGGATTACTTTTCTTAAATAAATCGTTCCTATTTGAGTACGAGATAAGAATAATTTATCCAATGAAATATCTTCCTTAAATATATACTCTGAATAGAACTGTGAGAAGAAAAATCCTGGATCGGATACAAGGACAAGAGGAAATATTCCCTCGTTCCACCCTATATTCCCACTTTTGACATTCACCAAGCACACAGAGTAAAATCTTTCTGACATACTCGTATATTTGCGGTTAACACACATTTATATTCCATGACCAACCGTGGATAAAAAGTATAACATGAACGTTTATATTAATTCTTTATTACTATGTTCTACTTGTTCTCAACTGATGCCGTTCTATTTCTTCCTTAAACATCGTATAAATAAATGTGATTCTTTTTTCCAATAAAAACAATACATATGATATGAAGTTACATTTCAATCAATTAAACTTACACTCTTTCCATGGTTTTTTTCTGAACTGCACGATATCGCATAAAGTGAAATCAATTATTATGTAATTTTAATGATTCAATTGCCAATAGCACATGTATTATAATAGCCGAGTTCAAGTGATTCGATTGTCTTATCGGTAAATGCAACATCGATTCTAGTCAATCAATATTCTATTATTTAAACATAAGGAAGATGAAAAGAAAATAAGCTTACGGTCCAAAATCAGTTGCAAACATTTGACATTTATTCGACGAAATTACCAATATACGAGTTAAAAATCCTTATCATGTAAAAATGCATACATATATTGTAACAGGTTGAACGGAAGACAATCATCATGAAGATATATCAAATTGGATAAATTGCAAAATAGGCTTGCGTTTGTTGGATTTCCATTCTCGTAGTTGGACGTCAAGTAGATGCAGGACACGGAATCGAGGGTGACCGGACAAACGTCGAGACGAGTCGGTTCATTTGGTTCTGAAGCATGTTACTCCGCTTAAGTCGGCTTTATGCCAACTGTGTCTGACTGGCTGACATGCTATCGATTCCATTGCTATCGCTCATTAATGGGAAACAATTAGTTCACCGAGTGCCCTCGACACCGAGTACCGACCGATTAGCGCTCCGAAAACGATTACTTGACGTGCGTTTAATCGTTCTCGTTAAACTATCCTGAAAGAAAATGGTCCGAGAGTCTCTCTCGTCGAAAATAAATTCCCCAATACGTTATCGCATCTAATAATAATTTCATCCTGGATCGATAGATCGATCGATCGATCGATCGAGCATTAATTCGTTCGAACAATCGTTCGTTCTATCGATCGATCGATCGATCAATTTCATCTAATTTTCTCATTAATGGAGAATAATTAATCTCGTGAGTATCCTCGATAGGAAAGTCGGCCCGCTAGATCGTCAGAGATAACGGCTCGCTAAAATGGATTTAATTAACCTCGTGAAAGTACCGAGAAGAGGAGTAACACTGAACGAGGCTTTGTTAATATACCGTCAATGAACATTTGTAACAAGGATCTATTATGAAACTAACAAAAAGAAACAATATAAATGATATAAAACTCAGTTTTCCAATTGTAACGATCACAGTAAAATAAAAAGATCTTAAGATGTGTTATTCCTTTTTTCCTTTGGAAGAGGCTTACCCACCAGTTGGCTCGCTGACGAGTTTTCTACGTTTCAAGTATAATAGAGATAATAGACGGAGTCTGGAATAGGGATGTGCGGATGGTGGGGGAACGTACGGAAATCAAGCAGACGTTTGTCATTAGCGGGGCGAAAACCGAGCTTAAAGTAGTCGCAACTCGGACCCGCCGGAGGTAAAAGGAAGAATAAGGTTCAAGAAGGGAAGGAAAGACAGAAAAGGGTGGTAGGATGGAACGAACGGAGCGAGAGTGCACGGGCTAAGGGGTACCGAGGGGTAAGATTTAATAAAAGATTGCCTTATGCCCGTGGGTCAGGACGTACCTTCTTCTCTTCTCGACTGGTAGGGTTCACTCGAGGTATATACGTTCACTAGCACCGTTCTACGATTTCTTTCCTTCTTCCTTCTCCTCTTCCTCCTCCTCCTCCATCTCTACATCTATCTCTATCTTTATCTCTATCTCTATCTCTATCCTCTTCCTCTTCCTTTTTCTCTTCTTCTTTTTTTTTACCCTCGGTACACTCTTGCCTTTCTCTGTCGTCTCGGTCACCCCTATCAAGGCTGCTTTTCTGCCCAAACTTTTCTTTCTTTTTTTTTTCCTTTTTCCTTTTTTTACCCCCTGGTTTTATGAAATCACATTAGCCTCTCATGTTTTTCCTAACTAGAAACTACTCGACTACTTCCTGGCCCACATTCGACTTCCGGAAATTAGATAGGGACTTTTTAACCACCTGCTTATTCGATTAGAATAATGAAATCGATTGATCATCAGACATAATGTTGTTTCATTCGTTAGATTAATAAATATTTTTTCGTATTATTTTGTAAAAAAGAATAACGTAAGAATGAACTTTTTTCGTGTAGTATTAAGAATCAGCAGCACTCGTTAGTAGATGGTAACTTTCGAGATCGCGATTACAACTATGATAATCAAAGAAATTAAAAAGGATCCTGTGGCTTCTTCGTGTATCTTTCTTTCGAAAGAAGTGTCCGCTCGACTATATTTACCTAGTATGGATAAAGATTTTTTGAAGTTTTGATATCGATATTAAAAGCATCGTTTTCATCTAACGGCGGATAAACCCGAGCAACTTCGTCCCGACTTATTAAAACCCTTATTAACCTCCTTCGCGGATGTAATCTGAAGTTCATTATTTAAAATTCACCTGGTGCAGCGATCGCATTCTCACGCGGGACGACCGCATGAAAGATTCAGTCGGGGATGGTAGCGGGAGAAATTGGCTGACATAAATTATTTCGGAATTCTCTCGGCATGGTCTATTCTAGAAACTCGGTCGATCCTTACAATTTTAAACATTACCTCAAACATAGATATATATATATATATATATAATATAATACAACGTATCAAGATTTTTTACGTAACAAGGGGAAACAAGTTACTCAACATTTAATCCTACCGGTAGTTTACGTATATCCATTTATACAGTAAGAGGTTAAATAACAGATCTTTAATAAATTAAATTTTGTTTTTCTTTTTTATAATTAAATTCAAATAAACAGCCAATTATAAAATCATTTTTGTAATTATCATGTTCGTTAAGTTAAATGAGTAAAAGTAATAACATTGAATAAAGAAATTTCATTAAAAATTTTAAATTAGTCCGTGATACGTTTTAATGTTAAACGAACGAACACAGCGTTTTATAATGGTCGTTTTCAAAATAACATTTGACGAGCGTCTTTTACATTTCTCCTTCATTCTCAAAGACATTATCATCGTCATAATTCAGAATAATCCAAAGAGCCGCGTAAGAAGGAGAAGAAGATGAAGAAGAAGAAATAGAAGAAGGTTCTTCGCGATTATAATCAACGCTATTGAAAGCGTAGCACGTAAAGGAAATAGAAGAAAAGAAAAAGAAAAAGAAAAAAAACGGAAAAAAAGGATAAAAGAAGGAAGAAACGTTAATCACATCTACAAAACAGTTTTCAGGTCGGTTTTAACCAGGTATACATTTTTCTCGACTGGTACACCACCGACGAGGTCTTTCCGCTTAATTTTCAAGCACTCTCGGTAGCTCCGTTCGCCTCCGTTCGCCTCCTTCCGCAATCTTGAAAACCGACAGCCAGAAACGACGCTTATACAAACGAAGCTTGCGACGAAAACTGAAGAGAGACAGGAAGAAAGAAAGAGAGAGAGAGAAAGAGAGAGGAAAAGAAAGGTCGGTTCAACCCACTTACTGTCTCTCTCTCTCTCTTTCTTTCTTTCTTTCTTCTATTCCAGTTCATGAAACTTCCCTCGTAAAATCACTGCGAAGATTTCATTACGCGAACGTTTACTCGTCATCTGTTTCAAGATAATGGACTTTTTAACGCAAGATAAATAAACAAGTAAAAGGAAAAAAGAGAAATAAAAGATTTAGATAAATACAAAAAGAAACGATTTTACCTAAACATACATCGATCAGAATGATCTAAAACTAATAAAAATGTCTATTATTTTTGTTAAAACATCGAGCACGGGTTTGTTTTATGTAAATGAAATCGCAATCGAACAATCAGTACCTGTGTTACCCGAGTATATCTATATCAAGCAAGGTTACAAGTTTATCACGATTGTCACGAAGCATGAGTGGGTATATACTTTGGTAGTAGTAGTATTTGCCTCTCTCGCGTGTACGTATATACATATATTTATTATATGGCATATCTAAAAGCAAACAGCGTGCTTTAAACTTGAACGAAATTACATGAAGCTTTCCTCGTATCTCGAATGCTTCCTATCGGTAAATTACCATTTAAAATTATTTTCAAAGACAATAAATGATATACTCTCTCTTTCTCTGTTATATATATATATACTTTACTTCTTATTCTTTTTATCTCGTCCTCTTTCAAAGTTTTAATTAAAGACAAAAGATAAGAAATATCCTAGAGGAACGTTAATAACGATCCAGCTAATAAGTTGGCAAGTAGAATGCTCGGACGAAAATAATTCGCGCTTCTAAGAATCGCGTAGGTAGGTTGGATATAAATCAAAGTACGTTACACCATGGTGGAGAATGAGTGGCAGTAGTAGGAGAAGAAGTGGTGGAGGTGATTGTGGTGGTGGTGGTGGTTCTTAGTTGGTTTGATGATGAAGAAGAGTAGGAGAAAAGAGGAAAAGTAGTACACAAGCAGTTATTACTGCGTGGATACACGTGCTGCGCACTCCATATAATCACGAACGTTCCTTCCTTCCCAGGAGTGCACTTTGCTCGACAAAGGAACGCATATAAGCACGCCGGCCCATAATCAAGTGCGAAGTCTCAACTAAAGGAGAGCATAAACGACGTGCATTCGAAACGCTCGGCAAGGTGTGCTTAAACCAACCCACTTCTACGTGAGCACCTCTTCCACCTACGCGAATTGTGCATTCTTTTTTTTTCTTTTTGTTCTTTCTTCTTTTCCTTTACTCTCTCTCTCTCTCTTTCTTTCTCAGGGTATACTATTCGTCGCGATTCGAAAAGATTCCAAGCGAACTGGTACTATCCGTCCCTCATAACGTGCTGTACACACGGAGTAGCCATAGCCACGTCAGGAATGCTTCCGAGGAAGATTAATCACCATCAAGCACGAACTTTGCCGCTAGACTACGACCTGCTAGATGTGAAGAAAGTTAGAAAGAGATGAAAGATTTCGAAGCAAAGAGGCGAGGAACGACGAACGCTAACCGAAAGTTCTTCTTCATCCGCGCCGCCCATATACGACCCCTTTTCTCTGCCGACTTTCTAGATTCTCACCTTGATGGAGATATTGTGTGCTGACTAGTCGATATTGGCCGCTCTGTTACTTTCATCGTCCTCGATCAATCATATCTTTAAATTAAACGATAGACCATAATAAACCTTTACTCCCCCTTATCCCCTTACCACTGTTCCCGATGTACGCGTGCAAATTGCGAAGCTTTTCGCATCAACACAATTTATTTTTTTTTTCTTTCTTCCTTTCTTTTTTTTATTTCTATACTTTTGTTTTTGTCATTTTTCCTTTTTTGCAGATGGTTATTTTTTCTTTTTTTTTTTTACTTTTTATTTATTTATTTTCCCATCGACATCTTTATACATGTATGTACGCGAATTCGCGAAAGAGTTAATTGAGTTTGATAGAAAAGCGAGAGAATTTTTATTTGACAGAAAACATATATTTTCATTTAACCAACCTAAATAAAAACTATTCGCTACAGTATTGTAAAAAAGTATCGCGAATATAGCGGCTATGTAAAAATAAAAAAAAAACAAGATAAAAGAAATAAAAAATAAACACAATAAAAACAAGAAGGAAAGAAAAAAGAAATGAAGTAAATAGGTAGGTGCGAGATAAGGTGGAAAGAAATGCGATAGGAAACATATTTGCGATCTACCGAAAACCTACTCAAGAAGCTTGAAAGTACCGAGAGAACCGGAT
The DNA here is from genome assembly GCF_010416935.1 of Polistes fuscatus. Lineage (NCBI taxonomy): Eukaryota > Metazoa > Arthropoda > Insecta > Hymenoptera > Vespidae > Polistes > Polistes fuscatus. The sequence continues at coordinate 6,086,060 of NW_025113107.1, read as the reverse complement.
CACTTTTTTAAGGAGATGGTGCGAGTATCGATATTCGATACTTTCTATTGAGGAAACGAGAAAGCGTAAATAGTAGCACCGCCTTCGAAGATAATTTTACAGCTTTTCATGATGCCACCTGAAAAGCACTTCTTTGTTCAATCTATCTCTCCCCCTCTCTTTCCCTCTCTTTCCCCCTCTTCTCTGTTTCTCTTTAAATCGATCGTTTAATATTATCGACATTAGTATTCCTGTTTCGTAGCAATGGCAATTAACGATTTCAACGTTATTCTTAACCCGAATTTCGATTCTCGAGGAGAGAATTCGCGAGAGAAACGTTTCAACGAATAGTATCGCGGTGTTAACCGTTTAATCGCATATTCCAAGAGTTCTCACCCTCTTAGTTCCTAACTCTCTCTCTCTCTCTCTCTAACTCTCTCTTCAGCCCCTACAGTGCTTACGCAAGGAAGCTACGTGGCAAGGCCGATCTTGATAAGAACGGTAGTTTGTAGTCGGTACTATTAACGATAAACCAGTGCCATTTCGCAACACCGTGTTTCTAGCCGTGTGACAAGCGTAGCCGTATCTATCCCAAGGTAAGAAGTATCAGTAACAATGCCTCCCATGTACATAACTTCTACGGCCTTGTCCGAATACACAGTTTTGAACAATGCAAAGAGAAAGAGAGAAAGAGGTAGATAGATAGAAAGAGAAAACGAGAGAGAAAGAGAGAAGATATCTTTATCGCGAAGCGTTAACCGCTCGAAAGCTTTATAAATTTCACGGACGGTACACGACCCTTCTGCCGAATTAATTAAAATCTAACGCAATTATAATAATAACCACCTATGTCCCTTGATCTCGTGTTATCGCCCAAACTTTTCGCTTTGTTCCTCGAAATTTCTAGAAATTCCCTAGGGAGAAAGAGAAAAGGCACGCTAATCTCTCAACTCGAGAGTGAAGTTTAATCGAAAAGCACAGAGAAAGAGAAAGAGAAAGAGAAAGAGAAAGAGAGAGAGAGAGAAAGTGTTAGAGACACATCGAAGAAGCAAGAGAGATAAAAACGACGAGGAGGTAAAAAAACGGTTGCGAAAAAGCTCGCGAGAATGGAAATCGTCCATGAAAGGAGACGATTTATTAAAAGTGCATTCTCATTGTCACCGGAACTAGCTGACTCAACGGCGACGCGATTTCGCGTGCGGGGCTTGATGCGCACACTCTTAAATCTTCAATGCGTGTGTTTAAGTTCTCTTAGTAGATGTATATATGTGTGCATGCATGTGTGTCAGTTTACAAGGGAACCAATTCTAATATAAGTACGAGTACTACTCTCGCATTTGTCGTTTGTGTATGTGCAAGCGTATAGAAGGACGCAAAGGAAAATGACTCAGTCGCGGACTCTAATCACATCTAATGAGCGGAATACTGTGTCAACGAAGATTAAACCGACCGCTTACAAGAATGGCTAGACGCAACGACCGTGCAGTCGTTTTAAAAATTCCCACGACCACGACCACCACCATCACTACCACCACCCCCACCAGGTGTGCCTCCGGGAATCAAAATAATGTAGTATTTTTCTAACCATTCGAGCGCGTCTTTCTTTTATTTTTTCTTCTTTCTCTTTAACTAACATAATTTTCTTCTTGCGTTTAACGTGAAAAAGCGTATAGAAAGGCTTGCTCGTTCCGTTTGTTTTTAAGAGAAACTATTATCTTTTTATCAAAACAATAATAAGATTTTCGAAGAAAGAATCGCAAACAACAAAATAATAAATTTGATTTAATTACGGAAACATTTCTTTGTCTCTCTCTTTGAAAAATTTTTGCGTTTCCGAATCGATTAAATTCTATATAACGTATCTTATAATTATATAAGAGAAACAAAAAATGTTTACATGAATTCATTTATGTATATACGTCGCATAGATCTACCCTAGCGTATCGAATATACGAAATTACATTTATGATCTACATTTCATTAGTAGATATATATCAACTATCCATCGATCATTAACTATTCGCCGAATCAATTAGACAATGTGCATACGGTCATTATAAATGAAAAACTAATGACGCGGTTGAGCGATCGTGTACTGTTCTCGCTTTAACGCCTCGCTGGAAATAACCTGGTTGTTTCGGGTATGAATAACCCACAACAGGGTTTAAAACGGACAGGAGAGAACCAGGGCCATGAAATTAACCGTAAACCAAATAAGAATACACATCGACGATTCGTCGTTAATTTGTTGCGCCAATTCTATCTATCTACCTATCCATCTATCCATCCATCCATCTATCCATCCAACCAACCATCCATCCATCCATCTATCCACCCTCTCTCTCTCTCTCTCTCTCTCATATATACACTTTCTCTCTCTCTCTCTCTCTCTTTTTCTCTTTCTCTATTTCTCGTTTCGAAAATTCATTTGTCAAGAGAATTCCGTGCACTCGCGCGCTGTAAATCTGCCAACGGGAATGTAATCGAATCTATTCGAGCGCGAGCGGACGAAATCTCGCGTCCGAACAGCAATTTTATCGTCTGGCCGAACGAACGAACGACGACCAATCGGGGCCTATCGAAATATCTTCGATAATTCCTGTTGCAAAGCTAAAAGCCGCGATTTTCCATTGCCAAGTATTGAAAGCACGTTTCTACGTTAACTCATTCGTCCTTCACAAAGGAAAGATTATCTGATCTATCGATCCAGAATCTTGAAATATCCATAGTTATTAAAAATGCATTACCGTGATGGAGTATTACCTAAAGGTATTGAATGACATTCAAAGTGACTATTATTCGACTAAAGTCATACATGCATATACATATGAATTCCTATACATACGTATATACTTTAGAGGATTCCCAACAGAGACATGGATGGAAACAAAACCACGCGTCGTGATATGGGAGCATCAATTAAATGAACCATATTCCAACGTTCAAAATCAAACGGCGTATCGGTTTCGAAAACGAACTAATTGGAAGCACTGGAAACTCCTTCTAATCAAAATATTGATATATTTAAACCGTTTCTTATCGAATACTTTTGTATCTATTTATTTATATATATATATTTTTTTTTCTTCTTCCTTTCTTTGTCCGTGCCGTTGTCTATATCTTCTTCCGTGTCATTATTTTCGTCACAATATTATTAGATTATTGTCTACCAGGTACAATTTATACTTATAGTATAACAGGGCGTATATATGACAGTATACAGGATAAATCCGGACGGAAGTTATAATCAGGTTGAGAGTGATTCTATGTGTAAAAATAAATTAAGAAAGGGAGTAATATTTTTTCATTTCCAGGAAAATCATGTTTACTAATTCTAAATTTAAATACCTTCTGTTACCACATCTGATTTATGCTAATCATGAAGGAAATCACACACAATTAATTTCAACATAAATTCGGAAATCGTTGCTAAAAATATTCAGCTGTTGTCTTTGCGTCCTTGTTCACAGCTCGACTGGCAAAGACAAACTGAACGAAGGAAAAATAAGACACGCGGCCGAAAATCGAATGTAAACATTAGAGAGGACAATAAATACGAAATTGTAAATAAAAGAAAATAGTTTGTAACTAATAAATAATTAGAGACAATTCAATGTGCGCATACTCAACAGAATTATCGAACAGATTTTCCTCAAAAAAAAAGGAGTCCCCGTAATGTTACTCTTTTTATTCGAATAATTTTAATATGTAGAATAATCGTTGAATAAATCTTGCAAAATAATTACACTTACAATTGGTATATTAAATTATCGTTTTCATTTGTTTTCATTTGTTTTCATTTTATTTATTATTTTTTATCTACCAAATAATTATAAGTTTAATATTAACCCGAAGCTTAAATGATAACATTGTATATACAATATATCGTCTACGTTCAATCTAAAGTCACTAATTAACATTTATGCTAATCCGAGTTTATCGTTCGCCAAATAAATTTTTAATGAGACAAATTAGGTTTGAGAAATATTTCCTTTTTTTGTGAATACTTTCGCATACTACAGTAGATACTTTTTATGGAGTAATGATTAATAATTTGAATTTTTTAATAAAATTTTAAGCAATGTAAATTACACATATTTATATATATATATATACATTTTGAAAAAAAACCAAGGAATTCGTCTATAAAGTATTAAGTTCTCTCTCGAAGGGCTCCGGTGGAAAAGCCAAGACGAGAATTCACTTCCTCGTTTCCGAAGAAATTGAAACTTAGATGAATGGAGTGCACGTTGGCCAGCTCGTTCGTGAAGTGAATGGAACGCTATAAGTCGTTGCCTTGGCGCTTAGATCGCACGAAAGTATGCTACGAAGATATCTAAGCGAACGAGAGCTTTAACAGCAAGCTAGAATCGTTAAGCTACATTGGTATAAAAGTATACGTTACTTTCTTATACTCTTCTCGAAACATAGAAACGAAGCTTTCCTTGCAGTTGAGCTTTTATGCGGCTGAATGACCCGAGCATTACGAGTTCTTGGCTATTATCAGAAAATCAAGCGAAAAAAACCTAAAGTAGCTAACGAAAATGTGACCGACTCACGTTTCGAATTAACGTTCTTTGTGTTCGTTTTTTTCCACCGTTTCTCTCCTCTTTCTTTCGCATAAATTTTTATTACTATCTTTTTGTGTGTGGGTGTGTGTGTGTGTGTGCTTTTGTTTTTTATGCTTTTATATAAACATATACAACTGTACCTCGATTTATGTGAACTTTTTAAACGCGGACAGAGAATGTATTTTATGTATGTTAGTCTTATATGTCGAACGTACGAATCGAAATATCACTAGAGCTGTAAAATAACAGGTATTAAAAATTAAAGTTTAAAAAACGATCAAGAATAAAATTTATTTTAGTTTTTTGTTGTTTCTTTTTTCATGAATTTCAAACTGTTTTCTTTCTGTGCAAATATATGAGATAAATATTTTTTTTTTTAACTTGTATTGACTTTTTCTTCTTTTTTGTTTTTTTAGTATTTCCTTTTTTGTACCGATGAACTTTATTTATGGCGCTTTCTAAAACATTAAAAAAAAGTATGTAGAACGTATAGAAGGGTATTAAAATTTTGTTAACGATGTTTAAACTGTTTTTCGTATGTTCATTTTATACTTCGAATAAATATATTTTTTAAATTTCTACAATTTTACTTCTAAAGAAAAAAGGAATTTACGTAAGTAGGTGAAATTATGTAAGAAGCTATTACCAGGTGACAATACATTATGAGAATTCAGTTCTACCATTTTGCCACATATAAATATAACATGTCTAGCTTATAATTATGCACTTATCTCATATTATTAAACAATATTACTTGCACTCTTTCCTTTTCAGCACCTTTCTCAGTCGCTACAATTACTAAGTCGATGAAATATCAAATACACGTAAGAAGCTTTCGTATATAAAGAGAAAAAGAAAAGAATAGAAGAAGATCAAGAAAGTACGCTTTATCGAGGAATAATAAACCAGGCTCGATCGTAGATACGAAAATCAGTTTCTACACCACTAAGATCGTTCCTTTTCCAAAGTGGATTACTCCGATTCTAGGCCGAACGTAATTAAGGATTGTCTCATAAATTTACCCTCGCCCACAACGATCGACCAGTATCGAATAAGAGAAACAACCCATATAGATAGGGTCACCCATGCTTTTCCATGAAACACATTCAACACTCTCATAGAAATTCATCGAGATATTTTCTTCTTCGCCATGGTCCAAAATTAAATAAAAGAGGGGATTTTAAAGTGTCAATTACGTATCTTGTTACGATGAATTCAAATTCTCTCTCTCGCTATCACTTTCTCTCTCTCTTCTTTTCTCTCTCTCTCTCTCTCTTGCCAAAAGGCTATAAATTTCGTAAAATCGAGAAGCATTCGTAATCGAGCATAACGTCGAAATAATCGAGTTTCAGTTGAAATAAATGAATTACGATGAATTCAAAATTCTCTCTCTCGCTATCACTTTCTCTCTCTCTCTCTTTCTCTCTCTCTCTCTCTCTTGCCAAAAGGAATATTAATTTCGTAAAATCGAGAAGCATTCGTAATCGAGCATTAACGTCGAAATAATCGAGTTTCAGTTGAAATAAATGAATAAAAATGTATATAAAACTGCGATGCAACATCGAAATACTTTTATACCAAAAAATATGTATCGAGTTTCAATAAAACTTTTGTAATTTAATCTTCTTCATCCTGACTGCTTTGAAGAGAGAAAATATGTATTTCGGTAATTAATGAAATTTGCTTGAAACAAAAAAAAAAACACGAAAAAAGTAGAAAAAAATGAATAAAAAGATAACAAATTACAAATAAATCGTATAGTAAGTAATTATAACGATTCGTATTATCGCATCGTAAAATATCGTTACCGGTCAACAACGATGGAATCCGTTGAGGAAACTACTGAAGTGTTCGAATTCGATAGTATAACCAAATGATTTCGGAACCTCTCTTAAACGAATCGTCATGGGACGTTGTTAGAACGCATCGCATATACGGGTTTAACGTAACGTGCGTTCTCAATGCGAGCCGCGAGATATCGCGGCATAGGTGGCTCGCACGACTGCCACCGATCCTGACGGTATTTGTGGAATGTAATTCACCAAAGACAATGCTGTAGGATGGATAACCACCACCGATGGTTCTGCTTCGCACGCATGCCACGCGTCGAAAATTTCTCAGCGAATTAATACGCCCCACTCCCTCGTAGAGATATACGAATATTCGAAAGAATAAGACTGACAATAATAATAATATTATTATAAGAATGAGAAAATAAATATGACTATTATAGTTCTATTCATAATTCCCACGTATATCGGTACGTAATTTTTTATTCTATACGTTGGGATACGTTGTTTTTTTTTTTTTTAACGATAAAAATATTCGCGGTAAATTAACCCTATCGATACTAATTACGGCGACTATGGTAATCCTGCGTTGAACATTAGCGATTTACCAACGACGATTATTTTCTCAATAACTTTTTTCTAATTTTATTACAATAAAACACATCAAATTATAACAAATTTTCGTTAATATTTTATATTACTTCGATTGCTATGATCTTTATTGATAAAGTGTTTTTCGCGATATAATTTTTCAGTACAATCCGTAGGCACGGTGACGAAAAGTTAATATGGTTCCTCGAATATGCGAATTTTTGAAAGAATACGACTGACGATAGTAAAGCATAAAACAATAAATAAAAATAACAATTCGTTCTACTGATAATTCACATGTTTAAAGTATCTTTATTGTTAACATTGGAAATTATTACTCGAAAAAAAAGAGGGGTAGAATTTGTGCACGATTTAAAATTTACTAAAAAAGAAAGAAAGAAAGACTGAGAAAAAGAGAATGAGAGTGTTCGAGTAGAAAACTGAAAAACAAGAAGATGTGAATAAGATCTTATCTAAAGTATATGTATATACACATATAGATACCAAACATACATGCATGCATCCATACAAAGTTTACGTACGTAAACACTTTGCGCGCAAACAGGAGTCGAAGGAATCGTGCGAGATAAGTGAGGCTACGATAAAGAAACGGAATAAAGGTAGGGATGAAAAAAAAAACAGTTTAGATGCTCGAGCAAGCGAGGATACAGGTGCTCGCGCTCGCGGCACGTACGATCAAGAAAGGAGTAGCTAACTTTTTCTCTCTTTCTTTCTTTCTTCGTCTCCAAGTTGTACATATGTAGTCATAAGAAAGAGATAGAGAAAGAAATAGAGAAATGCGAAAGATAGAAATAGAGAAAGAGAAAGAGAAAGAGAGAGAGAGAGTGGAACGGTCGTAGTGGCATACGTATGCTCACCTGGGGAATACCGCACAGAAATATAGTAGATAAAAGAATGTGTATACGTGTGAGAAAAAGAAAAAAAAAGAGAAAGAGAGAAAGAGAGAAGGAAATAGAAGAGAGAAGAGAGTATGCGTAAGACAGGGGGTACGTGTGTGCACGGATGCTTTACATAATATCTTTGCCATTGTAAAATGCAAAGCACTAGACGGGAAGTCCCGCTGAGCCAGCTTTTCCTTCCGCCGTGTTCGCACTCTCACTGTATAGGCTAAATGTGTACGGTATAGCGAAACGAAGGAAATAAAGAGAAATAGAAAGAGAGAAACAGAGATAGATAGATAGATAGATAGATAGAGAGAGAGAAAGAAAGAGAGAGAAGAGGCACCTCGAAAGCAGGTTTTTGTCTTCTCATGTAAATCGTGACGTAACCCCGGCCGATTGAGGGCTTAAGCACATATTTTTGTATTCGTCCCTGACAGCAGAGTGAACCCTCTTGCTCGATTTCATTCCCTTTGCGCATCCTAAAGCGTTTAGCGCTCTCGAAAGCGCTTTTCATCGAACGAGTATCTCGTCCAAAAAGTTCCAATGAATTTCTCACTACGTTTCATAGAAAGAGAGAGAAGTTACATCTCTCGAGTATCTGTGAATCTATCGAAAGACTCTTATACAAGAACACTAGTAAACAAAGTTTTATTTACAAATACAATGGTAAAGTATTCGAGAATGATTTCGTTACGATATTCTTTCGAATAGATACGTCTATAATGGAAACTCCGTTTGAGAAAACAATTATAATTATTCGTATAAAAATAATGATATAAAATATAAAATATTAACTTGAGTAAAAAATGAAACTAATTAATCGGCACTTTATTTATTAGTACGAATACGGTTGGCAAAATACGACAAAACGTTATTTTGTAATTGGCTCGTATTCGGAAGACATCGTTGCTCGTTTATCAAATGAAAATATTTTTCTTGCATTTCTTGTGGACCCTCCAATCGTAAACCAAATTACTGGCTATACAAGATTTGACTGTATTCAATATATATATATATATAGAGAGAGAGAGAGAGAGAGGAAAGTTTGAAAAGTAGAAACGTTTTAAATGGTTGCTCCCGTAATTGAATTAAACGCCGATGCTCTATAATCCGAACAAAACAATTTCGACGACATAGAGGAGGAACCTCTCTCTCTCTCTCTCTCTCTCTTTCTCTCTCTTTCTCTCTCTCTATCTCTTCGGAATGCATTGCATTCGATTAACTATCGGGAGATATGATCTTCGCGTGTAGCGCATACGTGGAAAGATTAATGGCCGTGAGCCTTTTCGTGCGAATACGTGCGCTCACGAGCACGCGAAAGCACGGGATTTTCAGTTGAACCGGCACGACGTCCGGGCCACGTAGAAGGGATTAAAAAATTCAGCGAACTCGACAACGACGACGACGACGACGACGACGACGAGAGATGTATTCTGCCTGGGATAATGCTCGAACGAGAATATGTGTGTATTTGTGTGTGTGTGTTTGTGTGTGTGTGAGAGAGAGAGAGACGTAGTGGAAACCGTTTTGCAACGAAACCACTTTCTCTCATTCTCTTACATGTAGCTACGTTGTAATAATAATTTAAAGACTAATATTGTATATCCCTAGCGAGCTTCTATAGTATATACATCCAAGATTTTCAACTAGCATGAATCTTCTTTATCTCTTTCTCTCTCTCTCTCTCTCTCTCTTACTCTCTCTTTTCATCTCTTGAATTTATGCTCTCAAACGTTAACAATTTTCAACGTTGGGAAAAAAATAGAAAAAGATGTTTTTAAAGGTTCATGTAAAGGATAAATTAAATATAGTTTTATTACATAAGTATAAGTTTTCTGTCTCTATCTTTCATTATTCACGATTAATCACGTAAAGAAATAATATTATGATATGTTTCTTTTTGTACAGAACAATGGACATTTTAATTATAATAGTAACCATCGATGTTTCTATATCAACGTGAGCATACATCATCTTTCATAGATTCTTTGCTACGTGAGCTATCTGTAATGTAAACCAAAAGTCACAACGCGATGACCTTTCGTATGATAGAACCATTATAGCTGACCCGATCCGTGATTATGTTTGAGAAAGCTTAACTTTGATCAAGTCTCTTGTTTAATTCGATACTATTGTACTTGTATAGATGTATATATATATATATATATATCGTGTATATATATACGAAATGTTTCGGAATAATTATTTCTACTTAAGTGGTATTAAGCAATTTCTTGTAAACTAATTTTGTGTATTAATAAAACTGTAATTGATATAAATTTGAATATAATTTTGTTTATATTTTCAATTTAATTTCTAAAATATTTCACTAATCTGCAGTCATTAAATTTAAAAAAAAAAAAAAGAAAAATAAATTATCAATCCTTGTATCTTTGATTTCGATATTATATGTACGAAGTCATATTCGGACATAATTTTATTAAAAAAAGGTATTTAAATTATAAATGCTCGATCATATATTTGAAAATTAAGAATAATTATTCTAAAACATCCTTTAGAGATATAATATTTATGAATTATATCAATCGTAAAAGCTGAAGAAACATAAAGAGCTATCTTGACGTCTCTTACTCTTGACGTCCTCTCGTAATATAGAAGTAGTAGTATAGTTCAACGTATGATCCATCTTACTCTCTCAATGTCTTTGACGACAGAGGGAAGAGCTAATTGAAGTCACGAGACTAGGATCGTACGAGTTTGGTAAGTCTTGCGATGTCAAATCTCTCTCTCTATATATATCTCTTTCCCTGTTCACAGTAAGATTCTACTCTCCCTGTGGGTCTTAAAAGGGTTCTCTCCCTTCTACGCACGAACTTGCGTACGCGTATTACCGACTTTGCATACAAAGTAGAATCTATAGTTGGACCCAGAGATTTCGTTATCATCATTATTACCATTATTACCATCATACTTTATCGCGTTTCCTCTGATATACCAATCGTGTTGATAACATAAGAAAAAAGGAGAAAAAAAAAATAGAAGAAAAATAAAGTGTTACGTACCAGATTCAGAGAATACCAAGGCTGCTATATGAGTTTGTTTCTGAATACAGTAAATAACTTTGGAATTTATATGTTGAAATATATTCTTATGTTGGAAGTGTTGTTAGGTCGAAAGTTTGAATGTTTCTCTCAGAATTTTGGAAAAAGGAAAACTAAGTAAATGGTGGAGTTTGTTTAGGGATTTAGTGGGAGGTGTTAGAAAAGGATTAACAAGAAGCAAGAAAATTTAAGTGGAAATAAGAAGGGTGCCTGAAAAGGAGAAGGAATGTTACATTAATAATAATAATAATTTTAGTAATGGTTGCAATAGTAGAAGAGGAAGGATGACATGGAGTATAACATAAAGATATTAAAAAGAAAGAAACAAAGACGAATTATTTATATGCATACATACATATAATACGTCGAGTTGTTACAAGGCGTTGACAAGACACGCATATGGAAAACTTGAATTTTCATCATTCTCTAACATAGCACTTTCCCTGACGTATATTTTCGAGACAAGAGACAAACTCGAGTCGCAACACACTAAAGATATTTCCACGTTAGTGTTTCTCACTTTGGACAAGGGGAACAGATGACGTTTTCAGCCAGACGGCATTTTAACCGTCCATTCTACGTATCAGTGTCAGGCCAAACCGAATATGGCAGAAGGTAATGTTTGCTTATGTTCAAGTTAATAGTACATACATACGTATTCCCTCTTAATACCATAATTTCACTCATTAGTTTATGCTTACAATAAAAGCAATTTCAGCATTTACCTCATTTTAAGCTTTCTGTTTTGCTTTATAGTCTACCAAAGAGTAGGGAATTTAACTTGAAATAACCGAAACATCATTCGTATAAACATGTAAACAAGCGAATGAACGAACAAACTAACGAACGAACGTTAACTATCATGCCAATTAAAATGATTCGCGAATTACGCAATAAATTTAGAAAAGAACGGGCTATCTATTGCACGCGTATCTACAATGTGTGTCTCTCGTTATTGGTTGAACCAGATGACCGGTAGTAACTGTCGTAATATTCGCATACTTGCACAAAAGTATTGTAAATCTCTTTTTATCTGTATCATAAAAATGTTTACAATGTTGAGAAATATCATAGATATTTATATATCCAAAATATAACAAAAGTTACATATCAATCGAAAGCTAATAATTAGGGGATCATTCGCACTAGAACCTTTTTAAAGATACACGTATTTCTACAAAATAATCAGCACGCTTTAATACAAACGAAATAGCATTTTCTATATAAAAAGAAGAAAAAAAAATCGATTGTTTGTTTTCCACACCGTGGATAAACTTAATTGAAACTTTCATTTTATTTTATTATTCGTGCAGCTGAAATTTAGTTTTGTTAAATGTAATTTTCACGGTATTGGTATACGTTATCCTAAATAAATTTGTAAAACAATTCATTACGAAAAACAATTGGCTCTTATATATTTATGTATTATAAATATCTATATCAATTATTATTAATCATCTTCCATTTTATCTTAAAATAAAAAAGACTAAGAATACGGTGGATAGATATGACAAAATGTTCGATTCGACCTAAATGACTAAAGACGCATGAATGTTTGATTAGTGAGTTATAGCTAAAACTCTTTTCGAATCGTATCACATTCAATTTATATACTCTCCATTGGATTTATTATTTATTCATGATCGTTAATAATTAATCAAAATAATGCGAACGCGATATTAACATTAGAACACGTCTAATTCGGAAAATAGATAGATAGATAGATAGAGAAAGAGAGAGAGAGAGAACTTAAAAATAAAAATCAAAACTACTATCTACGAATAAATTGCGTATATTTGATCGATGAACGAACGGTAGAAAATCAAGTTTTGAAAAGTGCTTGCGGATCGAGTGGCGTCGTGCAACGAGACGAAAGCAGAACCGGGCGTTGAACGGAATTGATTTGACGTTTCAATGGACGATCCTTTCGGGTCAAAGGGTCAGAGTCTACTGGCACGATAAGCCTCTATATCGAGCATAAGTAAACACGTTCGCATACGTAACAATATCCTGGATGTACACGGATAGAAAAAGGGATGGAAAGAGGTAGAGAGGGGTGATGGGGAGAAGGGGGAGGGAGTATATAGGAACATAAACGCACGCACGCACACTCACGCGCACACAGAATAATACATTTTGGATTTACAGATTACCTACGTAATTGGCGGATAGAGAGGATTTATGGCATTTGATGAATATACCGATTTACATTACGTTTACCTCCTACGTGCGAGAATAATCGGTTAGTTTCCATTTCCGTTATATCGAAACATTATTCGTTTGGTTATTTCTTAATTTCCTCTTGTCTATTTTTATCGTTAAACACAGTCTTAAACAACGACGTCCTCGTTAAATCATTGAAAAGAAATCGATATTCGAAGAAAGCGTATAAAAAGCTCGTTTGCCGTGTTATTTCTCCTCTGTTTTGGGGCTATTTTCCTTTTTAGGGAGAAAAGAAATGAGAAAATAAGAAAGAAAGATAGTGAAGTAAGTGCTAATACGCTAATATAATCATACTTATCGATAATGATTGATGTGAAGAATATTCGCTTATAACATGATTGACTCAAATAGATTCAACAAGATAAATCATTTATATATCCGTACGTTTCACGTAATTGCTATTGACGGTATAACGATTAGTTTTCATAATTTATCGCGAGCGCATTGCTATTATATTATTTATATAGACTGAAATATAAATGGTATTTATCGAATAAATGAATTGACGTTAAAATAGATAATAATTTCTAGCTGCTATCAGTTATATTAATAAAAAATATTCGCTAGCTAATTATGAATGAACTTAAAAACTCGATAAGCAAGGATTGCGTTCCAGATAATTTAGCTACGTCGATATACAGATGCACGATTCTCAAACGATCTTCCTTTAATAACTTGCTCGAAATCCGTTACGGTGCGAGGAAAACAAAGGATTGAGAAAGATGTATCTCGGTGATACGCAAGCATTACACGAAACACGTATGCAACACCTACAAACACATAGTATGCAGTAGGCTTTGCGATGCAACTTACGTCATTAGTCCGCACTACCTATGCATTTGCATGGGCCTGGCACCGTTCGTTCCCACCGGCGATGTACTCGTGAAATGCCGAATGTAGGTTAAACAGGATATCTAGGGGTAAATCGTGTATTTGTCTTACGCACGCATTATATCGTGCTGTGTTCGCCACATTAATTTCTCCGCAAACGCGTTCTCGATTATCCATCATGATAATTAGTAAATTTGAATGGCTTGACTAATACCAAGGTTACGATTCTCGATTCATATATTTGTAAAGTCAATTATAAACGTTATTTTTTCAAGTATTTCTTTTATATATATATATATCTTTCTCGTTACAACACTACAATGGAAAAGTAGAAATCGCAATCGTATCGTACTTAATAATATCTATACAATGATACACATTTAACCGATAAATGCATAAAGGTAAATCGAATTTTAGAGAGCCGGTTTTGAGGTCAGGTCAATTCGGGATAACGCGGCCGGTAACAAGATGCGATGGTATAAGCAAGTATTATCCGTGAGTGTAATTCCGATCGGCACGATATAAATCTCGATTACGGGCCGGATTACCGACGTTTGCAAATATAGACACGCTAGCAGTACAAATTGTATATTATCCTTTACCCTCCACCTTCCTATACTCCTACCTTTACCCCTTTTCTCTCTGTCTCTCTTCCATTCAGTCCATAGTACATAGAAATTACGATGTAAACTGCGGATCCTTAATGCCGTTCCATATTTGCCAACAAGTCGTGTAAAATCGTACAACCGAAAAATTGGCTTTTCCTATAATCCCCAATTTATATGATATTTTTAAGTTTAATTTCGTTGATCCTGGATAATCAATCGATCGATGAAAATTTGTCATTTCCTCAAATTAATTAGATCAGAATCAAAATCTTTCCGTCTAAATTTCTAGAAATTGTAAAGCACGCTATACCATATTCCACGGTGCATTAAATTCCTCCTATTTTGATTATTTTCGGTTCCTATCGAAAAATTAGCTCTACACGTAACTCCAAATAGAAATATGAAATTTTAAAGTTAAATTTCACCAATCTATCTAAGATAATTCGTCATTTTGGCGATTAGTTCGACCCAAATCGAAATCCTTTTGTTAAAATTTGCAGAAATGGTAGAACACGCTATCCCTTGCACGGTGCACTTACATTCGTTCGATTTTAATCAAGCTCGCCGCATAATCTCAGGCTAAAACGTATTGACATCGAATTTACCGAAAAGAGTAGCTTGAGGGAGTTCGCGAGTTTCACCGCGGAGAATCGATAACGAGCGAGAGAACGAGCTAGAAAGAAAGAAAAAAAAAGAAAGAAAAAAAGAAAGAATGAAAGAGAGAGAAAGAGAGAGAGAGAAAGAGAAAGAGAAGGACAAAAATGAGTCTGCGGTACGCAAAGCGGAGCCAAAAGATTCTATCTTTGGAATCGACGTCGGAATCGTGTTTTTGGAACACGGCGTGGTTAGAACGGCGCCGAATAGAATCCGTTGAAAGTCGTTTCGAATGTATACACTTCGGTTCGTCGCACGTGACTCGTCGATGTTCGCTCGTCCGAGCGTAGAGTTTTCTCTTGGCAAACCTAAACCCCACACGCAAACGCACAATCGACACACGTAAACGCAACGAGAGCGCAAATTTTCAATTTTCCACATCGAATTTTGCGAGATTACAAATTTACCTTGATCATTCTCCTCCTCCGCTTGTTCTTCCCTACCAAAAAGGAAAATAAAATTACAAGAATAATACCAACTCGTTAAATTAGCTTAATCCATCGAGTTGCTTTCAGTGGAACAACCATATAAAAGAGTCTCCATTAGGTTCACCATTCTATGTGTATTCCCCTATTGTAGAAGACGGCTTGGAGACGAAAAGAAAGAAATAAAGAAACCAAGAAAAATAAAACGTTAAAGAAAACAAAAGAAATCAAGAAGGATGAAAGAAAGAAAGAAAACAAGTCGAAACATTCCAAGTCTATGCGATTTTTTCTATGAAATTTCTGGTCTCCCACGGAGCAAAGCAATGTCAGAGAGAAACCGAAGAACTTGCTTGGTGCAGACGTCAAAGCTTCTTCTACTTTCCTGCAGGATGGCTGGTAAGTATTGAAGAAGGTTGCCTATGAGAAGACGAAGAAAGAACGAAGACACAAAATAAAAAGAGAGAGAGAGAGAGAAAGAAGAAGGGAAGAAAAGGGTAAACGAAGGTCCAGGGAGGTCGAAGCGGCGTCTCTCAAGTCTTATTCTATCCTCTCTGTTTCTCTCTCCCCCCCCTCTCTCTCTCTCTTTTCTTTCTCTTCCTTTTATACTCTCGTAACTCTCCTTTGCTACTTCAAGACTATACCACGGTTACCACTTCACTGTACTATCTCTCTCCATCTCTGTCCGGGCTCACAAAACATCCAACTCTCGTCTCATCGTCGTCTTCATCCTTCTTCCGACTTAGCAGGTACCTACCTCCCAACCTACCTATCTCTCTCTCTCTCTCTCTCTCTCTTACCACCTCCCTCTCAAACATATCTGTATTTAGCAATTCACCTTCTTTCATTAGAAACGTTAATGATGACATCGTTTCTAATCGACCAACGTGCTCATACGCTATCGGCTATTATTAGTACTATAACGGTAGTGTATTTCGTGAACAAGTTCGCCGGATCAATTTGTCAGTTAATTTAATAAATGCATCTATCATTGACATATAATTAAAATTACAACGGCGGCTGGGAGTATACACACAATTAGCGACGAATATCCGCATATCGATCGTTGACGCGTTGCGTTAATTTACCTTCGATTGAATGTATGTCGCGAACAGTAAAAGAGAAAGAGAAAGGGAAAGAAAAAGAGAAAGAGAGAGAGAGAGAGAGAGAGAGAGAGAGAGAGAGAATCGCTGTTATTGAATTTACGTCAACGGAAAGGTATTCGAAGAAGAGTACCAAACAGATATCCTTCGACATCGATGGATCGATGAATTAGAATTTTATTGAAAAACAATATATATGTATAATAATAAAATACAAACTCTTTCCAATTGTTTTCTTTCATCTTTCATCTTATTTATATCATTCTTTGACTTTGTACTATATTAATGAAACGTCTAATAAAAAGTATGACCTCGTTTTGTACTCTCGTTTCAAGAATGTTTTAAAAATCTTCTGGTTAAAAATATACGCGAAAAATCTTCTTACTATTTTTTCCATAAATTATTTCGTGGACTTTTATTAAAGACGAATTTGGCTAATTATGTTCGTTGAGACGATTAACTTCTTCAATGAAAATAATCGAAAATTGAACGTCAGAAAATTTCTTTTGATAGTAATCGCATTGCCATTCGTATAATAGTCAAGTAAGTTTGAGAAAAAGTGGAACGAACGAGACTCGTTCTCTCATCTACATCGATATCCGCATTTCGACGTTATCGCGTTTCTATCTGTAACTTGGCCGAGTTTTAGAAACGATTCGCCGAAAAAAAGGCAATAGATTTATCGCGGCTATAAAGGAAAACGTCGGAATCACGTGTCTGACGATCATAATAATTTTCAGACACGATTATGACCTTCTTCGGAGAATTTGTAAAGCAACCCTTTTTCCTATGATCGATGCCTCCTACCTGGTGGGATGAAATCAAGTAAGAAAAAGTGAATAGGAGACCGAGATAGAGGGAATAAAGTTTCGTAAAGAAGAAAAGGGAAGAAAAAAAGAAAAGGAGGAGGAGTAGGAGGGGAGAAAGAAAAATTGAACGAATCTTTCGTACGATAAATCTACACGTATATTTATATTCTATCGCGTTTAAATATACGTACACATATGCCTACTACGTCTCGTGGAAACGTATTTCTCATTCGCCTAAGAAGAACATCGATCGTTGTTGGTGTAAATGTGATAAAGTGTGCTGCTTATAAGGTACCAACGTAAATTATGTGTATAAAAAAGGAAACAGATGTGTGCGTATGTGTGATATGTTTTAAAATCACACTATGATGATAACGACGACAACACAACGATGAGGGTTCGATACACTTCGTACATTAAAGTAAGGCGTCGAATAATCCACAATAAAATATTTCTAACTGCAATAATAGAGGTAGAGATAAAGAAAAAGAGAGAATGAGGAAGGAGAAGAGGAAAATAAAGAAGAAAAAAAGAAAGAAAGAAAGAAAACGGCAACGATCCTTCTTCGGTTGTCTCATATTCACGCGCGCGCGCATTTAGAAATCGTACATATTCATAATCTCCTCAATGTGCCTCGAAACGGTCCTTTCAAAGAGCTTTTATAAAAATTACTTGAAAAAATGAAGCTCCGAATCGAAAGAATCTCCGTTAGTGCGTTCACAGTATATATATATAGACAGCCCTATATACAAGCACCACACAAACGCGCGCCCGCGCGCGCGCATACTTGCCGGTAACCAATATATCGTCGGAAACTCGGCAAGTCATTTTTTCGTTTCTCCTTAGTCTTCCTCTCGTATTTTCTTTTTTATACGTTCTCCTTCATCTTTGCTCAACGATGTACATACGTAGGAAGAAAGAAGCCTTCCGTCGGTACCATCGCGCCATTTTTGTTGGTGCTTTTCAAAATCGAGTTTCCTGTTTTGTTTTTACTTTTGTATATTTTTTTCACGGTAGGACGCGTCAGCACGAATGTACGTACGTATGTATATATGTATGCACACCCACCATATATATACATATATATATATATATAAATACATACTCGCCGCGACCTCAAAATTAGCGCAGCAGGCGATTTCAAACCCATTCAAATGGTGGAAGCTTCCTTCTTCCTACCTTTTTCGTTCCATCTCGCGAAATTCGTAGCATTCATTCGATAGCCAACAAACCCGTGCCAACGAATGGTTCGAGACTAGCATGTTGTACAGTGTACGAACAAGCGAATGAGACAGCACAAAGAGTGAGTGAAAGAGAAGGAGAGAGAGAGGGAGAGAGAGAGAGAGAGGGTAAGATCTAATGGAGTAATGTAACTGCGACCGCAAACCCCCGTTCAACTTTTGAGAGACACCATATTGCGATAGCAATATATTACAAACTGTATTGGCCACGCCAATACCACAACGTAGAGCGTGTATTTCGTGAAACTAGTGTAGTTTAATTCAATTTCGACGAGACGAGATCTCTCTCTCTCTCTCTCTCTCCATTTCGTTGGATCGTTCTTTTAAAAAAAAAAATGTAAAAAACACGTTCGAACAAAACTTTAGCGAAATCGACGTTTCGTAATGCGTAAAAGCGATCAAGCGATTTGATTATCGATCAGGAAGATAAAAGATTAATATATGCCGTTGAACGATACAGAACGGGATAAATCGTGAGCACCTAGAATGCGAGAAGCAATAGAAGAAAACGCTCGGATCGAATCTTTTACAGGGTCTCGCATTCCTCTTCGATTTACGCTTGCATCCTGTGAATTTCATCCCGTTCCTCGGATGCACGAAATTAGCAAAAGGAAAAACGCGTGTTAACGAGTGAACAAGTGAAAAAAAACAAATGGGGGGAAAAAAAGAAAGAAAAAGAGAGAAACAATATAGGAGCCGATATTCGAATATATAATTCGTAGTCATTATTAAAATTGATGGAAATATTAATTATACGACGATACAAACAATATTAATATTTGATTTAACGAATACAAGTAGTAGTATATACGCGATAACGTTTTGTTGAAAAAGAAATTTACAAGAGAACGAATGAAAACACGATTTATCGTAAATATAACGCAGGACAAAGAAATAATGTTCGAAGAAATAAAAATAAAAGAAAAAAAAAGATATGCACCCCAAAAATTGCATACCCTTAAAGATCGATTGGAAGGATTTCTGTCTCGGTGAGTTCGTCTGCAAACACGACTGACGTGAGTTAAACAAGGATCGGCTAGATACGGTATGGAGGACGACGATCGGAAGAACTATTTCTACTACGTACCCCATTCGTCGAGAGTGGTGCGCGCGACGCGTTTTGCCAATATACTCCGTGTCCTCCTTTACACGTTCATCAATCTCCGGATGCAAGGCCAACGTCCAATTCCTTCCTAGTACAACAACGTCTCTTGGTGCACGTTCCTATATTCGTCGTACCAGCAGCACCACGACCACCACCACCTCCACCAACAGCAATAGCAGCGTCGTCCTCGTCTTCGTCCTTGTCGTCCTTGTCGTCCTTGTCGTCCTTGTCGTCCTCCTCCTCGACGTCGTGTAACAGTAATGGTAATATATCGTAGTAGTTGCTTTGACGACGTTAGGATACTCGTTCTTTGTCACAGAAAATCCTTTTTCACACACCACACCTACGCGAGAAGTCTCTCAACAACGAAACACACGAGAGAAAACAATTCACGCGATACTAAACCGGCGACTTTTTCGTAACCTATCTTTCGTGCGTTGCTGATCGAATATCCAAACGAAATAAAAGACAAAGTATACAAATTATTCAACGAAACGTAATTGCCAAAAATTTCTTTTCAAACGAAAACGACTAATTTTGTTCATTCGTATTGTTTCTCTTGATCTGAGGTATTACACTAATATGTCAAAGAAATGAAAACAAACAGAACTATGATATCTAATATAAATCAATTATTATTTTCTCTTTTTTTTATATTTCCCTTGTTTGTCTTTCTTTCTGATTATGTATATTTATCTGTCTCTCAGTCTATCGTATCTCTATTTCTCTCCTTTTATATCTATCTATCTATCTCTGTAACCCTATAAAGGAGTCGACGAGAGTTCAATCGCGGTTCGCCGATGACTGCCGATGACGCTCGGCTACGGGCTCGGCCGGCACGGCAGCGCGACGACCAATCCCTCTGTTTGCGCACGCGCACTCGCCCCGACTGCCACCCTTCCTCCCTCTTTACACCCTCTTCATCCCTTACCTTCATCCTATGCCAATCGCGTCGCGAGAGATCGCGCGACGACGGACCTTTTATCGCGACTTTTCCAAAGATTGACTTTTCTAATCATCGAATAACGCCTTTTGTTATCTATCTATGTCATTTAACGTGGTTGGTTCTATTTCTTTTTTTTTAATTGTTCGTCCTAACCAAGAATCCCTATCGTTAACAAGATTCGTTGATTATTTTCAATCAAATGAATATTCTTAATTAACAAACTGACAAAAAAAAAAGAGAAGAAAAAAATATACAATGATATTTTTATCATAGTTGATAAAATGATCAATGAAAACTGTAAACATTCGGTTGGACCGATGCGGTAAGTAACAAATACGAGTACAACCGCAATCGTGACCGCTAATTTAATTGATTGGACGCGTTCGGTTCGATGCCCGGCTGGATACCAACCGTGCATTACGATTGACCCCTTGTAAAACGTGCCGGATCAATGAGGAAAAAATTCGTGCTACATACATTACGTATGGACGACGTTTAAGAGCCAAATACGCAATGGAAGTGGAAGAGGAAACATTTAGATATTATCCGATACCGCAAAGAAACGTTCCGAACTCTTCAGACTTTACATACCAGATAAAAGCCTTGAATAAAATGGCAAACATGAGAGAGAGAGAGAGAGAGAGAGATCCGTTCGTCGAAAAGTACAAGTATGTTCATTCTTATAAAATATTTTGCTATTCAATATAAAAGATATATTAAGAATTATCCGTAATATGATAAAATGTGATATCATCTAAATAATTTTTATAAAATATTAACTAAATATTAGATATCGAAAATAAACAAAAACGCAATTGGTAGTATTAATATCGATTGGAGTAATAAAACTTAATGCGTAAATAACCAATGCGTTTTACAACGAGAAAAAGAACAAAAAGGTCGTCTTAAAATTTCTCTCCCTCTCTCTTTTTCCATCCCTAAAGAAATCGAGGACACTCCTTCGAAGCTAAAAGTACGAACGTGATCCTTCGAAAAACGGTGAGAGAGGAAAGATTGGTGCCATACGAAACGGTTTTACGGGAATGCGTGTATACATACGGGAGAGACAGAAAGTACTTTTTTCGATACTAACGCGTTCTCACGTTCGACGGGTACGTGCTGTACTAGTATTGACATATGTCATTGACACGTGTCAGCTGGATATGTACGACCACCCTTAAGTGGTTCCCGGTAACTTTTGGCACCCCTCCTCGCACGAGTGTGCAAGTACAGCCCTACATACACATACAACAAATACTCATACACAAATATATATAAACATATACGCATATACTTACACCAACTAAAACTCATGCATTTTCCGCCCTATTTGATAAAACGTTTAAATGCAACTCTCATGATACTCTCTCTTCTTATCTCCTCCCTTTACTTCATTGCGGTTTGCTTACTACATCTTAGGGTGTATCTTTCTAATCTTACATGGAACACGAACCCTCGGCTATGTTGACATCGGCAAGAGAGAGATTGTGTGATAGAGGACGATAGGAAGAGATACGTCTAAAGTACCTTCGAAACATGAGTAATGTAAATCGTGTCCTTACAAGATAAAACTATTCAACAAGGGTGGGCAAATTCTTTCCTGTAGTTAGCAGCACGTTCCTCATCATCAATCAATCTGTTACCTCGCTATTTGAGTTCACTAGTCACCACTTCATGGAATTTATTAAAACCTTGTTAAAAACAAAATCCGTGTGACTCAGAAAGCAAGCTTATATCATATTGTGGGAATCGTCTCATTTTATTGACGAACAGCGTTACCAAATCGAATTTAAAAAAATCGAATAATAATAGTAGGGGAAAGAATATAGTTGCAATAGTTGTTAAGTTTAGGTTAGGTTAGAAACGCGACGACGTATCATAAGGCATAAATCATGTCATGCTACCAACTGACGTAATTATAGAGTGGCAATAAGAGTAATATGACGTCATATTAATCCCTCGTGAGGGATTTCTCCCGGCAATGCTATTCACGAGCAGACAGTTGCCGATCTATTGGAAAATATCCATACAAATGTTTATTGTCGAATGTCATCTCTGACCACGCTGTATGTTTCTCTTTCTGTTGTTTTTATTGCTTTATTATTTTATTACGACAGTTGCAGTCAAATCGCGTAATAGTGGGGGAGACCATTGCTCGGGACTATATATATATATATAAAGTTTGTATTTTTATTTTATTATTTTTTTCTTTTTTCTTTCTTTTTTATCAAGTAATATTTATTTAATTTACTTATTGTGTTTCATTAAAACTAAAAGAAGTTGCAGATTACCATCTCAAAACTTGGAAAATTTGTCTAGGCTTCCTTTCAATTAATATTTCCAGGACTTTCATTCGACTCTGTTTCATCTTTTAAGAACAAGGGGGAAAAAATTAAAAGATTGTTTTTTCTCGCACATTAGGCAAAGTTCCCGAATAGACGAGCTAGTACAAGCCGGCACTGTTCCAATTCCTTTCTCAAAAGTACCTGCTTCGCTCTCAGAATGCTCGATTGAGTTTACGAACGCGTTTGCACACCCGAACACGCTGAAACTAAGTTTAAAGGAACGTCTGAAAGTTCTTTCCTTCCGCTTGACGCTATAAAGTCGACCTAATAATGCATTTTCTTTTTTATCTTTTTCCAAGGCTTTTTCTTTTCTCTACTTTTTTTTTCTTGTGTTTTATTTATTTATTTATCTCTTTCTTTTTCTTATCTTTGGTCACTTCTTTTTCAAACAAACGCCCGAAGAAGTTTCTTTGCAGAAAATTTGGCAAGGGACTTTTTCTTCTTCTTCTTCTTCTTCTTCTTCTTTCGGAAAACAACATTAGAGAGAAATAAAAAGACTGATTTTATTTTTCTAAACGATTAACGTATCTACTACTCGCAAAACAAACGCAACGAAAATTCTACCTACCCTACCCAATGTCCTCCTCCTCCTCCACTCCCCCTCAACCGCTCAGGTTGTTGTACCGACCATATCACGCTTCATGCTCGACCATACAAACATCGTATTAGTATTACGTGCTTAATTTAGCCGCGAGTCATTAATTATCTAACAGCGCTCGTGTATGCTACGCGCATTAACTTAGCCACGTGCACCGTTCTCTCCATGTAATAACGATCACAGACAGAATTGATTCGACTCGTTGACCCGTGTAAGCATCCCCTATTCGCAAATAGATATTTACTATGCGATTTAGCGCGAAAAGAACGTTCGGAAGTTCCTCTATCAAATTAAATTATTGGATGTTAACTCTATCCACATAACGATAATAAGATATACTAGAAAGGGAAATTTTTAAAGGTATTTATTATATTTTGTATTCTTGTTTAAGTATTAATTGGTTCTGTCTTACGGTTCAACAAACACTTCCATGTTTATAATGAAAAAAAAAAAAGAAATATGAAAATAATTTTTTGAAGATAGCGAAGTAAAGAAGATTTATTGATATATAAATTCAATAATGCAATAATAATGACGATTTATACAAAAAGCAAAATTCAAAAAGCACAATTTATTTAATACGCAATTAGCGTTCATCGGATGAGACGCTTAACTGAATATTGAATTTAATTTTTAAAAGACCGCAACTGAATATCGCAATTTTCTGCTATTTAAATGTGTGTTAATATACAAAAAAATATTGCTTCTTAATATTATACATAAAACTATTTTTGTTAAAATTTAAAACAAAAATTTAACGTTTAATCTTTTGAATTAAGATGATTAACATGCTATTATCCACTCTGTTATGAGATAAACAATGTCTATGTTTAATAGTCTTAATAATTAATAATTATTCTGTAATAGTGATAATAAAATGAAACCTAATAGAAATGGATAGAAAGTATGTGAAAGGATTAGAGAGATCGAAACAAATAGGAGGCAAAATAAAAAGAATCCTTCTAAAACGTTAGCTGCTACTGCTTACATTGCATCGATACAGTAAGTATGGTCAAACGTATATATATATATATATACATATACGACGGAGATGCATCGACGCATTGGTGACCTAAATCGGAATTTATTAAAGTACAAAGTATAAAGGTTATCAGAGAAAAATGGTGGAACGTTGGAAGATCGTGTCTGGTCATAAGTAGCGATCTTAGATAGTGGGCGGACCACAACGTGGTTGCATAAAATATATTCTCGTATACGGTACGTATATGTATATAATAGTATATATAGTCCTATATGTCCCGAAGCTTTCTCTTCTCTTTCTTTCTAAGTAAGACAAGTACCTATATATACATATACATAACACGTACACGTACACGAGTGCAAGTACACAACGTCCATCACGTTCATAGCTACATATATATACAAAGAAAGAGAGTATATGACAAAGATAGGAAACGTAATAGTACATATACACTGACGAGCGCATAGCTGCGATGTCTATGGCTACGTCAAATTATTCTTACACAGATAACTCCACTCAAAGACGTCTGAAAGGAATACTTTAATACACGCAATATAGAAAATTACGTAAACGAGGAAAGAAATCTTGCAAAGAAGAACATTTCAAGGAATTCCATAGAAATTGAAATAAAGACATACTGAAAAATAAGAAGAAAAAAATAACAAACTGATGATAAGTACTCCGATTTGATCGTATTCGAGAACGATTTTTATCTTGTTTTTTTTTTTTATTTTTTTGCTCAATGCTTAAGATATATACTTATACACGTACCTACATACATACCTACCTACCTACCTACCTACCTACCTACCGATTTTCAAGATCGAGAAGATAAAGCTGCTGACTCACGGAAGTAGGTTCGATTTATGTAGAACCGAAAGTACTGTTAGCAGCGATATAAATTATAATCCATTCGGTGGTGCTCTGGCGGTGCTGGAAACGTAATTCAACGAACAGCGTAACTCGGTGGCACGGCGGCATACTACATAGCGTATATATATATAACCGGTAGCATAGAATTATTCGTATGCAGATAATTCGGCTTAACGACGCCTATAAGCGGTACTTTAACGCACACGATATGGAAGATTACTCTAATAAAGTATATATACCTTTGTGTTATTCGATCGAACGGCCCTTTCCTCTCTCTTTCTCTCTCTCTCTCTCTCTCTCTCTCTCATTTTCTCTCACCTACGTTTCAGAGAATTTCCTTGGTTACTTATCTCTTGCCAACGAAAGCACGATTTTACGTTCGCTTTTCACTTTATGACCCTCCAAATCGTATAATAACTGTAATCGAAAGAACACTTAGATATTTATAAATATCAACATTACTATCGTATAATATATTATCACTTTTAAAAACTATTCTATTGTCGGTGAAGAAACAACGTTAAGGAACTCGCTTGATCGATCGTTGACTTCTCTCTCCTCTCTCTCTCTCTCTTTTTCTAGGAAGCATGATTAATGAATCGACTTCTCACGACTCGAGTTATAAAAGAAAGTTCAACGAGAAATACGCGAAAATAATCGCGAATTAAATCTAGAAAACGTACCTTTTCATTTTCATTAACGAATGTCGAATATTGAATATTTTTTTTTATATTTTTCTATCTTTGTTTTCGAAAGAAAGAGAGAGCGAGAGAGAGATTATGATCATCGTATATATTTCTCAATGGGATTTCGAAAAAAAAAGAAAAATAAAAAAAGAATACAAGCCGAAATCATTTTGACGCATACGATTATAAGTTTGCATATTCTCGCATGGTGTTATTTTCACGATACTCGCGAACAGGATAACTCGTTCGCCGTTGTTCGATGCACAAATTTAAAACGTGGAAACAAGCTTGCAAACAACAAGGATCCCTCCTCTTTTTTCCTTCCTTCTCTTTCTCTCTCTTTTCATTCTAGCTTTTACCGATTCAAGCTTCTCTACCTTTTAGTAAACCAGAATAAGAAAAGCCACGAAAACGGTAGAAAAGTATTGAAGGGCGTAGTTTAAAATGGTATTGATGTGCGCGTCGTATAACGAGAGGAAACAGAAGGAGGAGGAGGAGGAGGAAGAAAAAGAAAAAGAAGAAGAAAAAGAAGAAGAAAAAGAAGAACACACACAGAAAGAGAGAGAGAGAGAGAGAGAGAAAGAGTATAACCGGAGTAGGAAATGGGAAAATGAAATGAACCGTGAATAATTATGTATTACTCTCTTTTAATGCTTTACGGTTTACAAGGATAACACACGGATGCTTGGAAAATATTAACGTCAAAGGTGCCTCCTTCATTTCCTCAACCTTCTATCTAACGCGCATGCTTCTTTTCTCGTAAGATCTAAGATCGTAGGATTCATGAGAGAAAGAGAAAGATAAAGAGAGAGAAAGAGAGAAAATGAAAGAGAAGGAGCTTTGACGTATAACGATCTTTTTTGGAGTAACCAAGCGCATCTTTCGAAGCGTAGACGAAACGACTCGGAAGAAAAATCGACATTTAATGTGAAAGAGTTTTGAGAGAAAGGAAGATGAAAAGAGGATAACTGGAGGAAGAGAATGATAGGAAAGAAAGAATGAATGATCGAAAAATACGTAGCGCGGTGGTGGGTGGTGTGTCTATCACGTTAAGATAAAAGAAAGAAAACGGAAAAATAAAATAAAAGAATAAGATAGAACGGAAGAGAAAGAGAGACAGAGTGAGAGATGGTAATATGGAACGTTTACGGAAAAGAGGAACAAACGCGGCCACAAATTTCTTACGTCCATATTGTAAATCTAGATAAAACCTTTGCGGAACGTGAATTCAGCGTTGTCGACGCTCGTAGAGAGAAACAGGCTAAGGGTTTCCAAATCGCTTTATAAGTGGCCGCGCTCGGATTATCGCTACAGCTTGTACGTTACGTGCTTAGAAATGCTTTTGAAATAACGCGCACGTACGCGCTTTACCACGAAAGCCAATTGATTTATCCGTTCTCCCGTCGTGTTGTAGCATTCTCGAGGTGTCGAAGTTCTGTCGGAAAGAAAAGCTACGGCCACCGAACTGAATGAGTGTGAGAGAGAAAAAACGAAAGAAAGAACGAATCAAAGAGAAAAAGAAAGAAAGAAAGAAATAGAGAGAGAGAGAGAGAGAGTGAGAGATAGATAGATAGATAGATAAAGAGAGGGAAGCCTTAAGTATCCCTCGCTTGTTCACCCTGTGTTCGACAAACTATCGACAAAGAAGTTTTAAAGCTGACTGAAAGTACTCACCGACGACGAGAGACGAATGACTCGCGCGACTTTTGCTCACGTAAAACTCACCCTTCTATGCATAGATCTTTGTACAACCCTCCTTTCTTTTCACCCCTCTCCTCTCCTTCTCCTGCCCCCTCCTCTCTCTCTCTCTCTCTCTCTCTCCTTTCTCTTGTTCTTTCTCCTCTGTAATTTCTTCGTCTTATTCCTTTTCTTTTTTATTTTCCTTTTTTTCCTATTTATTTTTTATTTCTTAGCTCCTTCGACTTCCTCTTCTCCTCTTCCTTTTTTCTTCTTTTGCCCTTTCGCGCGAACAGAAAAAAAGAAAAACTTCCAGTACCTTCAAAGTTAGTAGGTAGGAAAGGAAAGACATCGCTTTATTATTCCGGAAAGCCGTGGAAATAATAAAGAAACCGAATGTAAAGGATTCATAGTCACACCTCACCTACTTCGCACCTTATTTTCCTCGATTACTTATACGATACATTCTTTTCTTGCAAATCAGAACGTTATTTACAGATACTTCCGGTAAATAACGTCCATTGTAATCTAAATCGAAAAATTCGCACACAAATATCCGCCTGATTATTAAATTTGACCATTGAAAATATCAAAAATACCTATATCAAGTAAAAGAAGGAGAAGCAAAAATAAAATAAAAGAAATACGAGGATACTTTTAGATAGCTTATCGTTCTACTTTTCTTTTTATATTTTATCTTCTTAATTGAAATCGTTCGATAGTTCGTTAAAGGCGAATGAAGTTTATTCCAAAAAAGATTTGACGAGATTTTAGCAGCGAGCGCGTTCTCCGTTGGGACCTTTAAAGTCTTTAAAATTCAATGGAATCATCGATCGACCAATTATATGCATTAACATATCCGAAGGACTTGGAATAAAACTAAACGATAGCTCTATTATCCGTAAAGAATAAGGGGGCAACCGTTTTCACGAGTGAAGGAACTAACGACGAACGATTTACGATGTCAAGGATCGGTTCGCGAATAAAATCGTGGCTTGGTTTCTTGCAAGTGTGGAGAGATAAAGGCAACAGTACATTCTATGCATATATACGAACGTATACGTGTATGCGTGTATGTGCGCGCGAACGGAAAGAGCGGAAGAGTAGAAAAGTAGTAGCAGTAGATGAGGGAAGTTTCAAGAAGGAGAAGAGGAAAAAGAGAGAGAGAGAGAGAGAGAGAAAGAAAGAGATCGATTTCAAAGTCGTGACGTACTGACCCGCACGACGAACCTCACCAACGTCGACAAATCGTCCGTGAAATAGAGAAATTCACGAGGATTTTGTGGTAGAGTCGTAGCCATTTCCGACGTTTCATACAACCACGAAAGATCTCCTTGTTAACATTCAGAAGAGCATGGGAAAAGACGCGCTCGCGCGTTTATTTTCACGTTCGCGTTCGCATTTCGTAAAAAAAAAAAAAAAAAGAAGAAAACAAAAGAAGAAAAAACAAAAAGAAATAAAAAATAAAAATAGAAAAAATTTCGCGTGGGCAAATAAAAGGAAAATGGAAGAGGTCGGATACTTGGCTCTTGGACTGTGTATGTATTATATGCCAAACTATTGAGAGAAAGAGAGAAAGAATGAGCGAGCGAGGAAGGGGGGAGGATGGGAATGGGAAAGGGTATACGAACCGCACATATGTATATACGTAAAATATGTATAATAAACACGACGGCCAAGGCAAGCTCGCGCGCTTGCGTGTGCTTGTCGGGAAAAGCACGAGTGCTCTGGCACTGTGCACCATGGTGGGGAGCTTTTGGATCGATCCTTCGGCCTTTATCTGTGGTGGTACGTCTACCCTCGAGTAGGTAGGTCCTTCATTCGTAAAGGCTGGTCAGCCTCCGTCAATGGATGCAACCGCCTTGACGACCGGATGCTCTTTCTTACTTTGTACCCTTTATTACAGAAGAAAGATGGTGCATCCTCTTTTTTCGACTACTATGCATCATCAGTATATTCGAGAAATTGTATTCGAAAGAACACCAGTACGAGAAACGTACTACCTTTTGAACAAATTTCCATTTGTGAAACTATTGATTCGCGATCCCCGTGCGAGAAGTACGATTTAAACTATTCGTCCGATTTTTAAACGAAAATTAATTATTTCTCTTGTCCTAGTTTCTCAACTTCATTCGATATTTCTCGACTCTGAAAAGTACGACATTTAAAGAATATATTTTTTGTCTTCCTTTTTTCTTTTTCCGTTTCTTTTTCTATTTGCTTTACTTCTTTTTTTTTTTAATGGATCGATTACAGGTACATCGTCTCACGTCTTTAATTTGTAACGAGTTTCGATTTACCGAAAGCCGAATGAAAGTTGCATGAGGAGATACGAGGAAAAGTTATCGAAGCGGAAAACGAGTACAATTTCTGGATGAATTCTTCTTCTCCGTCGCGTCTCGTGAGCTTCCGAAAGGAATGATTAATGAGTTACATTCGCTGCGTACGAGAAAGAGAGAGGATAAAAAAAAAGAGAAAGAGAAAGAGGGAGAAAGAGAATTGAAAGAAATTTCAATAAATACCAACGACCATGACTATAACGTATCATGCTCTTGAAAATTAATTAGTAAATATCCTCGAAAGTAACGGCGGCGACACAGCTACAAAGACATATTCACAAATGAAAAAGAGCGAGTGAGAAAGGAAAGAAGCAAATTGAGAAATAAATTACATTGTAATTTCCAGAAGGACGAGTGATCACTCGTAAATCCTTATCGCAATTATTATCGCATAAGTGGATTTTATTAGTCACAATTAAAGAATCGGACGTATTGGAATTACCGAGAGAAAGAGGGGGAAGAGAGAGAGAGAGATTAATATATTGAAGAGAGGACAATCTTCGTAAAATAGATTAAAAAGGCCAAATTTTCGCTTATACTCGACGAAATAATTGTATCGTTGTAAATGTCAATTTAATCATTTATCGACTTCTATGCGATATGAATCTTTGATACGGTAGATAAAATGATATATATTTCTAATGAATTATGTATTAACGTTTGAAAATCAATGATTTAGAACATATATTTGTCTTCCCTTTTTCAATAAATCAAATAAAATTAAATAACAAACTTGACTATTTGCGCAAATCGTCGATCTAATATTAAATATGTATTTGTTAGGTAGTAGCACGGTATTAGATTAGACGTAAATATAATTGATACAAACGTGGAAATTTACATATTTCGGGGAAACAAACTGGTCCGGGTTTTAGCTGTGTCACCGCGCTTTATACCACGCTTAACCTCTTTTCTTATGTTAGCCTGCTTATCAAGTAATATTTGTACTCGAGTTTAATTTTCCTAAATGAAAACCAGAGATGCGCTCTGATGAGACTCACTCCGTCCCCGTTGACTCCAATTTCGCGATAATCTACGACGTGCAACGCTCTAATTTTGTCTTTCTCCGTACTAAATGACCTTGTTAAAGTAAAGCTATGGCGATTTTCGAAAAGCTTCTGAGGAAGAACGAGAAAAGTGGGGAAAGTAGTGGGGAGAGAGTATAATAAACCTGAAACTACGGTAAATACGCGATTAAGAAGAAGGAACTAAGGGAATAGTTTTGCTTTCTTTTTCCTTAATTTCGTTTCGTTTCGTATTATTTTTCCTTTCTCTTTTCCTTTTCCTTACTCTTTTTATTTTCTATTTTTTGTCTTTCTTCTTCTTCTTCTTCTTCTTCTTCTTCTTTCGAAGGAAGACGATCGAGTGAAATAAGGGCAAATACCATTTCCGAGTAACGTTCAACCAATCGCGACTACCGTAAGGGCAGAATGCATTGCGGCGCACTTAAAATCTTTTTTACGACCCTCTACAATCCTATTACGAAGCCCGTTGTACTCGCCTCCCTCGCGTTCTTTGCGACTCTGTTTCCACGCGCTCGAATTCTATCAGCCTCTCTCTTTCTCTCTCTTTCTCATTCTCACTTTTACTCAATCTCCCTATTTCACTCTTTCTCTCGATCCTTCTCGACCTATTGTACTCTTTACGAGAAGACTTTATACGTTTTTCAGTACGTTAGATGAAAACACATGCTACCACGTGATAACGTTTTACCACTATTAAACATCGGATACCTTTATCGATCTACCATATTGATATAACAACGACGTAATATCATAAATCCATAACACTCCATTTAATTCGATATAAATTCAGATAAAGAGAAACGCGAGAACGGATGATTCTTCGTGGGCCGATCGAGCCGAAAATTTTCGTCTGCCAGTTTCGTAAGGTACGAAACTTCGTATAGACGAGTACGATAATCCAAAAGAGAAAGAGACACATTTCGAAATGGGAAAGTATTTAGAAAGTAAACTTGTTCGTACCGACGATTAGCTGAAGTCGAAATACGGAAATACAACGTGCAAAGGTTGAAAGTTAAGCAGGAAGGCATAAGCCCTTCGGCTTTCTCACCTCCCTATTTTGGAAAATCGAATGAAACGAACGTTGGCGTGTTCTATCAAATTGCAAATCACTTAACCAGCAGTTTATGTAAATGCGTATTGCTCGGCGCGTATTCCACGGCGTTTACGGTTCGAATATATACAGGCTTCTTTGTTTTTCTTTGCTTAACATAACTGAGCGAGCACCTCCTAGCGTTCACTCGTTTCCTCTTTCTCTCTCTCTCTCTCTCTCTCTCTTTCGCTCACTCTTTTTACCCCTCAAAACCACACACACCCACCATGAACGACTCGCCACCACCACCAGCCATAGTCCCGCCAGTACGCCACGAACCAGCAACAACTAGAAAGTAATAACCGCACGGCGAAATGACAAATTCGCAGCAAATATTGCCGGGAACGTCGTGTGCATCGTAAATCCACGTTATGGCTATAATGCAACTCGTATAACGATTTTCAAGCTAGCTCGTAAGGCGCGAAAAGGGCTTCCCTCTCTACTGACGCGTGGAGAGAGAAAGAAGGAGTGAACTGGGAAGGGTCAAAAGAAGAAAACAGAAATAATTACTTACGCGATAAATCGCATGCGTAATGTCTCTGTAGAAATTTTGAATGACGTTAAAGATTCCTGGAAGAGAGCGTAAATAGTATGGTTGATTGAAAAAAAAAAAAAGAAAAGTATGGTAAAAAACTAGGGAGGTATGGTTGGGTGGTGTTAAAAAGAGACTATGCAAGACCAAATTGAAAATTAAGGCGAATAAAGGGGCGGACTTTTCGATCTTTAACGACGATCGTATAAAAGAGAATACTTGCTTGCTCGTTCGTCGTAAAGATATTTCCTTACCGCTTCGGAGTCCTTTCATCCACGTCCACCCATTCTCCACTTTGTTCTTTAACCTCCTCTATCCCCCCTCCCAATCCCCGCCCACTCTCCCTATTGCTCTTTTCTCTTCTCTTCTCTTCAATTCTCTTCTCCTATCACTAACGCTAGCTCTCGCGAGCTTACAAGGAAAATTCATTTTTTGGCATCATATTTTTAAGGAAAAGTACTATAAAGTTTATCCGCGTAGTCGAGAAGAAGTTTGTAAGTTATTACTCTCGCAGGAAGGAAGTTGTTTTACGGTGGACGCTCATGTAAAGTCGTAAATGAACGTGGTTCCTTAAATACGTTTGATCGCATCGTGCTGCTCGGGGAAAATTTTTCTGTCGACTCATTTCATTTTTCTTTATATATTATAATCGACACGATAAAAACTACGACCGGTTGTATCGTTCCTTTTTTCGAATACATTTTTATTTTATTTTGAGAAGAAAAAACATATATAAATAATATATATATAGGGAGAGGAGGGTATAAAAAATATTTCAAAAGAGAGAGAGAGAGAGAGAGAGAGTTATGTTGTTTATTAATTTTAAAAATAGGAAGAGTATATTTCGTCCGAGAGAAGGTGTATCTGTAACATTCTGTATACAGACGCGACCGTGTTCAAACTTACATTACCGTGCTCAGATGCGGAACGTTTCGCAACAGTTCCCGCAGCTGGAGACGGAGATATGCACACCGGCTTCTATAGATGTAAGTGGAAGGGTGTGTAAGCGGATGCATAAGAGAATATGTATATGCGTTCACACGTAGAAACGAAACGTGAAACTAATACCTTCTGTCAGGACAAAGGAAAGAAAAGTAGAATTTTCCTAAGCATTCTCTGTGATATCATCACACCTAAATCGATCTTATCAACGTGTTATTTTACTTTATCGATTTATTGTCTTTTAACTTGACATTAACGAACATATTTCAAACATGTTGCGGTATTTCGAAACCTAAATTTCAAGAAACCTGCATCAGTAATAGTCTGCCTCCATATTACTGCCTCTGCTCAATTTATCGTGTGATACCAACGTTGAAACGTGATTTTTTCCTGCATCCTTGCAACTAACTTTCAATACCGAACTATGTATATTGTAACATATATCACGAAACTAAGGAATCGATATAGAAAAAAACAACACGTCTTTTCAACATTTATAAATTATTGTAGCCAAAAGAAAAAGAATAAAAAAATAACCTTACAATTGTTAAATTAATTCAACAAAATGATCACAATGATTCATACATCGTTAAATTAAAAATTACACAAATTCTCTTGAATGTAGAAGATAGATAATACATTATCATAAACGATCGTCAATGTAAACAAATTCAACGCTCTTTATGTAACAAATAAAATTAATTTCAGGGGAAAGTTTTATCGAGACGTAGGTTTATCATCTTTATTGTTATCAGTAGGAGACTCTATGTGTTTCCGAAGGTAAACGTGAAAGGATGGGTGGTACCATTAAAGCTACAAATAGTGAATTTCTCAACGACGACGACAACGACGTCAACGGGGAGGAGGACAAAGAGGGGAACGAGGATAAGGGTGAGGACGACGAAGACGATGACGAGTCGGATGATAATCGCTTGCGATAGACGAGGATCTATTAACCCAGCAACTAATTTGCTTCTCCCAGAGGAATCCACAAGCATCTACCGACCTCCGGGATCGGGTGATAGGAAATATGAACGGGAGAGAGAGAGAGAGAGAGAGAGAGAGAAGGGCTGGGGTTGACATGAGAGGGATGAGTCAGAGGAGGAGAGGGTTGAAACGCGTTTCCATGCAGACGTTTCCGGATGTATTCATATAAGCACTCTCGAGGATACGAAACGCGAGTATCCCTTCGCCAGCGTGGAAAC
Source organism: Polistes fuscatus (assembly GCF_010416935.1). Classification (NCBI taxonomy): domain Eukaryota; kingdom Metazoa; phylum Arthropoda; class Insecta; order Hymenoptera; family Vespidae; genus Polistes; species Polistes fuscatus. The sequence continues at coordinate 6,050,929 of NW_025113107.1, read as the reverse complement.
GGATGGCTGATATTGACTCTTCTTTCAATATTCAGTTTCTTGAATAAAACAACAGCCACTGACCAAGCAAGCATCGAACATCGACGATGCCTGTATATATTCCAATGATTTCGATCCTAGGTATGGCCGTCCAAGGAGATTCGTAAAAGGACAACGTTTACCTTCCCTTTACTTTGTAGTTTCTTCGTAAAATCTGATGTTTCTTATAAATCACGTATTTATTTTTTATTTTATATTTTTATACAGTCGCCATTCGTGAAAATTTGTAAATGAATCGAGATAGAGAATAGATACAAGAAGAAGAAGAAAAAGAAGAAGTATCGAGATAATTAATCGTGGAAATATGTTGACTCCGTATCTTGAACGTGACTAGTCATTTGTGGAAACGACTGCATACGTAATACGGATAGACACATATGGAAAGCGTATGCACTGGGAGGCAGCTTCCATACACGATAGCAAAGGGATACGAGAGTTGAACGAGAGAGAACGAGAGAAAGAGAGATAGATAGAAGAAGGGTTGTAGATAGAGAAAGAGACACTGTGGCCACCTAAAGCTCCTGCTCATATACGAGTGTTTAGACTTTAGGATGCACGTGGGAACGTGCGAATCCGGACGGCGCGGTAACCCGTATTAAGGTCACGTGCAGATTTGCCGAGGTGAGACCCTATCTTATGCGTCCCACGTACACTCATCTCCGAATCAGAAACCCGTCATAAACGATGCAAGGGATATATTCTCTCCTTCGTGAACGTCCGAGGATCTAGAGCTGTGAAAATCTTGCTGAGGAAAATATGACGAAAATATTTGGTACCTTAATATTTTACTTTTTCCTTTCAAAATGAGAAAAACAAATAATTTAAATATTTCAAAGGAACGAGATAAGATTGTTTTTTAATTTTATTAGATTTACAAATCGTTCGACGAGCATAACTGGGGACCAATTATTTATGACATAATAATATTGGAACGATCCCAGACGACAATCTTAAAATTAGAAAAAGTATAAAAAAATTCAGGACGCAATTATCGACAAAGACCAACATTAATACCGAACGATGTTAAACTAATTCCACTTTGAAGTTTTCTCGAGACGAAAAAGGAAAAAGAAATATTAGGTCGAGATATGATCGACGTAACGAAAGTTGTCAGCGTATTTGAAAATCGGGTAAAGGGTAGAGTAGAACTCACGCGTTAAGAACGATCCGGTATCCGGTAAGAGCTTTCGAATTAAGCGAGCTGTTGCAGTTTTCAAAGTCCTTTCGTGTACTACGATGAATACTTACTTCGTGTGTTTGCAAGTATCATCGAGAATACGAGAGAGGGAGAGAGAGAGAGAGAGAGAGAGAAAACGGATCGATCGACATAGACAGTAGGTATATCAAACGCATACCCAATCCATCCATCCATCCATCCATCCATTTATCCATCCATCCATCCATCTATCCATCCATCCATCCATCCATCTATCCATCTATCTATCTATCTATCCATTCAACCATCCGTCCATCCAACCGTCCATCCATTCGTCCAACCTGACTGCCTGGATCCCAAACGGTGAGACAAGAATATCCTATTTCCGAGTATTTTATTGACGATTGTCCTCGATCGTTTGCAAATCAGTGCAGATCAAATTTCGCGCTGCCACGCCCTGCCGCCGAAACATGGATACTTTCCATACGTTCAACGTGAACGAACCCTGCGTTCAGCTGCAGTACGATGTTGCAAAAGTAATCGAACGACGACTCGATGCACCTGTCTTTTTTCATCTATGCTTTCTCTATCTATCTATCTATCTACCTATCTATCTATCTATTTATCTATTTATCTATTTATCTATGTCTCGCCGTAACATGATACCTTCATGATATTTTTCGTTTCTTTCCTTTTTTTTTTTAAACATCAATCATCGAAATAAAAGCCATCGTTTAGACTCTAAACCAGGGGTAGTCAACCTTTTTATATTTGACGTATATTTTTCTATCTTTTTCTGTTGGTAATAAAATTTTCTTATCCATCCACCAACTTTATTTAGCGCAACTGCAAAATACTCGTAATTTTTGATCAGAGGTTTAATTAAAATATTAAATTTATCTTTTTATTTATACTTATATATATATATACGGAGAATTTAATTTGATGCTGCATTTCTGCATCTCCATCGATGCATCGTTTACTAGTGCGAAAGCTGCTTAAATTGAAAAAAAAAGAAAAATAATATGAAAACTATAATGTCTATCGAAATTACCTCCGATGCTTCAACATCAGACAAACCTCCTATTGTCCACCATGAAAAACTTGAATCACCTACTAGTTGGACAGTGGAGATCAGTTTGACTACCCTTGCTCTAGATAACAGCAGATAAGGATAATAAAATTGAAAAAAGTTACTATTTTATTCAATTCTTTTGCCTCGATTTGATAAAAAAGAAATTTATAATATTTCAAATTAAGTGAGAACGACGAATGAAACTAATGAGATTAAGATTTGAAATATTTAATTTCTGAAGCTAATACGATAAATTTAAGAAGTAACTCCCTCTCTCTCTCTCTCTCTCTCTCTTTTTCTCTTTCTCTCTCTCTCTCTGCAGGAACCATTAATGGTTTCCGGTAGGATGGAGAAACATTTAGCCGAGAGTTTTGTTTAGTCGACAAACTTTCTGGAATTCGGTGGTGAAAGCGATTCACGAGAGATTTGTACATAGCGATGAGACCCGTACATGTACAAGCACGTATGTATTTACCTATGTATTATTATTTTCTCTCTCTCTCTCTCTTTTCAAACCAAGACACGCAAGAATCCGACTATTTATTATCTCTCATACTATGATTGCGACTGATAGTCAAACGTGAATATTATATGTATATGTATATTATTTACCTACCTACAGACCAGTTCTCTGCGTATAAATATTATAAATCGGTTAATAAAATGAACGAATGTATGAGCATAGTTATAAGTATAGAAAAATATTTCGAAATTCGTTAATAGAATATAAAACGTTGAACAATTTTATTTATACCTTTACTCTTGAATCATCTTTTTATTCGATAATTCAAAATCGATCGAAATGAATATTAAACGATACGATCTGAAAGTTAAACAAATTCATATCACTTTGTAAGAAATAAATACAAAAAGAAAAAAGAAAGAGCGAAAGAAAGAGAAAGAGAGAGAAAGAGAGAGTAAAAATAAAAATAAATGAAGATAAAAATATAAAGTTGAAAAAGTACGACAATGTGAGAAGACACTTACGATCCTTTGAACTTTTTTCTTAATAAGGAAAGGTGAACGAATAACGACGAGGTCACGAACAGGGTGAGATTATATTTAACGGGACTTCGAAGTAAAAGATAGTAATTTATGCTCGTGACAAGTAATATCAACGTCGCCGTTGAACGGGGTAAAGAGAAAGTCACGAGAAGAGAACATAAACTTTATATCTGACGGCGGCTTTAAAGTTGGCTGATATGAAACCAGCACGATAGGTGAAGTGCCTCAGGGACCATCGTCCCGTCCTCGAATTACCAACGGGTCATCCCTGAAAACCTTTCGTTCTACTCTCCGATCCCTATCCCTACAATCCATCCTTAGAAATATCGAATATACATTCTCGTGGATATTTGTAATCGAGTGGAAAATCACGTATCCTTAGAATCAAACACATACCTATCTCCTTTTCGCAATAGTTCAACGCAATGTGAGTTTTACAATTCTTATCGTCTTACATCTGAATCATCAGATTCTAAAGAGAGTCAAAAGAAAAAAAGTTCCTTTTTTCTTCGATCGTGCTCACGAATGACTGGGTAGCGTACATGTCTGCTAGTATGAAAAAAAAATTCATTCTAAATAGAAAAAAGTTAAAACGAAGAATGGACGAATGTAACTCATATTTTCGGGCCCCGAGCATTCAACGAAATATCACGACAAAATTTATTATCCGTCCGCGCATTGTTCCGCATATTAATTACTACATTATTATTTAATAAAACCTAACGAAGTTAAAGAATGAAATAGTAAAAGAAAGAAAGATAGCGTTTTGGTAGCAGTGATACAACACACATACGTGCATATATAAATAAACGTACATATACACATATGTATATGTATATGTATATGTATATGTATATGTACGTTTATTTATATATGCACGTATCTGTGTTACATATACGTATATATATATATATAAACACATGAGAACGCTCTTTAAATCTCATAGCAAATTTTCAAACGCAAATCTACGACGGTGCTAAAGCGCGGAAATTCGGTGTCAAGGTATTCCGCAGACATCCATTAAGTATCGTCGAGAACCCAGGTTGGCGTGCAAAGTCGAAAGCGATAGAGGCGAATACTGAGCCGGTAGGTACATCGTACTTTGGAAAACGAAGTCGGACGTGCACGCAAGACATGATCCTATGTAAGTATGCATGTATACGTATACATATAGATGCTTTCGTGAATATACGTGTCATGTATATGAATGTAGTTATATACATGTACTTATGTGCAGGTGGGTAAGGTATACGCGTCAATCGATGCACTTAACACTTCTCGGCTTCTTCAGCTTGAAAGCGGAACTAGGTTTCGAGAAGCATAGCACGAGGATAATGACACTGCAACGGGCCGTATGCGCGAGGAAATCCAGGGAGTTAATTAGGAAACACCGCGATATCAGGCAACGCGCGTGGTCGGCCTCCTTCCAACTGCCTTCTCTTCCTCTTTCTATTTTTCCTCTTTCTCCTTCTCTACTTCCTCCTTCTTCTCTTAGAGCTACTGATGCAAGATGCACGAGTCCGCTTGGAGAAGTCTGTGGCTTTACCTACAAAGACTTTAATGTACATACACTTTCAAAGACAAAAGTTAGTTGTACCGAGGAAGAGGATGGGGCGTTGAAAATTCAAAATCCTCTTGGTTCTTGCGGTCGTCACGCGAACTTCACCTCTTTCTTTCTCTTTCTGTTTCTCTTTCTTTTTTTTCCCTCTTTTTTCTCTTACTTCACCGTACAATCTTTCTTAGCTTCTTCATAGTATTCTTTCTTCTCTCTCATGAAGACGGACTACCCTATTTTTCGCGAAATCCTTTTTTTAATTTAGGCGATACTTTCCTTTTTCTCTTTCTTTTCCTTTTCGTTCTCTTTCTCTCTCTCTCTCTCTCTTTCTCGCTCTTCCATGATACGTAATATCCCACGGATTTATTATTCGAAGCGTACTGCGAAGTTTACGGAATAGCAAGCAGCACAAGCAGGATACGTCGTCGTACGTATGTGTACACGTACTTATTATTCTAACGGAGAAATACATTGTTCGAAAACGAGCGCGAGCTCGGCAAGGTATGCCATTTTAATATCATTTCATGCGAGATCCAGCTTGATCGCATCGTCGAATGGGAGAAAGAAGGGGAAAAAAAGTTGAGTTTAGTACGATCGCTCGTTTACCGACCCGCATGTACATATTACTGCCGGTAGGTGTACACGGATTTATTATTCATGCATGAATTTGAAACGCACGTTATACCAAATTGATGCCCTAAAGGGCTCGCACAGCATACTGAATATTACAGGTCATTTTTAAAGGGAAAATCAATTCCACGTATCAGGCTCATACATAATAAATGTAAAGAAGACCCTAGCAATGGTAGGACAGCCTATACTCGGGATCAAACTCATCTCTGAATTATCAATTTTTTAAAGAAAACATTCGCCCACGCGAGAGCTCATTACCTCCAGAATTGTATATACACGAGGCGAACCCTTGAAAATATTTAAGTTCGATTATCCTATGTATTTCTAGTATATACAAACACGTTTCAGAACATACACGTTCATCAAAAAATACGTTTCACCAGAAGACTGTGAAAAACGTTATTTCGAAAATATGTAATATACGTAAAATGCGATGATACGATAAAACAAACAAACAAACATAATCAAAAAACAAATTCAAGTCTCTAATAATTGAGATATAATATAGTTCGAAACAATCTACTATTCGAAAATGTTCGTAACTTGGTAGACCTAATATCGACTAAAGAATAGTGCCATTTATTTTTCCCATGACCACGCGCACACACAGACACGCGAGCGATACCATTAAATTAACCGCAATAGTACAATGTAAAAATGCTACCGATCGAAAATTCTATTTGAAGTTTGCATTGCATTCTTATCATAAACTTAACGACTTTCTACATAGTCTCTTGATCGCTTTAAAAGGTAGAGGGAAGAAAATACGAGTAGTAAAGAAAGATGAACTTCTACAGGCACCTTAACACCGGTCTACTAAGGAAACCGGCCTATCTAGTCGGTAAATCTGGAAAATAATAGAGGCTCTACACCAAGAAGCGAAATTCCCTGCTTTGTTTGGCAAGGTTCCCCGGAAGAACCGCCCCTTACCCCTTCCCTTTCCCATAATGATAGAAAATTTGCTGCGTACGAGTTACACGGTAAGCAACGGCGATGATCGCGCGGTCGAATGCACGAACGACCTTGCAAAACAACCCACACCAACACCATTACCACCAACGGCGAATCGAAATTTATCGAACTGTCGAAATACCGTAAAGCTTTATCCACGGTGCTATATGGCGATAAATATAAAATACGGCAGTACGCTTTATTCTCCTCCGATTTCCATATAACAGAAATACTTTCTCGTCGATGAGCTTTTACCACATAGGCTATCCGCATTACATCCGTATTAAATTCAATGTCATTATCCGATTACCCTAATCGCTTTACTTCGTATAAAATCTCTCAATGAAAATTTAATTTAGATAATTTTATATTTAAATTTTAATATTATTCGCCTCTAGCGTACGTTTAGTAGAAAATGAAATCTATTTAAATCAGTATGTTAGTTTTATACTTTTTATGATTTATCGTTGGTACATTTGTAACATCGAAAATACATAATCGATCGAAAAATATAATATAATTTATTTACTTGATAGATCTGAAAGGGAAAAAATCACGAGTCAGATAAAAAATCGAAATCATTAGTATTTGTTCAGACTTTCTCATTATTATATTGAGATAATTCGTGTGAACGTCATAGAGATAGTTGGTTTAAAATAAATAAAGCAAATAAAATTTGTCGGTAGCGAAGCTCGGTGAAAAGTAAAATAGCAAAGGAAGGGAGACAGGCGGGAAACTGCACCGTAACGTTGATAAACGCGAGCTGGCTCTCTGGTACCGCTTGTAATCACTTACGAAGACCGCATCTACTACGTTATACATATACATATACATATACATGCATACATCTATCTACATCTACATAGTCTTGATATGTAGTTGCAAATATAAATACGCGACACACCCCCCGCCGACATTTACATAGATTTTTTGCCTCTTTTCAACGTATATACAAATAAGTAAGTAAGTACCTTATACGTTATTTTATCTATCCTTCTCTCTTTTACTTCTGCTTATGTTACTCTATCTCGTAACATTATTGCATAAATAAAAGATACTAGTAAGACGTACTTACAAATGTATTTTACGAATAATACAAGAACCTTTTGAAAAGGTCGACAGGAAATGTTGAAACGTAACGCATAGTTGATTACTTGTCAACGGACGGATCCTTAGAGATTTCGACTCTATCGGTCGAGAAGAGAGAGAGAAAGAAAACGGAAAAAAAAAGAAATATGGAGGAAGAACAGGGATAAAAGCGCTCGAAATGTCGGAGTCCGAATACGAACTCGAACACGAATTTTCACAGAACAATACGAGGAGCCTCGAGCGAAGCTGCTGTTTCTGTTGCTACGATGTCGAGATTTCGATATTTTTGCAGACGCAGTATCCCATAGTACAAGCGTATCGATGACACACAAGCAAGTCCTGCAAGGGACTACCGAAAGCATCGATGCGTTTATACCACGTATATGTGTACGTACGTGTATACTCATATATGTATGCATGCGTGCGTTCAATCTCACATATGTATTACAACATACATATATGCATACCTACATATACAATACAATAATATTCAATATATGTATATAGTATATATATATAAATGTTACAATTAAACTGTATTATTCAGGCTATTCATAAAATAACTAGATAATACGTAAACTAACTAGGCATTTTAGAAAAAGTATATATATACTAAGAGAGACCATTAGGTACTGTTTGGGGTTTATAGAATATCGACTATCGCTCGTCTATGTTACTGACTTTCTACATAGGTATAGGATTACGCTAAAGAAGCGTAGATACGACACGCTCGTTAAAAATTTAATCACCCTACACGAATATTCGCGAATCACAATTTTCCGTTTGCATTAGGATGAGTTTTTTTCTAATTCGAAATATTTTCACTGAACAGACGGTCTCGTCAATATTTCACATGATTTCCCATGTAACATTGAAAAATTCATTTTACAAATACCCTGAGCCAGTGTATAAATGATAATGGAATAATTTACTATAAAATTTGTAATTCTACCAAAAGAAAATTTATATTGAATTGTATAAAACAAGCTAACAATTGATACGTAGGAAGAAGTTTGCAAAGCTTTAACAAATGCGTAACGATTTTTTGATGATTTTAAATTTAAAATGTTATGACCGATCATAAGTTCAAAAGTTATATTGGAAAACAATTTGTATAACATCAAAGCATACCGTTGATTTTCATCGGATTGTTATAATTCCTCTTGTTTTAAAGTTAATTATTATTTTGAATTCAATAGCAATTTTCTCTTTGATTCCATTGAATTACGATTAGATTGAGTCATAAGTAACTTCCGATGCAGCTATGTAGAATCTATTATTCGAATTTACCCCCTATAATTTACCAATACAATGAGTTTTTGATTTCAATAGTTACACGAGGTTTCCGTTAGTCTTTTGTCAACAACTTTGTATGATACACGTTAAAATAAACTGCTTCTTTATCCTCTGAAAAAGTACATATTCGTCATGTAATGCTTTGGGAATTTAAACAAGGCAATAGTTCTAAGGCGACAGCCGAAAATATATGCAGAGTGTATGGTGAAGGATTGATAACTGATTGGACAGTTAGAAATTTGTTCGTAGAATTCCATTCTGGAGATATGACTTTAAAAGACGAACCGAGGGAAGAACGTCCTTCCGACTTCGACGACAACCTTTTAAAGACAATATTGGAGCAAAATCCACGTCAATCGACAAGATGTATAGCAGAAAGGTTGAATACATCGCAATCAACCGTTATCCGCCACCTGGAGTGCGGTGGAGTGAGTTCTGCACGACAATACACGACCACATAGAGCAAAGGTGACTCAAGAAAAAATTCTTGAGCTTGGATGGTCTGTTTTACCACATCCTCATTACTCTCCGGATCTTGCCCCGACAAGCTACCACCTTTTCTGTTCCCTACAAAATTTTTTAAATGGAAAAACATTCAATTCTGAAGAGCAAATCACGCAGGATGTCGAAAACTTCTTCCAGTCCAAACAAGCCATACTTTTCAAGGAAGGAATTTATAAACTGCCAGGAAGATGGGAGAAGGTTATAGATAACGGTGGTGTATACGGAAAAAAATTAATGTAATTTTTTTATTTAATGAAAGCAAAATAAATATCTGATAAAGAAACGGAAGTTACTTATGACTCAACCTAATATCATATACCTATAGAACTTAACTATAAACGATCGAAAGAGAATCACGGATATATCTCTCTTCCCATCAATTTTTCGCGCTGGCATATACGTTAACGGCAACAAAATAAATAAAGAAAAATCAAAAAGGAGGAGGAAGGAATAATTGAAAAGTAAAAGGAAGTTGTCTGGGAAAAGTTTGGTGTGATCACATTAATCATCTCAAATCACAAATATACGATATATCGATGGCTACTCGTTTACCGAGCTATCAAAGATATATACTTATATTTATAGAAAGAAAAATCACGGTAACTTCTACGATGGTAATAAGATTTCGCGGCAAACACATATACAGAGAGAAAAGTGCAGCCAACTGCACACCAATTAATAACTAAAGAAGAGCAGGGTAAGAAAGGAAGGAAAGAAGGAAAATGAAAGAGAAGGAAAGAGAGAAAGAGAGAGAAAAGGAACAAGTAAAGTAGACATCAAGAGAGTGAAACAAATATAAAGAGAAATAAAGCTTTTTTTCTGTTCCTGGCTGGATAAGCATCTTTGGTATTATTTGCTCGGTAAAAAGGGAAAGAAGTAACTGTTAATATCGAGTATATTAATTCAAGTACCATTCGATAAAGAGTTATTTTCCCTGTGGAACGAGGCGAAGAGAAAACGGACGAAACGAATTTCACGTTTTCCATTTTCCTTATTACCGTCCATTTCCTTCGAAAAATCTTTTCCCTATTGATATTTGCTTTCCTTTTATTACGCATTCTTTTAATGATGAAAAAAAAATGCCGAGAAGGGAGAGGATCACTTTGCGAGTTGATTAAGTCGCGAAATGCTGGATCGATTATTATTATTATCCTCGTTAATACGATACTAAAAGGGAAAAAGTGTGAGGAAGAGGCAACTGATTTTAATGAGTTGCGTCGGGGATGATCGAATATTACGTTCTTTGATGAATAAGTTAATATCTATATATCGTGTGGATTATTATGGAGAAGACAACAGAAAATTCAATAAATAAATAAAACGAAAATATTCTAACGAAACACAATTGAATCCGTATGAATGAACAAAACAAGAAAGGAAAAACTTGAGATTTAAATGATAAATAAGAACGTAATGTCCCATTCTCGTGATGTTGCATTTCCAAGATAAAATTAAACTGTCCTCGTAGACGATTAATCATACCGTTGAAAGTTTGTTGAAACAAATACTTTGTCACCGTAAAGAAAGGAATATGCAAATGAAACGAGGATATTTATTTTTATAGTTTTTTTTTTTTTCTTTAATAATTTCAATTTCGCGAAATTCAATCTACAAGAAGTATCCTATTAACGTTCTTTCATTCGGACTCATATCGAAAACTTTTTAAAAGTACTGATGTGAGACACTTCACCAAGAACATAGCAAGTGTTTCATCAAATTACGTAATTATTATGTAATAATACTTAAATACTATACTTTCTAATCATTCATCTTTCTGTTTAGCTTTTTCATTACTATTACTAGTTTCTCTTCCAATATGTAATTACGATATTAAATAGAAACGAACGGCAATTAATAAGCTTTTCCAATTAGGATAGAAGATATATCAAAAGTTCTTCAAATCGAGCAGCATCACGGATTCGTGCGAGTTTGATTGAAAATAATGACGAGTTCAAGTCCTCGACTGGTGCCACTTAAAAGATCAAGTTCGTGTGTGTGATATACATTATATATATATATATATATTTATGTGCTAACGTATACCTACTTATAGAGTAAAAGAGAGAGAAAAAAGGGATGAAAAGAAAAAGGAAAAGAAATGATGGAAGTCGGGAAAAGTCGGTCGGGAAAAGTTCGTTGATAAATACACACTCGCGAACAGATCGAGTCTCGTCGTGTGTTCAGAGAAAATAAAGCACTCTTGGAGAATTTTCCGCGTATCGCTTATTGGTATGCCAGTGACACGCCAGTCCAATTTCGTTACCGACGTCTGCGAATCGCCGAATATCATGTGCTCCATTGAAATTCTACTATAGCTATATGATATATATATATATATATATATATATATATATATCGCATTTGTCTCCCTGATTGTGTTACCTAAAGTTAAATGATTGTATTTTGCTACCTTTTGTTCTCCTTTTTCCCTCACCCCTATCATCTCTCTCTTCCTCTTTCTCTTTCCCTCTCTCTCTTTCTTCCAGCAATGAAATATTCTATTACGCGAGAAATCTATTTTCCCTACGCGTCATACGACTTTTATTCTGCTCGTATATCGGAGCTCTACGATTATGCGACTTTTCGACGCTTAGAATGTAACAATATGTTCGTAAAGGAAATAAATAGAATGTAGTAAGGTATCCTCGAGAAGTTAAGTTTTTCGAATGAGAGAGAAACAAAGAGAATCGAACGAAAAACGATCTCGAACTTGGGTATCTTTTTTCCGGCACTTTGAACAAGACCTTGTAAATTTCTGGGGTTGAAGTGGTACGGCCAATGGACAAGCACATTAACGTCGTCCAACGTTATCGTCCAAAACGGAATGATTCTCCAAAGTTTAATTCCTTCTTGCTTTTTTTTCTTTCTTTTATTTTTCTTCATTTTTTGTTTTGTTTTATAATCGCGAAATAAATCGAATTTTAATCGTGAATAAATTCGTGAAAGTACCGCACTCATATTTATATTCATTAACGTAAGATCGATACTTAACTATATATTACATAAAACGAATTTTATCAGAAGAACAAGTTTTACAAAGCGAGCAGTCGATATCCCAAGCACTTTACTATATGTCCTCATTTCTCTTTTTGTCTTATACTTCGAGGGCAAATTATTCGCGAATTCTCGTAATTTTCTACCATCCGTGTGATGGCCGATCGAGCGGGAAAAGGAATGAGCAAGAGATAGAGACCGAAACAGAGAGAAAGCAGGAAGAAGAAAACTGGAAACGCGCTTTTCTCTTTCCTCCGGCACAGTCGAGGGGCAATTGAAACTCACGGTCATTTACTGCATTTCAATAATGGTTTCCATCCCCTTTCTCCTTTTCCACTCTTTGTCTCACTTTCTCCTTTTCTATTTTTCCACGTACGCGTATGCGCAAAGATAGGAGGAGAGAGAAAGAGAGAAAGAAAGAAAAAGAAGGAAAAGCTCACGGTCGATTTACTGGAAGCTTTATGGTACACGCGAAGCTGGAGAACGCGGAAGTAGCCTGAGGGCTAACTATCTCGTCTAGAAAGCAACTGCATTATATTTTGTAACCTAAACTAAGCACGCGTGTATCCCTTGTATAACATCTTAGCGTTTACATTTTATGATTCTACGAAAAATCATTTTTTCGAGACATGTGTAAAGAAAGAAAAGAAAACAAAAAGTTATCAGTGCTAGTTGCCATATTGTTCCTAAAAGGAAAAGAAAAAAAAAAGAAAACAAGATTACAATACTTATTTACTATCAACCCTTCCAAAGTGCATGCATCTAAATTTACTCTAATATCTATACTTCGTGAAATAAAAGCCATTTTCTATTTGTTTTCATAAGATTCTTTATAATGGCTTTTCATTAATTATTAATACTTTGATTTAAGCTATTATTTACCAATTAATAATTGTCGAAAATATTGTTTATGAATGGATTTACTCTTTATTATATTATTTCTCATATTATTCTAATTACTTTCGAATGAAATTTATTTAATATGTTTCATGATTCAACATGCGAAATTGTTTTCCACAGACCCGGAAACCATACTTTTTAACGTTGTATTATAGTTTTATATGGAATATATTTACGTATACTACGTCTTTTTGTGTTAGGGTCGCTTTAATTTTTGTCCATCTTTTTCTTTCTTTCTTATACCACCACACAAATAAACGTGAATGATACATTAATAATAATAATAATAACAGTAACAATATGAGAGAAATAATAAAGTAAAATTTCACAATTTTCCATACATACTATAATACAACATATAAAAGGCATAACTCTTTTTACGAAACGTAGCGTTGTTTCTTTTTAAATAGCAATATCATAAAATCGACTATTTTCGTAAATTTTTTAAGACAAAATAAAAGCTATCGTTCCGAGGAAAATTACAAAAGCGTAAAACAAAAATCCCTTTCCGTATGACGAAATTTTTCTCAGAATCCAGCTTTTGATATTTCGCTATATTATGCATATTATTGATTTTTTATTTGAATAATATAATATATAGGATGAATTAAAAATGAATATACGCGAAGGTAAAAAACGTTGGTTGACATGTAGATATCAAGTTATACTACGTTCATTTAAAGTTCTTCATTCAAAAAGAATTTGGTGCAAATGATTTGTATAATCATCTTTGGTAGTATAATATATAGCATATACATAATATTAGGTAATTATAGTCACTTATAGTAAAGTAAGGATTTTAAATTTTACCTTGAACAATGTTTAAGTTTTAAAAAGAAGTATAACTTCAAAACTGTTCACAGAATAATTTCAAACGATCGAGAAAAAGTCAAATACGTTCGGGAATATCGAAGCAATATTATATACCGCACATTGTTCGATCAATCGACGCCTCGTGTAGTCGAATAATCGAAATTGATATTGATTAGACGACGTGTCATATTTCAACATATCGTATTGCTTACGATATACGATACGCGATACATGATACACGAGATTTCCAAAATCATCGAAACAAATTTCGGCCTTTCGTTTCTTGTTAAGAGAGAACAAAAATATGTAAGTATATATATTATACATTTCTTCTTACACACACACACACACACACACACACACACACACACACACACACACACACACACACACACACACACACACACACACACACACACACACACACACACACACACACACACACACACACACACACACACACACACACACCACACACACACACACACACACACACACACACACACACACACACACACACACACACACACACACACACATTAGAGTTATTTTAAAACTTATACAAAATTTCATAAAAACTATTCAATGTTATTCTTTAAATGATTTTAATACTTCATGTTTTATTTAAATTATTTGATATTATTCTTTAATTCATTTTGATAATTCACGTTATAACAAAATTATGAAATTGTTTTGTAAATTTATCTGTAAATAAGTTCGCTTTAATTGAAATTTTTAATACATGCGATATGTAAAATAAATAAATAAAGAATATAAGAAAAAATACCATTCATTGGTATCTTGACATATACATGTAATTGTTCGAAATGTAGAAATGTAAAAGAAAAAAAAGAAAAAAAAAGGAAAAGGTAAAACATAGACGAACTTGCTTCAAAAACAGATGTTTTCGGCACATAAAATTCCCAGAGTTTTCACATCAACCAGAACGTAGGACAATGCGAGACTACTCCCTGGGATTTAAATATAATAACCTCGGGCTATTGCAAAAAAAATATTACAGTATCTCGTATCGAGCAGTATATAAAAGACAAAAAGAGAGAGAGAGAAAGAAAAAGAGAATAAGGTTAGATAGGTGGAGGATGAAGAGGAACAATTTTACAGTCGAGTCGGGATCGAGTGTGGTGTTTCGATGAATAGTAGGAAACCCATGTATTCCTGTAACAACCACATGCTACTGTTTCATATAATATATTCTGAATATTATAGATTCCCTATTGACAATTCCGTTTTTTATGCGAGTGAGCGTATTTCTTTTTCTACGCAGAACTAACAAAATTCCCCAGTTAAACAAAAACGTTCATTAAACAAAAACGAAAACTAACTCGTGCTAAGAAAAAGTTAAACGATAAATAGTTTAACTATTAAAGTAATAATAATACATAAAATACATTTATTTAAAAATTACATATCTATTAATATATTTCGAATATTAACCAATTTCAATATAATATTTTATTAGACGAAAATATTAAACTCGAAGTTATCACTGGCCAGGAACGTTAAAACAAATGTATTTTAATGTAAACAATCGAAAATATTACTGTAGTACAGTACTGTGTTCGATTTACCTTAATTGATTGATAATTAATCCAAAAAAATATATATTATAGTCTAGAAGCACGGAATATAAATTCGATGCACCGTCCTCTTGCGTCGGATCGAGGGGTGTCCTCACATTGGAATAATTTCGCTTGATAAAAAAAAATAATATAACAAAATGTTAAATTCGATCGAATAGCCGAAAGAGTTAAAGAGACATGTATGCTACAAATTCGATTTGAAATTCTGGAAATTTCAATAATTCAGTGCAATTTTATCTAATAGCTTTAGTGGTATTGCGGTATTCGGCGGTGATAATAATTGCGGTAGAAATTTCCTCTTCCGGTCACTTTTTACCTTCACGATGGCGACGCACGCTACGATCTTCTCGACTCATTACTCAATAGATTTACCACATCAATGCATTACACCAAAAAGCTTTCACATTTTTATTCCACGTAACACGTTGACAGTTAAGAACATTGCAGATTGACTGTGTAAACATGTGTCGTATCACGTTAAATCGAGTATTGAATATTTTTATTTCGATTATCAAAATCCGCCATATTTAATCGCAGTCTAACAAATATTTTCGAAAATTAACTATTATAAATTATACAAGGTGTATTTTATCGGGGAGTAAACAAAACCAAAAAAATTAAAAATTTTTATAAATATTGATCTTATTTCGAAATTTAGTCTGATTTGTAATTAATGCTTAATGTGGAGCTGCTTATTGTTGTAAAAAAATACTAAAAATGATTACCTTCAATATGAATCCAAACCTGTAGTATCATGTTGTATATTGCCGTATTATTTTAGAAAGATCAGATTGTTGAATTAATTAGCAAATCTTCTTGGATATTATATAATAAATAACCGATAACTATAAAAACCAACGAAATGTTGAATATTTAATCAATATTATTGACATAATATAGATTATTGATCAACGATCGAAACGCAGTTGAGCACTTTCGAAGCAATCAAAATATAATTTACGATTTATTCGTATTAATTCATTTTTATCCATATAAGCACGTTAAAATTGTTTCACAAAGATATCTAAATGAAACATTTTAAAACTGTAAAGTATTATAAAATACAACAAATTATGATTTCGACGAAGAACTCGAAGTTATAATTCCACGATATCGTCACTAAACTGAATTTTCATAAAGTACTCTTTTCACGCCATAATTATAATTTTATAAAGCCGCTATTGATTATAAGAAAAATAGCATTATTCGCGTTATGTGATTGGCTAAAAGTTTTATGATGTTGAAATTTATACTTATAGGAATAAAAAAAATAAGAACAATAATGTTAATTCATTTTTTAAAATAAAAAGGCGGTTATTAATTATTTGAAATTAATATCTATTATAATTGCTTAAAAATAGCCATTGATTATGAGTCCCGTTCAAGTTATGTAATCGATTAAAATGTATACCTTTAGAAATAATAAGAAAGTCACTAGAGGACTAAAGAATGATTTAAAACAAAAAGACTGTTTTTGCTACAATCAGTTGTTTAAAATCGATATTTACTAGTCATTTAATTATAGCAACAGTAATAATTGATAAACGAAAAATATTTATTCGATTGTATGATTGAAAACAACCTACATAAAAGTGAAGAGTTCAGGATTATTAGGTTATTTATCTTATAACAAGAATTTAGTTATCATGTATATACATATTTAATTGAAAATAACAAATTTTTGTTATTTTATGTATTCTTTTTAAAAATAGGGATACTTAATATTTAAACAGTTTCATTTTTTCCTAGCTTTCATCTGTATTCTACGATTCTTGCCAGGCCTTTGCTGTTTTGTCTTTCCACCTTTACCCATACGTCCCTGACCTGGTTTTTGAGGTTTTCGGTATTCAGAAACATCAGCTGAACTAGATTTGGTATTTCTCTTACTATTACGCTTTTTACCACCGTAACCATACTTTGCATTCTTCATCTTAATCTTAGCTTGAACTTTTGGATCTAGTTTTCTATTACCTGACTTATTTTGTGACCTTTTCTTATCATCTAAAAAGTCTAAATCTTGTCTTATACCTTTACGATACTTTTTCACTTCTTCTAACATTTTTCTCTTTTCTGCATGTTTCTTCAAAGTTGATTCAACTTGCATCTGTTTGCTAATTTTCCTCTGTTGTCTCAACTGCCTTACTTTTTCTGATCTCTGTGCAATTAATTGCTTTTTCATCAAATTTTCTTTAACCTTTTGCATTTGCTTGTCAGTTTTAGCCATTTCCGCAAAATAATCATCCGGTCTTGTAACTGGGACACCGAGCTTTTTTAACCTTGCAATGCCATCAACAACAGCACCTTGTGCTTGCCGATGAAACATTGTTTCTCTACGAAAATCATTTAAAACTGGATCTTCTGACGGATCGAATTGAGGTAATTTTTTGTTTCCTTGTAATTGTTTAGTGCGTCTTACTTCTTGTTCTTGCATTTGAAGCGCTAATTCTGGCGCTAATGGTGCCAAAGCATTGACCATATCCAACCGTTCTATCCATGGTAAATTTAACTTTATTTCTTCTAATTTTGTCTTCATTAAATTCTAAACATTTCAAATTAGTATTAAAAATTAATTTGTTTGTGTTAATTATTTATTATGATTATGAAACAATGTTTTAAAAATATTATATAACGTTTTACTTACAATATTATTCTTGTGTATCTTCTTATTTGTCTCAATAATAGCATTGAGACCAGGTTTTAATAAACCCGATGCAAAAGCTTCTTGTAACTGCTCATTTAAAAACAAAAAGTAAGGTTATGTATATGAAAAATGATTTTATCAATAGAAGAAATAAATATAAAATTCTTACTTCTTCGTCCGAAGAATTAACTTCTGAATCAGATTCAGATACAGCCGTCATTGCAATTGAAAATCGTGTCTAAATTATTTTATTTAACTAAATAATAAAAATTAAGCAGACAATACACAAATCCGTACCATGTGCTTTGCTTCATTAATACTCGTTGTATCTACCTGCTTCCACCTAAACGGTGGTGCTCTCTAGTGGGAATAATTAGAAATTCTATGGATCAGAACATTAATCTTCTCTTTTTATCAAATATTTATTAGCTTTTGAAAAAGTTGTAAAAGAAAAAAAAATATTAAAGGGCAATAATACATTAAATAAGTTATTTAAAAAATATACTATTTCAATTATACCTAACGCTATAATATGTTTGTAAATTTATACTTGTAAATTATTACTTTGATATTTTGTATTGAATTTTATATTAATGCTAAATAATCGTGATATACCATATATTATACATATTTTAATAATATTTAAAAAAAGATTTAAATTATATAAGTTACCATATCAATTTTGAGAAAAACCCGATAACCTATATAATGATATCAGGAATACAATTAAAAGGTCATTAATCTCATATTTTACTGGTTGGAATTAGTTTTGTTTGTCAAATAAACTGACTTTGGAGATCAGAAAAAAATAAAAACCGTTTAAAGTAACTAGTTGTTCGTCAAGTCGTATCTGAACGTATCTTTCGTCGTATTGGTTTAGAACGGACCCATAGAAACCGTTTAACCAATCAGAAAGAACGTTTAATTTAGAAATGAGTATATAGGATGCGCAGAAAGCCAATCTAACACGTATCTGACGTATCTTTTGCTCGATGCCAGGATTTTTTTATCACAGCTGGCTGACGAGGTCGAAACACCATGACGGATAATCATACAGATCCAATGTCACGTTTATTGAAACTTGCAAACAAAGTCAATTGCTTTTATCTGTCGGGTAAGTCAAATTAAACTATAATTTTATTATTTTATACGAATATCACCTTCTAAGACGTATAGTAATATAGGACGCGCTGTTTTTCATACTGTTCGCCAAGATATTGATTTCAAGTGTTGCGTATTTATCTTCGTACTTTCGTTGAAATAAAGAAACACTGCACAATCTTAAGATTCATTTATATTATTTTTCTTTTCATTTAAGTAACATTATAATTACTTTACGAGAGATGAAATTTGTATTAATATTATACTTTATATTTATTAATTTTTTATTATAAATATTTACTAGTATAAGGTTACATCAAAGATGTTAGAAATAATACTTTAAATATGTTATATAAAGACTTTACTGTCTACAATGTTATAACTTTATTTAAGGTTTTATATATATATATCATTATTGCATGATATAGTGTTTACTTTCTTTTTTTTTCTTTTAACAATATCTTGAAACATCGCTTATTAATACTATATGCACTATTACTCTTCATCATTTAATATATATTTATTCAAAAAACAATTTTTCGTGCTATATTTATAGGAATATATAAAATATTTACTAAATTAAGTCAAATATGTTTAGGGTTCCATGCAGGTGAATGTAGAGCCTTTGTCGTCGATGGACAGCAAGTTGGGCTTGTACGACCAGATGTGATGAAAGAGTTATTAAATCATCCACAAGTGAGTATTTTGTCTTTCGCTATTATATATAGAAAGAAATTATTTGTTCTCTAAATAAATATTTTTATAATTTAAAGGTATTTCAAGTGGATCCTGAATATGTACAACTAAATCCTGCATTCCGGGACTATGCGGAAAGAAGTGCTCGTGTGGAAGAAGTACTACGAAAATGGAAGGCGGATGAAAAATTTATAACATTACACGGTTGGAGGGAAGAATATTATGAAGTCCGTGCTCAATTTAATACGCAACCTTTATTTAAAATGGATCGATCTGCAACATGTAAGCATATTAACTTATAATGTAATTTAAGATTTTCTAGTTTGATCTAATTTTGAATATATACAGGTTTATTTGGAATTCGTAAATATGGCGTTGATATAAATGGATATGTTATGGATCCTATAAAAGGTTTGTCAATATGGTTACAAAAGCGTAGTCCTAATAAGCAAACATGGCCTGGATATTGGGACAATATGGTCAGTGGTGGATTAAGTGTTGGTTTTGGTATTAATGAAACTGCTATAAAAGAAGCTGGAGAAGAAGCCAGTATCCCTAATAATCTTATTGAAAAATTAAAAAGTGTTGGATGTGTTTCATTATTCTTTGAAAGTGAAAGAGGATTGTTTCCCAATACAGAATTTGTTTTTGATCTTGAATTGCCGCCAGATTTTATTCCAAGTAATAGTGATGGAGAAGTAGAAACTTTCGAATTACTTCCAGTAAATGAATGTTTAGAAAGGATAGCTTCTACAAATTTTAAAACTACATCAGTACCAGTTGTACTTGACTTTTTGATTAGACATGGATACATTACTGCAGAGAATGGTAAGATTTTAATAATAAGATTTAAAAGGGAAAGAAAAATAATACTAATGGTATATTTTTCACATATGCTAATATTACTGTTACAGAGCCTAACTTCATACAAATTATGGAACTCCTTCATGTTCCACTGCAAACCATGTACAATCACCCTTTAAAAAAATGTAAAATTACTGCCAATGGAGAAGCAACTGAGACTCTAGAAAAAAAAAGAGTTTAGGTTTAATTAGATAATTACTTTTTTGCATGATTTGACTTAGTTGCTGAGGCAACTTAAGTTTTCGGTTTAATTTGGATTGGCTTTTAGTTTGAATGCGTAATCATGTTATTCTTTTAAACAATCAGAAATATCTATTTACCAATTGTATTTATTTCATACTTTAACTTTGTACCTTTGTCTTCACGAAAAAAATTCAATTTTGTTTTTCAAAAGTTATATATTAATGTGTATTCTTTTAGGTTGAATATTGACTTGAAAAGTGTTTTTAAAGTAATGAAAATGTTAGAAAATTAAATTTGATGACTAGCAATACAATTTTTATAAAATATATTAACAAACAATGGTTTCCTTTGTTCTAATTAGAATTTCATATATGTAGAATTTTGCTATTTTAAATGTTTTTATTTTCATAGAAACCATTAAAATTAAAATATGTAAAATATTAATTTGTTCAATAATTGATCGCCCACAAATTAACGTATTTTATTAACTTCTTATCATATTTATAACATTATTTTAATATAAATTTTATTAATTTTAATACAATCATAAAATTGATATTCTTTTATTAAAACCAAAGTGTTATCAATTCAGCATTCCAATGACACAATTTAAGTAGTAAGTAATTAACATTTCAATCCTTTTTCAAATTTAAACTGGCATTTTCCGTTTCCAAAAAATAAGTCCATGTATAATGCTATCGCAGAACATCCTAATACTTCATATAGAATTAAGATGAAATCCATTCACAGTATTATGAAAGTGAATGTGTGAGGATAGAGCAGGTTTAGGTCAGAAACTTCAAGCAGGACATTCAGTGCAATAGTGTTCTTACCTGGACTTCTAGCAAAAAGAATGAATAGATTTAGCATTTTCATCTCACTTTTTGCAGAAGGGAAAAAAATATTTGTATTATTGACCATAGATAGTCTAGATAGATTTTTAATTGAAACCAAGTACTGCTGAAATTCTGATCGAATTTATATTAGCGAAGAATAATTGACTGTACAAATGAGATACCTGGACTTTACTATTAATAAAGAATGAATAGATTTAGCATTTTCATCTCACTTTTTTCAGAAAGGGAACAAAAATATTTGTATTATTTACCATAGATAGTCTAGATAGATTTTTAATTGAACACCAAGTACTGCTGAAATTCTGATCGAATTTATATTAGCGAAGAATAATTGACTGTACAAATGAGATGCACAATTCTATAGTAAATTATTTTCTTATATTAATTAAAGCTAAAAATTATTTGTTTACAAGAAAATATATCATTGTCAAGCGAAGATTTATGCTCCGGAATATATTAGATTATAAATTTTTATACCTTCATTGCGCACAGTTTTTTTTTCAAAGATCTGCTCTAATATAATTTTTAATAGCATTTACAAATTTAATACAGTCTCGAAACATTGTGATTAAGATTAACTGTTGTAATAAAGCATTTATACATGTAATAACATTTTTTTTTATTTACTAAGTTTTTGAAACTTTTTAAATGAACGGCTAGTCACATTTCTTTTATTATACTATTATCATTTAAACTATGTACTAGATGCAACAAAAAATATAGTCCTTATATTAAGTCATCATTTATATCTTCATACGTCATTGTTTTTGTGATAGGTATGAATAAGGTTGGACATATTTTGCAGTGCATGAATTACCAAGATCAACGAAAATATGTAATAAATAAAATATACTCTTAATGCATAATAGTCGATTCATAATAGTTTCTTACTATCGCCAATTTTTCCGACATGGAATATTGAATGAAGAAAAACAAATTTTTTTCATTGCTTTTGATTGGTCCATGTGTGGCCAAATAATATTTTAACTTATAAATACGTTTTAAAATATATCTATAACAATAGGGATTAGGTGCTTTATATATACTTAAAGTTTTAATTGGTTTGCCTTAGATAGAAATAGAGAACATAATGTCTATAGTAACAAAATAATAATTGCTTATAATCCTTAAGTATAATGTGATATTTGAGATGATTAAACAGTTAATCAATAATTATTCCATTTCCTTTTTAAAATATTACTATTATTTATATATATTATTACACTTAGCTTTTATAATAAGATTTGTTTTTTTTCTAAGTACTTATACAACTAATTCTTAATTTATAAATATTGTTAGAAATAAATAATAAATATAAAGATGACATTAAAAAAATGTTAATGTGAAAGTATTATTTATATGTTGCTCAGTTTGAATACTACTCAATCATATTTCCTTAATAAAATATTTTATACTTAATTAAGTATATTAATAAGCATTAATAATCTGATACAATATAAAAAACTACAAAAATATTCTATTTGATTGATATAATTTGTATAATTGTTTATGCATATATATATATTCACGAGATGATACGTTTATGTATTCTTAAAAGTGTGAATTAGGTAACATTAAACATGATCATAATAGTTTCGACATAATTCATACTTAAATATATACATCCATCATATGTATATTTTATGCTAGATGTTATGTTGATTATGTGATATATACATATACATAAATATATAGATTACAAGCAACTATTGGATCATGAATTGTTTATAAATTGATTGGCGAAAAAGAAAAAAAAACGTAATGTATTTAAAATAAGCAAAGTTCACGATATTATTCCATAATTTGTTATTAGTCTGTAAGGATGTTACCGTTTAATATGAATATCCTTTCTTATCATATATTTTATACCCAGCTATATAAAGTGATAATTAACGATAACGAAATAAGAAATATTAAAAATTAATCGACGTATTACTAATATATACACGTATTATTAATACACGTGTGATAATAAAATAAAGGTTTGTAATTTTAAGCGCGGTGCGTTTCTCGTAAGACTGGATGGATACAATTTATGAATATTCATTATTGGATTTAATGCTTGATTTGTACTTTACTTGTATGAACATGAAGCAAACCATTTCGCATGAATAAAGTGATGAAAGTTCAAAACACTCTATCTTATGATTATATATATTATATTTGATGTAAACTATGCAATTGATTCAATTTGAAAAATGTTTATAGTTGATTTTGTTTGAACTAATGCGCATGCGCATGTGCATGCGCATGAAACCACTTCGTGCTGTCGGAAGTACATATTGCTAACGTGCAGTAGAAGCCACGTTTGTTTAATGTTGTTGTTTTCGATTACATTTCAACTTTTCTTTGATAGTATT
Source organism: Polistes fuscatus (assembly GCF_010416935.1). Taxonomy (NCBI): domain Eukaryota; kingdom Metazoa; phylum Arthropoda; class Insecta; order Hymenoptera; family Vespidae; genus Polistes; species Polistes fuscatus. The sequence goes on along the minus strand of NW_025113107.1, from coordinate 6,026,616 downwards.
ATTATAAATTGTTTTTAAATCATGACGAATAAGAGGAAACAATTACAAAATGAAGAAACGACAGAAACGAATTTACCACCAGTAAAAAGAATGTCGGATGAACCTCCGCTGAAAAAGGTTAGTTCATAACACCACTTTTGGGAATTACATATATACTATTTGCAACTATTGAAATGAAGAATTATTTAAAGATGTTATAAGTAAATAATAAATAAATCATTAAAAAATGTTTATTAGGTTAAATGGATAAACAGGCAACGTGTATTAGTATTTTCTACCAGAGGTATTGGTCATATACACCGTCACCTCATGGAAGATATAAAGAATCTTATGCCACATCATAGACCTGAGAGTAAAATGGAACGTTCAAAAGATTTGCAAGTGGTCAATGAAATATGTCGAATGAAAAATTGCAATAAATGTATACTTTTTGAAGGCCGAAAGAAAAGGGACCTTTATGTTTGGTTTTCTAATATATCTGGAGGACCATGTGTTAAATTTTTAGTGGAAAATAGTACGTAATATATTACTTTACTGTTAAATTTATCTGATCTATATTGTTTATCCCTTTTGATACTACTAATAACTATAGTCATCCAGCATTTGATGCTTGTGGTATACTGTCGGTGATTATATTCAATGCTGTAATGCCGACAGTGTCCTACTAGTAACAATTGTATATCATTGATATTTTGCTTCATTTTACAATTTTTCAAATCTGAATATCTTAAAATGCTTTACATTGTAATATCCCTTTTTTATCTATTTCATGATAAAATGTGTATTCACATTGTAACTGATCCGTAAAATAGAATCTTATTTGCAATACAAGTATCTACATAGAGAAATGTACTCGTGAATGATGTAGGCGTAGTAAAATATTATATTATGTTAATTTTAGTATTATAATAATATTATATTTTATATTCAGCGCATATGATATGATCCACTTAAAGTTATCTTATATATTGTTTTCATTATAGTTTATACCATGGGCGAACTAAAAATGACTGGAAATTGTTTAAAAGGATCTCGTCCTTTACTTTCATTTGATGAAAATTTTAATACCAAACCGCATTACAATCTCTTAAAAGAGTTGTTCACTCAAATATTTGGCGTTCCAAATCATCATCCAAAAAGTCAACCATTCTTCGATCATGTTTATACTTTTACGGTGTTAGATAACCGAATATGGTTTAGAAACTTTCAAATTCTCACAGAAGATGGAGGATTAGCTGAAATTGGACCTAGATTTGTTTTAAATCCAGTTAAAATATTTTCTAGTAGTTTTGGTGGGGATACATTATGGGATAATCCTCGTTATGTTTCACCTGCTAAGGTAATAATAATAATAATAGTAATAATTTTAAATAGAATTACATCGAAATCATATAATCTATTCATTTTTATAATTTTAGTTCCGACAATTAATTAGTAAACGAGCTGGTAATAAATATGTGGACAGATTGGAACAAAAGATGATAGAACAAGCTAATAAACCAAAAGAAAGTTATGATTTAAATCCTCTGGATGAAATATTTAAGGGCGATCCTCTTGAAAAAGCTTTAGAATTAGAAAACAAGGATAAAGAAAATAAAGAAAAGAAAGGAGAAGAGAATAAGGAAATTCCAAGAAGAAATAGAATAAAAAAAGAAAATAAAAAACTTCCGAATAAACAATTAAAAAAGAAAAAAATGATAAAGAAGAAAGTAAAAAAGAATATAAAACACTGATTTAAGTATTTTATATTATGTGTGAATAAATTCTTGTTACATAATAATAAAATTTACATATATATTGCTCTTAAAATTTGTTTACACTTGTTCTATATTTGTACCTTATATTATCATAATATGATTCATGTATATATATCTTTATACATATTTATATATATAATATATATATATATATGTATCATAATATGATTTTTGTATATTAATAAATTTATAGCAAGTAACATAATAGAAGTACACTTCTCATTATCAGTATTAATCATTAAATTATTAAATGCACAAATGGCTTTGTTTAAAATAATATTTAAAAAAGACATGAATTATATGTAGCTTACTCATATTCATGTTACTAACATTGCAATTAAATGTGCGTTATAGACATTTAATAATTATAAAGAAATAATAGTTCAAACACTAATTAATATAATATAAAGAAGATACTATTATGCTAATATGAATTTCATAATTCATATTATACTAAAGACATAAGTTTGTACATACGCTCATATTAAATAGATATTATACAATTCGATTGAAATGTTATTGAAACAATTATAACTCTTTTTGCACAAATTTAATGGCACTTATGTAAATCATATTTTAGTAGCCATATTAACACTATAAATATATAATATATTTCTTTAAAAAATATAGATTAACTTTTCAGTAAATATAAATACGTAATCGTTATGAATTCGCATTAATTTTACAAATCTAAAGCCTCCGTTTGTATTAGTAAAACTCAGCAAATTTAAATTTGTATTTATCTATCTTATAAAATCTGTAATTAGTTTAATATCGTTTATAAATATGTCGTTGCATAGATAAAATATCTCGTATTAAAAAATCTCATAATGCACGTCAACAATATTTCTCTTGATTAGTTCTGATTCATATATATATATATATATATATATCATTAAAAATTTCATTTTTACGTTTATATCATTTAAAAACAATATACCTAACATGTGTGTGTATATTAGGTACATGTATATATATACATATTTAAACTTCTACTACTAATCTATATTGTATAATATAGATTATACAATGCTTTGTAATAAAAGTAAATATAGTTATCGCGATAAATGATACGTAATTTTCATAAAATACTGAAATTAATAATAATACATTATAACATAAAATGATAATAGAAAAATTATACCTAAATGACATTTAAATAAGCTATGGAAGAGTTAGTAATATAAATTAATACTAATATTCAAATTTAAGTTTAGGCATTCATTGGTGATAATTCATGAGATTGTTGACCATTAGTATTAACATCTGATCCAATTTGTGCTAATGGAGATTGACGCCATTTTCCATTTTCTCCACCTAAATTTCTGTCTTCGCATATACACAAAAACAGAGTATCCATAACAGTCTGCAAATAGAAAGAAACAATATCAATTAAAATTACAGCTGATAAAATAATACATTACGTTGTAATACTTAAATATATAAGAATATATGCATTTATATATACCTCGTACAATGAAATAATGCAATGAGCAATGAAAAATGCAAAAACACAAGTGACAAAAATTGGTGCTGCATAAAAATGCAATCGTGGATCCTGTCTCATGAAGAGTAATCCAACACTTCCTGTAGCGGCCGTGACAAAACATTTTCCCAAGAATAATATAAAATCTCCTATACCGTTAATTACAGCTATTTGTAAAGCATTATCAACAATTGTTTTGAAAGCCTGTAACAAATACAGATTTTTCAAAGGTAATCAATGTACAGTTTAAATTTTAAATAATGATGATAACCACTTAGGACTTACAATTCTGGCAGCATTGCAAAAATTAGTTCCTTCTATGGCAACAACCGTATATGCATTATGGTTCATATATCTGATAAACTTTTCTAAGCAATAAAAACAACAAATGCAACACTTTAAACCGCATTGTGCACAAGGAGAGGTTTCTCTATTCTTCTCAAACCTACGTAGTGAAATTAAAACTTAATTAATATAAACAATTTCACAATGTATTTAGTTACTTTTTTACTTACTTCTTGTGCAAATATGTCAAAATAAGACGAGGTAATTTGAAAAGAGTTATTAAAAATGATCCACAAGCAACCGACCCTAAATGATAACTAATCAAGTTTCCAATAGCTGAACATACCGGTGACATGCTTGCATCCTTATCTCTGGAATATATTATTATATATAAATTATATACTTTTGTTTAATTGCAATAAACATTACCTGAAATACCAATGTGCAACCGCACCAGCTATTACCATATCTTGACAAGCAATTATAAATTCTGATGTCCAGATCAAACCTATGATATAAACCCACCACATGTATTTTACCCAGGTTGCATCAACATATTCAACAAGTGTAAATGCTGAAACACATTTATAGATTAACAAAAGAATTTTATTTTGTTCACTTATAATTGTATAAAAAATAAGAAATATATTACTTTTAAATTTATGTATAGACAAGCTTAGTCTTTCTTCTTGTGATAAGATACTTTTTTCTCCAATAGAACTTAAATTTAGAGGATCAAATATATGATTTTTATACATTTGAACTGATTTTGTACCTGGATAATCTGAAATTCATTTTTGTTTAATTTAAAACAAGTTGTAAGTTAAATGTTAAGAAACACTTAATGTTACAAAATATTGTAAATATACTTACTAGCTGTAGCAAGACATAGAATGACTACAACCCAAAAAGCAAAGAATAAAATCAAAGCAGTAAAGGTTAATAATGGTTGAAAAAATAAACCGGGTAGTTCTCCTAAACATTTTGCACTTTCTCTAAATAATTCTGTCATAAAGCTAATACGTTTACGTAAAACACAAACGAGTAACAATAATATTATCTACAAGAAATATGAATATTATTAAATTAATATCTTCGTATTAATTAGATATATATGATTAAAAAAATAAATGAATCATACTTACAGTTATTATTGTTGCGATAACAGAAAATACTAAAAAAGCTCTTTCATTTCTAACTGATTCTTCTAAAAGTTGATTCGGATCAGTTTTATCTAACGTCCTTTTTATTCCTATATATGTCCACCATAATAATCCTGTTCCAGCTGTAACATTTTAATATATATATTTAAAACTGTAATTATTAATTTATAATAAAACATCAATTATATTTCTTACCTACTGATGCAATACTAACAAGAATCATTACTATCCAAGTTACAATACTTGCCAGTAAATGAAATATAGCAATCATAAAAAGAGACAGTACTAAAAAATATTTCGGTATTAATTTTAAAACATATTAAATAGTGTAATTGTGAATCAAGATAAAATTACTTACCGAAAGCCAAAAAGCATAATGCTAAGATTTCTCTCCAAGTTTTATACAAATCACCTAATATTTGTTCAATTACATCCCATGAGTTAATGAGCCCATATAAATTAGAAATAATTGTTTCTCCTACATCTTGAACAGCCTTTGGAATGCAACGATTAAGTATCGGGACACTATTGTAAACAGGTAGTTCAAGACAAGGTCTCATCTTATTGTGCTTATTACCTCCGGTACTACAAGCACTAAAATTACTTCCTGGTTTATCGTGGCATAACTGAGAACCTGTTTCTTTATAAAATTGACATACATCGTCCATATTTTTCATAGTTCTATCTGGACATTTTTTCACACAAATTTTTAAAGACTGTGATACATTTTTCACATCAAGAAAAAACAAATAACTGGAAAGATTACAATGAAAATCAATTAACTAATAATATTAATAAAAAAAATGAAAAATAAAATCTAATCTAAATATGAACTAACGGTTTTTCACTAGTATCTTGTCCAAAAAGCTCCATGCTTCCAAATTTTTGATTATTTTTCATACCACACGTATTTCCAAAGCTATCGTATCCATTAATGAGGTGTAATGGATTACCATATACCAATGCGAAAGCTGCTATTAAAATCTATAAATTATGATAATTAAAAAATCATTAACCATTACAAACATAGTACCATATTATATGAAGCATTTATCTAAACAAATAATAGAAGATAAAATTAATAAAATTGCAAAAATAAATACATTTATACGACTTCTTGTTATTAATGTTAATATAAACTAAACTTTATTTCAGTTATACAAAATAATTTTATTCTAAAACTGACAAATTGTCAGCCTTATAACATTTATATTATAAAATTGAAAAATATAGTATGAAAAAACAAACATTTTTACTATACCATAAGAAACCAAAATGCTATAAAAAGGCACATCCAGAAAATATCTGTGCATCCTCTGACTCGAGTTGGCTGTGGTATTTGTTCCTCTTCATCGTTTTCACCACAACAAGACATTTCTTATTCTGTAATTATAATAAAATTCTAAATTCTAAATCACTGTGTGTAACAATTGAAGCGCTTAATGTGAAGTTTATATAGACGTTACACACACACTATGAAATTATTCATGAGCGGGAAAATAAAATAAATATGGCATTGATTGTCCATGAAGTAACATTTGTTATCATCGTTACATTTATCAATTATATTTATATTTTTATTTCTAAGTAATAAAATAATTAATAATAATACACTTAAAGATAAACAATATTTTAAAATGATTAAATTAAATTGACAAGTACAATATGAAACAATATTAATAATGCATAAGGTACTAAGTGGAATACGTACATACCTGTAATCACACACACAAGTATAATATCGTTTCTATGGAAACGATAAGAGTACGTCACATGGATCAACTCGTTGAAGAACAGAGTAATGTATTATATGAGATGACGGGATGTAACGGAAATAAGTAACATATTGTAATAAAAATATTTTCTTCAAAATAAAACGTTTTAATTGTAAGTACTATTTATAAATTTATTTATTTGATCTATGTAATTACAAATATTAGTACACTATCGTCTTATTTATTCATTTTAATCTATATACAATAGTGTACTTTAAACTTCGTCACATAACCTTTGTCGTACATATTATTATAGAGCCGATAATAAATAAGACGATAATTATCTAGTTCTAGGAATATTATATGTATTCGCCGTTTTACTAGTTTTTTAACACTTAATATTAATTTCAGTGATGGAGGAAGATGGCGGTAAAAGAATGAGAGGCAGAGCTCGTGGTAGAGCCCGTGGTCGTGCTCGTGGCAGGACTCGAGGAAGATCGAAAAAACAAGTTAAAGTAAATATATAACAAATTTTAAGTCTTAAGAAATAATTTGTACATTATTTTATCTTGTAAACCAAAAAATTTACGTATATTTTTAGGTTATTGAAAGCGATGAAGAAGACCAACCCCCACAAACAGAAGAAACCCCAGCAGAAGTTACTACTGGAGAACCGGAGGAACATGAACCCCCACCATTGCAGCAAGCTCCTTTGGAGCAACAGTTTGATTTGGAAGCAGATATATCACAACTGGAGGCACCCACTTTTACTACTATTAATAGAGGACCCCCTGAACCTATGTTACGGTTAAGATGGGACCATCGTGTTAATCTCATCGGTGAAAAAGTTCTTAATCCTATGATACATTGTTGCGACAAATGTTTAAAGCCTATTCTTATTTATGGACGTATGGTGAGATATGATAATGATATAGTTATTTACGAACAACATGTATATATATATTTATACTATTACACTATTATATATATACATACATATATAATAGAAAGTAGAAAATATGCAATTATTATATTATTGTAGATACCTTGTAAACATGTCTTTTGTTTATCTTGTGCCAAACGAGAAGATAAAGTTTGTCCACGTTGCATGGAAAAAGTTTCCAGAGTAGAACAAACAGGTTTGGGTACTGTATTTATGTGTACCCATGGGGGAACAAGGTATGGAAATGCTGGTTGTAGAAGAACGTATCTCAGTCAACGAGATTTGCAGGTACTTTGTAATTTTATGTAAATACATTGATGGTCAAGGAGAGTAATTCTGATCGTTTCTGTTAGGCACATATTAATCATCGGCATATATCTGCTCCTCCACAACCGGTTCAAGGAATGCCAGTTGAATCTTCCCAATACGTGCATTCTAAATCAGATATTGAATCACAGTTGTCTAAAGTGTCTTCTGTTTCAATGCAGAATTCACGAATAAAGCCAGTGCAATCTCATATGGTGCAACCCATTATGGGAAATGATCCAAGAGTGAATTCAATGGTTAATCAACAATCTGTGGAACATAGACAACAACATAGACCACAAACAATCATATCTATGCAAAATTATCCACAAAATTCTGCCCCACCTCCTAGTAATGGACCCATGCGAACTAATCTCATAACCGTACCCATCCAAGACACTACAATGGCAACACATGAAATACATTCTCAGCAAGGTCATCATTATTATCCTCCTCCACCTCCACAAGTGAATTATGGAACGTACAATGTTCCACCACCTGTTTCACAAACACAACAATATTATCCACAAGCTCAACACCCGACACAAGTATCTTATGTGCCACAACCTCCATCTCAGCAACAATATGTATCTTCTACCCCAACTTCGATAAGGCCATCTCCCACTGGATATATACAAGATCCACAATATGGCCCACCACCACCACAACAGCCACCTCCCCCACAGCCTCAATGGTCACAACATCAACAACAATTTTACAGATAGAAACTAATTATATTATTTAGTGATCATTGTGAAAACTGCATCAAGGTGTTGTGATAAAACTAACATGGATATTACACAGTGAATTGCATAAACTTATTGCCAGTGCGAATTTTACTGGCTTTTAGGAAAAAATAATACTAAAATATTTTATACTTTTTAAAAGTACATATATATATATATGTATATATATATGTGTATATATATATATGTGTATGTATATATATATAAAACATAACCATTCTATACACAGTCGCTAAAATTATAGTAATATTATTATAGTAATAAAAAATGTTGTAATTATAAAAATAATTTGTTTTAATACCTACTGCTATATATATTTTTGATGATGAAATATTTTATTACACCATAAGAATCAGTTTTTGTTTACTATTTAAGTATCGATGATGCAAATCTTACAACGTACAATGTGATATAACAATAATTTTATAAAGAAAAAAAAATTTTTCGTTACTTAAAAAGAAAATTTTTCTGGACATAAATCTATAAATATATGCACATATATAAGTAGCATTCAAAAAACTGATTATTTTGTTCTTAGACTTTAATATTGGTAGGACTCTTTAACTGTTATAACTTATGTACAAAACTAACTATATATAACATGTATATATAATGTGTAATAATGATTATTACATTACTTTCTTAAAATATACCCAACGAATTTAACAAATGTCCATTCATATATATAATTTTAGCCTTTCATATTTCAGCAGCAGCTATACATCATCTCAATAATAAATATTAATTTACTAAGGATCTTGTAAAATAGAAGTACTTAAAAAAATGTGTTGTGAAAGTAAGGTGAAAGGCTAAAATTATAACACTCATACATTGACAGAATGTTTTCACATCATACATAAAAATAGTTTTGAACCATATTCTATCACACAATCGTATGTATAACTACTGCTTCTTTTTAATATCTTGTTCCCTTCTCATTATTACATATCTTACTTATTGTATTTACAACTCATTCAGTTTATGTACATCAGTCCATCAAGATAGTTTTGTTTTTTTTTTTTAATTACAGCACGAATGTTCTGTTTTTACAATCTGTTTTATGTACTTTTGGAGTAATTATTTTACCTGCAATAACTATTGCAGTATTATTAGCTCCATTTGATGATGTTAAGCAATGTAGAAGTCTCATCTCATTTTTTTCTAACATACAAAGACTTGGAATGTGTGTAATAGATGTGTGTGCATTAACAACACGTGATAGTTGTGAATTAAATATAATTCTAATAGATAATCAAATTTACTTGATATCTCAAATATTCATTTTTCAAGGATATTATTGAAATATGAAATTAGTCAAATGTTTTGTCATCAAAAATAATTGTTGGAGAAAAGAATACAACATGAAAAGACAACACATAAAGAAACTATCATAATATACTTATGCATATTAATTGAATCACAAGTATGTTATACAAAGCGTCTCAATTAAGTTTAATATATCTAGATTATTTTTATTAATATTGAAAGTAAAACAAAATAAGTAAAAGAAATTTATATAGTCCTAAGAGCGTGTATCTGATGATGATGAAAAAAAATATTCTTCAAAGGCCGTTAAATGACATTTCAAGATAATAATCATTTTTTTGCATTAACTAATTTTTGATTATTTTTACTCAAGATTATTGGATTCGTTTTAATAATGACTGCGTCACATTATTCATTTTTTAATACATGTTAATATGTAAAAAATAATTATGACGTTGAGACACTCTGTATATCATGTGAATGAGCTGTAAATTATATAAGATATTATTTATTTCGACTATGCTACTGATTTCAATGTGTATATGATTTCTGCATTACCAGTCTACTTCTTTGAAAATATTTTTACAATAGTAGTAGTAAAAAGTTGACCATTAAAAAAACATTATAATTTATATCTTTCTTTATGTCTGAATGTGTTTCTAATGGAAATGTCCAACTGTTATACTGGAAGCCATTATTCATTTTCATCGGTTATCAACCTTCCAGTGGTTTTCTATTAAACTTTAGACGGAACAGCATTATAAAGCTACGAGGTTACTTCCTCGTATAAAAACATTTAAATTATTGTATCATTTATCAACAGTCGTTGATTAGATAAATAGATTCCATAATCTTTAGCAACAAAGAACATGGCTTTTGTTGGAAAACAGCATCACAAATTGCACAAAGATAAATTTTAATACTTCCTATTTTTTTTAAGAATCTTCTAAAGATCGTTATCTTTTAATATAATATGGCATTATATTTAATAACATTATGTATACTTCAAATTTTATTGATTTCTATCAAATATATAATTTACTATATATATATTGCTTGAGTGTGTAAAGAGTAAAATATGTTTAATGTATTATCTACAATATAATTTAAGCATAACAATAATGAAAATAATTAAAATACTAATTTATTTTACATATTTTTTTGTAATTATAGTTATCTAGTTATTTATCTTTGTATTATTAAACTCAAAGTAATATTAATATGTTTTATAATACAGTTACATTTTGTTTTGATTATTTTTACGATAAGTAGAAGTAAATCCTGCTCTTTTAAAATAACACACATGAAATGAATTAATGATTCTTTAAAAATATTTGAAAATATTTATAGGCTTCTTCTATGAAATTATATTACAAATGTTGTATTTAATAATATTTTATAATGTAAATATAAAATGTTTATGTCATGTTATATAATGTATGTTGTGTGCGTATGTGTGTATGTATTATGTATGTAAAACTTTTCATTTTTTTAAATGACTCTGTTTCATAGTATGACCAAATGTAGAAACAGTTGCATTATATACATAAATATATAAATATATTTTTAACGAAAAATACATATATAGAATTTCGTTACTAATTGTATATTGCCATATTATAAAATCCATTTTAGGAACATTTTCTTTAGAAGCTTCTTAATGTATTTACACATAAACCTATTGAAATCAGTCTGCATCAAATAATCACGTATTAGTAGAAGGATGATTGTGTATATTGACGTTAACTTGTGGAATAAGAGGAGATGCAAGTGGTTTAGTTGTAGAAGATTCTGGAATTGGTATAGAGATTGCAGGTGGTATAGGAGAATGTTTTTTAGTTCGATCTTGTTGCCATTGTTTTGTATGATCTTTGCTTAATCTTTCGTTCAGTGCTTTAAGTGCTATTTGCCTGAAAAATAATAACTATAATTTTAATTTGTTACCCGGCAAGTAAATACAATTATTTGGAATAGAAAAGTAAATTCTTGTTAGCATATTTTTCAGCATTTTATCTTTTTTAGTTTTTATATTAAGCAGTATACAAACCTGCGTCTTTCGCTATCATGTGGATCAATTCCAGGAAGATTAATTACTAAGCCTGGAGGTGCATTTGACATGTCAAATCTTCTAACTACTTTTCGACAGAGTCCAATGCGTACGAAAAATCCATGTATAGTATTACTTACTATTGCTATTGGAGGTTGTAATACATTTGGGAAAAAACTGTAAATACATTATTATCATAATATTCAAATGCACAATAACAAAAGGAAATTTAATGACAAATTAAGTTTTAAAATAATCACCTCGCAAATGTAAAATTATCAGCCATATCACCTCTAGTTCCATTATTATGTCTCTGATAAAATCTAAGATAAGTCCAAGAAACTAGTAACCCACTTAAAAACATAGTTGGATGGGTGCCTTCCAATAATCCTATTAACCAAAGCAAAAGCCCAACTATCCAAACCATTAAAGGTACGTTCCTATTAGTAATTTTTCCAATCGGTGTTTTTATTAAAATATGATCTGGCATAATTTGTTTAACTGCAACGGCGACACCTGAAAAAATACATATAAATAATTGATTTATAATCGTTCTTTTATATCTTAACTTTTTCATATCTTTATATCCACCAATACTAATTGCACAATACCTGCAATATATCCTGCCAGACCATGAATATGTATATCAAATAACAGATCAGTATCATTGGTGCACATATAAAGAAATAAATAAAATAATGCTGAGAGTACAGCTACTCCAAAGTTAACAACTGCAAAAAAGGTCATCATCTCCATGGCACCCCATAGTGGTTCTATTAATTTGCCACAAAGGCCAACAGTCACTACATCCGCACATACTTCCCAAAAATGTATTTCAAGGAAACAAAAAGTGAAGGCCGTCCAGATCCAAAATGCTGGTGGTATTAAATAACCTGGTGTTACGCTGAGAGCGCGCACCGCTTCTTGCGAGAAAGAAAGACAATAAGAGAACAGTACTACGATGCATATAAACTTTACGCTGGTACTGGTATTTCCTAAAAGGGCCGCGAATTGTTGTTTTAAATAAGGGATGTTCCTTGCGAGGCCTTTTATCGCTGCCATTTCTTTCCAAGTAGACCCTTAACCTCTTTGAATCACAGAGCCACTCGCGCTATGACTTGACGTTTGCCGCGAATGCGCACATACGTAACTCCGTTCACGCGCAGAAAGCGCGCAATCTCATTCGTTGAACGTTTAGAAAGTATTTAAGTATATAGGTTATTCTACTAAGAGGTACAATCCTCTTTTCTTAAAGTTCATTTAACTTGTATTTTAATGCGACTTTTTCATTAATTTTTCATTTCAGTTATTTCTAGAACATATCTGTTTTCTTACAATGATATCAATACTTTAACGAATCACATAGTCAGTTATATACTATTTTATCATACATACTTCTATGCACCACGTAGTATTTTCCGTGATAGATTCCTTTCATCTTACTTAATGATATCAATATTGTTCTTTTCGGATGATTTATTATTATATACAATTGGCAAACATATTTTATTATTTGCCAATTTATCATATTAGAAAAGAATGAAAAAGGAATACTTTTAGGTGGGTAAAATAAAATAATACAAGATGGAGGAAAATTTCAATAATGTATTAGATTTATATAAATAAATCGATAATTCGATAATCGAAATCCTCTTTCACCCAACTTTACGCGATTGGTTATTTTTCAAAAAATAAGTGAAAATATGTTTTAAGAATTTCGACTTATATTATCAAGTATTTTTTTCTCCTTTTTTTTTGCCTTTTTTATATAAAAAATTATTGAAAATTTGAAATGTGATAACGGTATAAATGCACTCACGCGATTAACAAGGAAAATAAATGCCCGGAGTTTGCGCACGTTGTCATCGCGAAGTTTATTTCGCGGAAGAAAGGTTGGCTCTTGGAAAAGTTTGGCATACGTTCTGTTTCTCTTGTTGTGCGTATATCGATTAATATGATTAATGAATAAATATATTTTTAAACAATTTTTTTCATTGTTTTTTATTATCTAATTTAATTTTTAATTATTTTTACAGTTAACTGTCGAAAATTGTTGGACAGTTGTTCAGTATCAACTCATCGTGGCGAATTATTTTGTCGAAATTGTTATTCCCGAATTTTTCCAACTATTTTACGTTCCTCTAAAGGAAACATTTCATCGAAAGAAATCAAAATATTTCCATGTGCAACAATCCCAAATACATCGATCTCCCTAAACGATTCCACCTGTTGTTATTGCTGTTGCTGCAGTGCCACCGAAAATTCTTCAATCGGTGAAACATCGTCGATAAACAACAAAGATTACCATTTGAAAAAGAGTAGACTTCGTGGGGGTGGCGAAGAAGAGGAAAAGTCCCAATCGAGGTATAAATTATTGTAATAATTTTACATTAGTCTATTTCAGGGCTTCTTAGGATCGTACATAAAGTTCTCGTTAAAAAAGTTTAAGAAGCTCTGATCTAGTCGATAGCGTATCAAGATTTTATTAAAAATAATTTACTTAAAAAAAAAAAAAGAAAATATAATGCAAAAGTGAAGATCGTAAGTGCAGGTATTTCCAGTACGGAAGGAAATCGTAAAAATCCAATCAACAATTCATCTACGCCACGTCCTTGTCCAAGATTATCAGTTCGTCGTGTGTCTTTTTGCGAAGAGAAAAATATTGTAGATTGTCGTCGTGATATGCAGAATGATTGCAGAGTATTCTTGGAAGATCGTAATTTTGACGACAGTTCAAATGTAGATATTCTAACTATACGTTCCTTCGAGGATTTAAGAAAACTCGATCAGGATTTAAACGACGAAAATTTAAATTATTCCAATACTGTTAACTGCACGCAAATATCCTGTAATGATAATACGCTCGTTCGCAAACATAACGATAACAATATTGACAAGGATATGCCAAATTGTATTCATAGAAATCTTCATGATTCTTTGAACAATATTGAAGATAAAAATGAAGAGGATGAAGACGATCGTATGAGAGGAGGTCACGGAGGAAACAATTGTTGTAAATCCAAAAAAGTAGAAGGTTGTTGCGCTAGTAAAGCGATTAGCGAGGAATGCGGATGTTTTTCTTGTCAGAATGTGGAAAATAAAGGTTACGGTTACCGTAAACGATGTTTAGAATTTCAGTCATGTCCTTCGCGGGAATACGATCCTTGTTTGGACAATCATAAAAGTGCATCTTGCAAGAGTGCTAGTTGTTCTCCACCATGTATCGATAGAAGAGGTTGTCCACCGCCGGGATGTAGACCAGTTTGTAGGAAACCTAGAAGAAGTTGTTGTTCACCTTGTAAAGGAGAGTTACCAGGTTGTGGTGGTGGGGGATGTTGTGGTAGTGGTTGTTCTGGAGGATGTGGTAAGCCTGGTCAAACTTGTATGCCGGCTCGACCATGTTCGACTTCTCCTTGTCGATCGTTTCCTCCTTGCATTGAAACAACTTGCACATCACCGCGTCCTTGTAATCCGACTTCACCATGTTGCCGACCATCCAGCGGAGGAGGATGTTGCAGTGGTGGTGGTGGCTCGAGCTACTGCCGGTAAGAGAACTTATGTACCGACCTCTTATCTTTAAAAATGATTTTCAAACATCTGTGTAGGTCAAGAAGTTCACCATGCCGTACCATTCTCAGCGGTGGTTGCTGTTGCGACAACGTTACGTGCTGCGATATCGATAGAGCTGATTCTTGTTGCAAGGCTAAACTACCTTCAGGATGTGAATGTCTAGGTGGTGGTCTGAATTGTCAACGTTGCGGACGGAAAGTGTACCAAGCTGAAATGCAGGTGATGTATATTTGAACTTGATTTTAAAATGATCGACAAAAGTGATCTTGAATTTCTTAATAAATATATGTTTATTGAACCTTTGCAAGATCGCATCCGGTGTACCCTATCACAACATTTGCTTCAGTTGCTTCTGCTGTCGTAAACCTCTCGAACCTTTAACGTATCAAGAGAATTGTGGCGAAATTTATTGTAAACGTTAGTATAAACGATGAAATCTCTATTACGTTGTGATTTCTAATATGTAATATATATTTTTCTTTTTTCTTTCCTGTCTGTGTGTTAGAATGCTACATCAGAAATTTCGGACCGCAAGGATACGGTTACGGTATGGGAGCTGGTGCGCTGCAGACCCCAATGTGAAGCAATAATATCGGAGAGGATATGCAAAAACTCAATGTTATTCTACTTCGATTTACAAATATGCACAAATATTTGTATGGATACTACTATTTTCGTAACGAATGTTGTGGCAGATATTGTTTTATCGTATCGTACGATCCTTTTTGCATCTTACATGGTAGTTTGTACGATTTTTTCCCTTTTTTATGTAAGAAGTTTTACATTTATAAAATTACATTTTGATTTCTCATACAGTTTAACATCCAACAGTTTTGTCAAAATTTTAGTTTAATATTTTAATTTATTAGGTATTATATCATCCTTATGTTTTTCTTTTCTCTTCGATGATTTCTTTGATAAAAGGTTATGTGCGAGAAAGTGTATTAGAGGTAAAAGAAAGGTGCGAAAGCATTCTAAGAAAGGGGTGATAAGAGGTCGAAGGTTGGAAAGAGAGACGACACGAATGGATCTGAGAACGAGATAACGAAAATGACGATAAAACGAGAAAGAAAGATCGGCTAGAAAGAGCCGGTAATTGCTATGAAAGGAATGGAAGAAGAATGAAGGAAGAAATAAAGAAGGAGAAGTAGGAGTAAGAGTAGGAGTAGGAGTAGAAGTAGGAATAAGAGTAGGAGAGAGAGAAGGAGGAGAAAATTACGTGGGAAAGGCTGGTGATACGATTTGAAAGTGAGACGAAGGGAGAAAGAACGATCGGTTGTGAGATGGGAAAAGGAGGAAAAGCGAAGTTCGTTGATGTGAGAGAAAGTGAGACGAAAATGAGGAAAGAGAAAAGGTAGGAAGATAAAGAAGGAAAAGGAGAGAGGAAGAGAGAGGGCGGCAGAAGAGAAAAGCCGGGCTTGCGAAATAGAGAGAGAGAGAGAGAAAGACATAGGAAGAAAGAGTGAGTGGTTGGTTTATTGAGTCCCTCTCCTCCCGTTAGATTGTGGAGCGAGGAACGTAAGCGACGCGAGCGGAGGTTGGGGGGCGTTTATATAGCTTTCAAGCGCAGAAGCTTAATCTAATTTCAAATATAAATCTGTTTTCTCTCCCAGATCTCTCTTTCTCTTTCCCTTTCTCTCTTGCTTTCCTTTCTCTTCTGCTTTCTCTACGTAAGCCCTACCATAGTACCGTATAGCAACGTGCTCGACGGCTTACATTACCAGACCAGCTACGAATAATCTCTTTTGCTTTTCCCATTAACGTTACGAGATGTAAAAACGAGCTTACCTGCGTACAATAGCCCGGAATTTAGGGTTCCGTTTTTCGAACTACCAAATTGATATACACAATCCTATTGAACAAATTACTAGGTAGTTGTACACACGCTTATGTTGCGTTCGATTGAAAAAGCAATTTTCGCGGATCGCCTTTTTTTTCTCTTTCTCTATCTAAAAAAGAACAAAAAAGGGAATTAAAATTAAAAAAATCAAAAAAAAAAAAAGACAAATAGAACTTTGTAAGGCAATTTACAATTTGTCGTAGTTGGTGGTATTCGTGGAATATTCCCTGAGGGCGTAATGCGCATATACAAAAAATTGTTTCGGAAAGTTTTCAAGCGACTGGCCGGTCGCGTGGGCAAACGTTGAAATATTTGCGAATAGAAAATCGAGGAAATATCCTTTCGGTTTGGCAAACGTTTTCGCCTGGTCTTTTGTATTTGGTTGTTCGTTTCGAAACGGTATGAAAATCAATTATTTCGTTAATTCGTGCGTTACATTGGCTGTCACGGTGGCATCACTGTGAGCGACATCGGCCCAAGGCACCATTTTTTAATTCCAAATGTCGTTCTACCCTTTTGCAAGCGAATTTCCACTTGGTACGTGCGCACGCCATTTTTCATCCTTATCCATCGATCTGACGGTTATCTAGCGGATGACTTTCGCGTTATCCGTTATCTCTTCGTCAAAATCTTACCGGTTCACGGTTCTATCGTAAAGACTGTGTTTTAATAATCTATATCGCCGAAATGTGCGTTTAACGTTTTTGTTTTTATCACCATGCGATATTATTCATTTACGCTTATGTGGATAAACGTTTTTATTTGCAATGTAAGCATAGGTATACATTGGCCGGAATAAAATTTGAAATAAATCGCCAATATTTGGACGTGTCGAAAGTGCATTGAACAAAAGGAAAGCCAAAATTCGAGGGAACGAAATTCGTGCCGATTCGACGACGACTTAAATTTCACTAGGTTAAAATTAATGTCGGTCGTTTGTCAAAGGCTGATACGTTGCTGGTGTAAGGACGAAAAGTCTAAAAGGGGAGCATACACAAAACGGCAGACCCCAAAACGCCCCTTAACGGTGTCACAACATGTTCTCGCCGTTGGGACGTTTATCGACGATGTGCTAAAAGGAATGATATTAATAGCGCCTTATGAATTAGCCATTTTTGTGGATCTGCAGGTAAGCCGATCTTACCTCACTCGCGTGTATACTGATTCTCGAAAATAATGTATAAATATGAAATCGTTTGATTTCCTATTTTTTTTTAATTCAAATATTATATACATACTTTTAGTCTTATGAGAAAAATGATTAATTAATTTTACAGTTTGAAATCGGATCGTGGCTCTTATCTTGCGTGACCAATCGACGGACACGCAGACGGTACCGTAGAAAATTTCCCGTCTGCATTCAAAATGGAATTTCAGTGGTCCATTCAGCGAAAGGGGTCCGCCTGTTTGAAATCTATGCAATGAGATCAACCCTCAAATGAGGCTTGGCGAATCAGTAAGTATTTAAAGGACTCTAATAACGAGCATAAACGAGAGATCCATTATGTTTAGATCGCATAAATTAAACTCCCTCCTAAAGAGTTACTGTTAAGATTATCTCACGTTGACGTTATAACCTTTTTATAATAATCGATTCAAACGATTATATGTGCGATTTAATCGTTAAAAATTTAGAAACGAATGAAATATTTTTATTTATCCTAGGGTATTTCGTGATAATCGTAGGATATAATAATGAATATGTTAATAATAATAATAATAACAATACGTCCAACGAGATTTTTGTCGCAAAAATAGCAGTGAGTACATTTAATTTGCATCGTATAAATCGTGTTTCCGGTCGAGCACGCAATGCAAACACGCGTTACGTTTACGCTCTCAGTCCCTCGCTAACAATCCTGCTCTAGGTCGATAGAAAGAGACAGAGAGAGACAAAAAGAAGAAAAAGAGAGACAGAGAGTTGTGCGTTTTGCACGTTGCATCGTATTGTAACTTCGGTAATTTATGATTCGATAAATAAATCAAGCCTCGTTTTATTTTCGTAGACCCTCTCGGCTGGATACATGAGCACACTTGTAAGATGATTTTGGGGGTTACGCCCAGTTATCTCCAAGGTCCGAGAGGGGAGCTCACCCCTTCTTTTCCTCTATTTCGGTTGCTAAACGCTTTTCTATTTGTGCATACGTGTTCCTTGTGTGTTGAGATAGGATCGACCTGTCCTTTGAGTTCCTCGAGTCAACTACCTTCTCAAAGATGCGTTACACACACACACACACACACACACACCCATATATTAAACTATGTAAATATATATATGTATATATGCGAAGAAATTACAGTTGTTGAACGATCGATAGAGTAAATCAATGTACCTTGATAAAATATTTATTTTCCATATTCATTAGATCTCGATAGTCACGAATCAACTGAATCGTTATTTACCGTAACGGACCATGTGTTTCATTATCGTCGGTAAAATAGACACGTTGAATATTCAATTTTTGTTTGGTGCTTTAAATAACGAAATACTTCGGTGATAAATCGAACGGTCATTTAGAGTTTTCAAATATCGAACGAAGGATATCTAAAGGAAATTAAAAAAAAAAAAGGAAAAAAGAAAGAAAAGGCAGAGGAGACAAAAAAGCGAGACACAATTTCTTTCGAATAATAGTTTTCCATTCGGTTAGAAGAAAAGGATTCAAACGCGAAGTAATATTTTTTTCTCAGTTCGTTTCCCGAATACGGCGTGCACGGCGGAAGAATTCGCTCGCAGAAACTTATATAACGATAGATTTTCTAAAGGAGAAATAAATAGACGAGTAAATCGTGGACCAAAATTTACGAGCGGCCCCGGTGCGCTATAGTCTCGGGTACGGACTCCAAACCTATTTCCCTCGGCATTTTTATTATTTTCTGATAGCGTGTTTACGAGGATGGATGGATGGATGGATGAAAGAGAATTTTATGAGACAAGTATAGCTTTTAGATTAGGTATTGGTGATCATTCTGTGACATAATTTTTTTTTTTTTTTTTTTTTTCGAATCATGCGATAAACTTTGACAAAATATCATTTAATAAACTCTTCAACATGATTTCTATATTACATTTTAATAATTATGATGTAAGATAAGGGGGGAAATTTAAAGAAACTTTATTAACATTTACTTGATTTAATTTAAAACTCGAATTCTACTCTTCTTTCGTAGGATAAATGTTTTATCCAACGTGGAGAGGAGTATCGCAGTGTCGAGTGAACTAGTTTTATAGAAGGAGAAGGACGTTTCGGAACTTGTAGCCGGTTATAGCTGTACGATCGAAAAAGGGGTTTAACACGCGAAACGAGAGGGAAAGAAAGAAAGAGAAAAAGAAATAGAATGAGACAGAAAGAGAGAGAGTGAGAGAGAGAGAGAGAGAGAGAGAGGAAAAAATATAAAATAAAATCAGAACGGTGTCATATGCGCCTGCTTGCATGATAAATGTAGCGATTTAAAATCGAAATTTCTCTTTTCGTGTGCACGAATCCCGACGTTTGACTAATGGTTCCGCATTAACTATTGGAGCATTATAGAACGGCGCGTTGAAATTTTGAAAAATACATTTACCCCGACATGCGATTAATATTTTCAAGCTCTATCTAGTTCGTTGCATGTTCCTCGAAAAGTGAGAGAGAGAAAGAAAGAGAGAGATACGTATTTTGAAACTGGTCTATGATAACATTAACTCATGTTTTCACATGTTTAAGACATAATTCATACTTATAGATAAAAAAAAAAAAAGAAAATAAAAGGAATTTTGAATAAAACACACGGAGTTTTCTTTATCTCTAATGTAAAAAAAAAGAAGAAATGGAAAATGTCGTAAGTTAAGAATGAAAGACGACAACCCTTTTGAAAGTTCAACTCGAGTAGGACAAAAGCGAAGAAGAGTATCGAGACCACCCGTACGAAACGAAGTCGGATTGACACCTAGGGCATCAAGCCACCCGGCCTATTGTAAACGAATCGGGGTGGTTCGACCGATGGATTGTGCTTTACCGAGCGTAAAATATCGCCATTCTCTAACCCATAATAGTTACCGTGTTCTCTGGCGTCACTCCTTTATGTGGTACAAAGCATCATGAAACCATGAAAGGTGGACTACGGTGATCCTAAAGCAAAGCGTGCAACTTCTTCCAAGTTAAATATTCGATTCCGTTCAATTACGAACTATCGATCGACTAAATCATTTAGTATTTATATTCACATTTTAAAGTTATGATACAAATCTATAAATCGTATTAACCGATACGATGAACAGTTTAAATAGATAAAATCATATCGATTTTGATACCACGAAAAGTGAGAAAACATTACGCGAAGAAAATAAAAGATAAAAGGAAAAGAAAAAGAAAAGTCGAAGTAGAGGGTGAGAAATCGAAGGGTAAATCGCATCGGGAGTAATTGCTAAGGGTGATAGAAGGCAGATGGAACCCGACAAAGAAAGAAAAAGAGAAAGAAAACAGAGAAGAGAAAGAAACGGAAGCTGCGTGACAGAATGATAATAATCTCTCGAACGTTTTTCTTTCATTTCGCTTTATTATCATATTATTAAAAAAATCTCTCCGTGAAATGTTATTAAAATCGTTTAAACGCCTCGTGCCACGAGCCCAACCATTGTGTTCTCTAATTTAATAATATTAAGCGCGAACTTTTTAGGGGTGGTCAAAAAGGGAGAATGAGACACACGATGGGACAGTCACCTCCCTTCTATTGTCGTCAGTGATACCCGGATGGTGACCCTCGAACTTATATATAACCATGGCGTGACCATTTCCAACAATATTCTTATTGTTTTATTTTTGTACTTTTATTTTCGACGATTAGCAGACAAACTGTCTTTTCAATGTATTCGATCGAGTATAAAGTTTCTTCGTATTTTAATGCAAAAGTGAAATAATTCTTTTTTCATATTTTGTATCTAATTTTTTCCAAATGCTTTCAAAACTTTTTTTGTGTTAGATATTTAGTTCTTAACCAATATCATGGCTGTTAATGTGGCAATCTAAATGATTGCTTGACTAGAGCGAAGAGTATTTTCGACATTAAAATTTTCAGATTGAACACGCTTGAACCAGCTTTGTGTCATACATTCACATACCGATACTGCATCATGTTCGTATAAATATCATACATTATTTTTACCAGTTTGATTCGCATTTTTCTATTTTTTATAATAAACTTTCAAAATGTATCGAATTCCTTTTTTATTTTCATTAATTTTCAAGACGCAAAAACTTTTGACTGAATAAGCAAATAAAGTAAAAGACCCTATAGCGAAACGAGACCCAGTACCGGAACGATTTCAGGATTATTATATTATATCTTATTGAATATGATATGGATTTTTAAGAATTTGTATTTTTCGAAATTTTAATGGTTTTGGCATTATTAATTAAAATTAATTCATTATACGGGCTGAATGAATATTTCTTAAATAATATGAACTGTCACATGCCCTTCGTCGTTCCGCTGTGGGGTCTTTTACCTTGTCATATTTGTCGAAGAGTAGATCGACATTTTGGTTCACCAGGTGCGAGAATACGCGAATCGTTTACGAAGCGAAACGGTGATCGAGCAGACATTTAGCAAGAAACTCTGAGAATAATAACGACACTGGCAGCTCGAAGTAGAACGAATCGACGTCATTAGCGCCGAGTTCCTTCCATGCGATGGTTGTGCAACGATGCGCAAGGATAGGGAGAGGTAGAGAATAGATTCGCGCGTTCCACGGCGTACGATCTAATGACAAATAGATCCTGTCTTTTCAAGTGCGTCTAACAGTTCTCGCATTCGTTGATAGCTATGGATATACCTATATACTTACACAGATTGTAACGTCTATATGTATATGTATATATAGAGGTGCACAGTAACGTTTTGCATACACATTGCATCTAGCGTAGAAGCACTGCCATTAAAGTCGTATTTTCTTCAGTGAATCCTCAATGCAAAGCCCTTCACGCCTCTTTAAGCAAACGATTCTTCCTTTCGGATTTTGTGGCCTTAACACGTGGACGAATTGTATTTATGATAAACTTCATTTAACTTTCCAAGAAGACAAAATAAAGGGATAAGATTGTTGGGCTTATGTTATATACGAACAAGGAAACATAATCTGTGAAAATTCTTTCGTTGATTTTTTTTATTAACAGAATAAACAATTTACTAGGTAAAAGAATTAGAACACGCTCGTTCGTCTTTTTCTTTCGTTATGGTAGTTCCAATTGGTGACAAGCAAACTTCTAATTTGTTTTTCCTTTTTTGTTCGAATTAGACAATTTCTAGGCTAGATAGTAGAGAGAAATGTTTCAGGAAGGATGGACTGATGCAACGAGACGAAAGTAGATGACAGATCGTTTCTCTGTCCTACGAATAGGCGTGCGATGATGGATTATGCGATCCAAACTGCGTTGATTTCTATCTATACATATCCCTTTGCACCTTTTTGTGCCGGCATCCGACTGACGTTGCGAACCAAGCACGATTGTCCTCCTCGGGGTTACCGATCTTTGCGTATTTCTATGCCGATCGAATTGTTCTCAAATTTTATGGGAATTTTCTTATACACTTCTTTCACAATCTTCGTCTTTTATTAATCTTAAATAAATTCTAGTAAAATAAAAATAAAATGTAAATTAACAAATAATCTCTCCAAGTGAGTTAAGCAATAAATAAAAATACATTTAAGTAAACAGAGTCCACGTTAGATCAAAGAAGATTCTTCTAATCATCATCATCATCATCATCATCATCATCATCATCATTATGGAAGTATGTCTATGATAGTAAAATGATGCTACCGATGTTCCAAAGAAAAATAACAAACGATCTAGTGAAATCTCGTCGAGTCATATCCCGTCGCATGATCACGATCACTTTTCACAGCGTCAACCTACGAGCCTTCGGTTGAATCGTAGTAAGCTTGTGCAAGGGGTGCGTTCTTTACTTGGGGATACGATTTTATGCCTTTCTACCCATTCTCTCCTTCTTCCTCTCTCTCTATCTCTCTCTTTCTTTATTTCTTTTTCTATCTCTATCCCTCTTTTAAGCACTCCTAGGGCAAGCCAACAATTAGTCGCCTGCTTATGTCCGTGATTAATGGACATCTACGAGTGCAGCAGGCGTGTTCCAATAGCGGACGATGGTGTGATAAAGAGTGAGAGAGAATATGAGAGAAAATGAGATACAGAGAGAGAGAAAGGGAAGGAGATAAAGGGAGTTAGTTGCGAGTGGCGGTAATATTCCATTAGAGGCCATTATATTCATCGCTGGCGATGCGTGAGGTTCTTACGATGGTGGTGTATATGACTAGATATTCATCGACAGCTTCGTTATCCTGCGACGGAGTGTGCGCGTTTTCCTTATCGCATTATAAAGCCGAACTTCTGCGTTTCGCCGAAAGAGGAGCAGCTTCGGTATCTGAAATCGATTAAGTGTATGATTTATTGTTCGCTTGGATTAAGTTGCTTCTACCTTTTCGTTATCGCCGTGTATCGGGTATAACGAACATTTTCTTTTTTCCTTCCTTTTTTTTTCCCCCGCCCCTGCATTTTTTTTACTTCTCCTTCCTTTTTTTTCTCTTCTCCTTCATACATTTTTAGTTATTCGGCCAATTCGACAAAGGTACCAACAAAAAATCTATGGAAAAAAAGAAAAAGAATAATAAGAATAATAAAAATGAGAAGTCGGGAATACATTTTGCGATGGAGTTTGGGACGAAGGGTTAAATATTTTTTTTCTATGTATACGAGCAAGAATAATCGGATGTTGGCGTTATACAAAAGAGATAGAGAGAGGGAGAGAGAGAGAAAGAGAAAGAGATAGACAGATAGATAGAATTAGAGGGAATACGAGAGAGACGTGTCTGTCGTGGTGAGACACCGACATTCTATTGCCATTCTAAATAAATATCTACCGATCTGATCACAGTAGCTTTTTCTCCATGTAGCATTTACACAGTAGACGCGCATGTAAAGATAATATTTTGAATGTATAATAGCCGCTGTAAGCGCAGCCAACAAGCGGTGACGGACAAAAAGTTAGACGAGAAAGAGAGAGAGAGAGAGAGAGAGAGAACGTGCGAGAGCACGCTCACTGCAAAGATTCAGTTTGCAAATACTCTTTCTACTTTTCTCTTCCCAACCCTTTTCAGAGAAAAAAGAGAGATAGAAAGAATACATTACTGGTGCATCGCTTCGAAAGTATTTGCATCGGCTGAAAACGGTTTTCACCGTGTGTGCCATGTATTCTGTTTATACCATGGCAAGGTGAAGAGAGGAGAGGAGAGGAAAGAAGAGCCAGAGGAACGAGGAAAAGTGAGAAAGAGAAACAGGCGCGCGCGCATACCGCCAGTGTATCAATTCTATCCGTTTGAAAAGAAAGAGAGAGGAAAAAGAGAAATAGAGACAGAGAGAGAGAGAGAGAGAGAAACATAGAGAAAATGGTAATTAATTTTCCACGGGTAAAAATTAAATTAGCGTAAAATCGGCAAGAGAGAAATTAATTAACGGCAATAATTGCGCGATTACAGAAACAACGCGTTACACACCGGCGTAACTTCATATCGCGGATTTATTGGGAACATTTATTATTATATCATACGTTACTTTTCGATTATGGACGATATAAAGAGGTAATGGGATATAAACGTTGGATTAAAATATTTGTAATTAATTAGATAAACGCTAGCGCGAGATTGGTCTCGATGATAATATTTTGTTTGTATAAAATTTTGTTTCACCTCGATCGTAAAAAGTTTCTGTAAGAAATTCTTTCTCTCTTTCTCTCTCTCTCTCTTTTTCTCATTCTTATTGTTAGTTTGTATTAGCAAGGTAAATCATATATAAACCGAAAAAAAAGAGGACTCTATGACAGGCTACTTAAACTTCGTGGTTTCCCATAGGTCTATTTGTGCCAGATTAGTCCCTGTAAGTGTGCTTTAATCCTGTTAAAATGTTTGCCAACAGGGAGGCTGTGGAAGCACATTCGAATTGTATTCCACTCTTATACGGATATAAAACGATGTTCGTTTATATTTGCACAGCTTGGTCAAACATCGGAGTGTGCCTTTTAGTAACCCCGACGCCTCCGGCAAAAATGTTGGCCACGATGGCGTTACGGAGATTATATTCGGTTACTACTAACTAAGCGAAGAGGTAGTAGGGTGAAAGACAGCGTTGGAGAGAGAAGAATAAAAAAAAAAGAAGAAAAGAAAAAAAAAGAGAGAGAGAGAGAGAGAAAGAGAGAATAGACTTAAGCTTACTACGCGAAAAAATAATTCTTTTCTGGAGATTGAAAAAGTATACGCCCACGTCCGTGACAGCCGTTGAACGTTCCTTTAAACTTTTCAGTCCCTTTTTAAAATCTAATCCATGAAAAGCACCGCGAACAAAAAAGCTTTTATAAAAGATAATCGATGTGCTCATCCTATCGACTTAATTTCGTTCGATTTTTTCACAATCTATTTATTTATTTTGATTTATTTTTGTATTATTCCTTTTCATCTATCGGCGACACTACTATATGCATCACTGGCGTATTATATTTAAATTTAATCGCAAAACGTTAGCATTCTGTCACGATGGGTCGAATCCCCATTATAATTTACATTTCCATGATCGTGGAAATACAGATTACGATATATACGATCAAATACACGATAAAATGATTACGTAAAAATTACAGATTGAGGGCGAGTAAAGCCACGCGTATAATGATCACCGATGTGTCATAATAAAATTCTCGATTTCGTGTCAGAACGAAAAAAGAATGAAAGCTAGGAAGGAAAGAGATAGAAAGAGAGAGAGAGAGAGAAAGAGAGAGACAGAGAGAAGACAAAATGCCCGACACAAGCTTATTGGCCATTATGCCGTTTCTATTACGGCATATTATTGTCGGTAGCCCCGACCGAAGGAAATGACTGATGACACGAGACTTTTCGTACAATGGCCGAGTAGACGTTAACAGCCGTACGATGTTCCTATTGAAAAGTCGCGAAAAAAAGATTCGCTGCGAACGGGAGGGTTCGACTATCGACGTGACAAGATTAAGGGAGTAAAGAGGAGGGGAATGGGGGAGGGGATTGAACGGCGAAGAAAGAACTTCAGAAGAGAGAGAGGGAGAGAGAGAGAGAGAGAGACGACAGAAGTGGGCGGCATAATTCGACCGTTTTCTAAAAACGTGGAAAAAAAAAGTTAGGGGTAGGTACGTGCACGCTGGGGTTGACTCTTTTTTTTTCTTCTTTTTTTTTTACCGTCACTTTTTCGAACGGTTGACTCTTTTTTTCCCAAATATAGGATAAAAAGCGTGCTGTTCGCACGAGGTCGATCTCATTGTTGGAAAGCTGATTTTGCGCCCATTATTAGGTCGCCTATCGATAAACGTCGATCTTGCCGCAAATATACCGAGCTTGCTAACCCTTGTTACTGACTAATGGCAGTTCGACTATACCAAGTAAAGCGTATTACCATTCACTACTCGCTATATAATTTTTTACTATAATATAATTTGATGAGATACATAAGATTTCATCTATTACATTTTAACAGAAGCGTTTTTATGAGTTCTTTTTTCTTTTTTTTTTTTATTTCGAACAAATCGAGCTTCGATTTAATCTCTCAAGCGGACTGTACTCCATTACATTATTATAGCGAAGTGTTAACCAACGCCTTTAATGAAGGGTACCCTTTCTCTTTCTCTTCTTCCTTCCCCTCCACCTTATAGAAATACACCCTTCGTCCAACGCGTGCCAATGTCGGGATATGGTAGTCTTCCTTCTTTATATATATAGTAATAGTAGTAGGCGTATATAGTAATAATAACTGACTGCCTGGAGTTCTAGCATCTATATCGTGAAAGGACATTGTGAAGGAGGAACGGGATGAAGAGTTAAACCAGTATTGTCTCGTTTCTTTCTAACATTTCCTTTAACATCTTTTTTTCTTTTTGGATTTAAGTAAAGATTTCTTTTATCAATATAACCGTAATAAAATATAAATGTTCAATGATAAGATACATTTTTCTTCTCGTAACGAACGTATGAAAGTGTAACAACATCGAGTAAAGGAATAATAAAAAAGTTTAGCTCGTTTAAGAAACGGAAGGAAATTTTAACGTCCAAATGACGGAAAGTCCTTAATGAAGAGGATCGAGAGAGAGAGAGAGAGGAGGGAGGGAGAGAAAGAGAAGAAGATAGCGAGAATGTAAATAAGAGGGGAAGGGTGGCTCGTATTTTCTAGAGCCGTTACTGAAAGCAGGATGTACATAACGGAGACGAGACGATGGCGTCTGTTGTGAGATGAAGCAAGAGGGTATATTGTGGAAAAGAGAAGGGTAGAAAGAGGGAGAGAGGGAGAAAGAGGGAGAGGGTGTGACGGCTTGAAAGAGGGCGAGAGCGAGAGCGAAGGGGGTGTATCTCAACGCCTGGCCGCGACATCACCAATTAGTCACCGACGCTTAAAAACATCGGGGGGTCGCTCCACCTACCCGTTCAGAGCGCATCCGCGAGGAAGCGCATTTTATCGCGAGTACAATCGCGAGACTTACTTGCACACCTTCATTTGATCCTTCATACCATCGAGGAATCATCATCGCCAACGAGGATAATTAGCGTGGAAGGACTTAATTTATCGTTGCTCCTTTCATTAGTCTTTTGACCCTCGGATAATAAATAAATTCAATCGTTCGAGATAGTTGTTTGCTCGGGAACATCATTTCTTCTTTTTCTTTAGATTAATGATCACAGTACTTTATTATTATTATTGTTATTATTATTATTATTATTATTATTATTTTCTAGAGTTATTAAGGTTTTTTTTAATCTTGATATTTAGTGTCAAGTTAGTTTTTCTTTGATGTTATTCATGAAAGATAGAGGTAGATATAAAAAAGTCGATGTGTCAAGATAAGAAGGCATCCTCGAGAGAGGTTCATAGATGAATATGCCTTCGGTATCCAAGTCCGAGTTGTAGATAAGGGTGAAGAAGCGAAGTGAATGCAACAAGGGGGTGCCGTAAGGCAGGGGTCTTGTGTGTAGCATAGCAGCTGCTATTGACACCTCGATACCCTGACTCAAATGGAACCAACTCGTGTTGCTACTGCTCGGCATAGCTTTACTCTAAAGTCCATGGTAGTAACATATAGATCTTATATATCCGTATACGTGTGATACATAGTAGTTACGGAACACACCGGACGACAGGATCGAACGAGCCTTTCAAGACACTCGGTACCTTCTTTTTCAACGAGAAGAAAAAACTCTTCATAATATTTGTTATATTTCTTTCGTATATTCTTACAAGAAAATGTAGTTGGGATTTACGATGAAAGTGTTTTATGCGTACACTCCATTCACGACAGATAAGAAAAAGTGAAATTTCTATCGTGAAAATTGTATGCATATACATTATGATAAATGATCTCGAATGAATTCAAATAGTTTTAGAATGATATGTCGTTGGATTGTAGGAACATAAGTTTACATATAAACGTTTCGTAACTGAAGAGAAAAAAAGATGAGAGCAGATGCGCGTATTAACAAGCAATTACATCGTTCTACGTAACATTAATTATTCCTCGTGAAAAGACCGATCCGCATAATAGAGAGAAAGGCACGTCCCTTTGTACTTGATCCGCTCGATTGAACGATTAAGGGCCCAGAGTTTCTCCAGGACAGTGGCAATAAACAGTCCGTGGCTCGTTCGAGGACAAACGGGCCTTCCGCATAATTCGGTAATTAAAATCCGCGCTTCTCTCGCGCCGCATGCAGAAACCCGGGCACCCATAGCTCAGGAGCGTTGGATCGGACGTATTCGGTGCTTGTTAATTTGCATAACCTGCTTTGCCATAGAAGCCAACCAACCAGTCAGCAAGCCAGGTAAATTTTGACGAACGAAATAGAGACAAGATGGCTAATGTCGCGGAAACTTTTTACTGCCACTCTTAGGATAAGTGTATCACGAATAATTTGCGAGCGCGTCAGTAGAACTAGTAGAGAGAACTTGTGAATAATATTACAGAGAGTACTTACTCGGAAAATTCACTTGTATTCGAATTAAAATGAAAAATCGTTGGAGTTTCTTCGAGTGACGACACGACTATTCCAGACATTACATCTCGTTTGGAGTCGTCTGGCTTCTATCCAAGAATGTCTCGGTTAAATCGATCCACTCTCCTATTAACGGAAATAATGATCCTTAAACATCGCCCTAATGTTATTTAACTTAAGAGAATGTAATCCGACGTTGATGGAACTAGATTTGACATCGATATTTCTGTTTAACAAATAGATCGCTATCTCTACGGGATGCTTGGGTAATCGTGAAAGCAAGCTTATTACAATAGTGGGGATGTAATCCTTGATATTGGGGTTGAATCAAAATACTTTCTATACTTACTTATTGTTAGAAACGAAAGGACACTTTAGCATAAGCGTACGTCCATATAGAACTCGGTGGCACGCGACCAATCCATAGAAATCCTTTATAGACCTGGCGTGTGGGTGACATTTCTGGACGAGTGTTCCTGACTGTCGCTCGACATACATACGCGAAGACAGATAGCAACTATAATACCGAGGTACGACCTTCCCATGGCTGGAACCTCTCGTTTCGTCTCGTGTGGGTCCTTTAAGATACTCGAGAGGGTACTTGGGTCGACCAATCAATGCCACATGTACGTGTAATCGCACATAGGGATGGTACACCGTTATGCGACGTCGAGTACGTGCTTTCCCCGCTATATTGGTCGATGATTGTAGGATTGATAACGTACAGACGGGACATGTCGATTACTTACTTTAACTTTAAAATACACCAACCTACGTTCGAAGGACAAAGAGTTCATTCTCCTAAATGAATTTTTCTAAAGAAGTTTCGTCATTCTTTGCGATAACAATATCGTTCATTTCATTTTAAAATCGTATTCACAATATAAAAGATTGAATTGGGAGATGCTTGGAACCATGCTCGAGGCATCGGAAGTTGATGCATCGGAGAGGAAAACGTGCAAAAGGTTGGGAGAAAAAGGAGAGGAGAGGAGAGGAGAGGATAGGAGAAGAGTGGATAGAGGCCAGGACTAAATGGAAAACTAATAGGACGTTCCGACAATGGGTCTGGTTTGATTTTCAAGCCGCAATCAGTCGCGGTTCCGCGTTTTCCTGGTGGCGTTCGTTGTTCGGTTGCTCGTCAGCCGCAGGTAGAACGGATGTGTGTACCGTTGCTCGCTTCCACCCACGCACACACACATAAACATATACGTAGATGTATAGACATACACGTATACCAAGTCAAGCGTGTAAGCGTATGGATATCGTCGATAGGTGGGAGAAAAGGCTGCATTTTTCCACCGGCACCTGCAGTTTAAACAAACGAACCGCCCATTCTTCTTCTCTCTTTCTCTTTTTCTCTCTTTTTTTCTCTATGCTACGACCAAATGAAAAAAAAACGAAGAAACGAAACGACGCGGTACTGGCAGCCAATCGTGGAAACGCCGAGAATCAGGTAAAC
Source organism: Polistes fuscatus (assembly GCF_010416935.1). Taxonomy (NCBI): domain Eukaryota; kingdom Metazoa; phylum Arthropoda; class Insecta; order Hymenoptera; family Vespidae; genus Polistes; species Polistes fuscatus. The sequence goes on along the minus strand of NW_025113107.1, from coordinate 5,994,988 downwards.
CTCGACGACAATACATATGGCTATTTATACATATACCTATACGCGCTATGAGAAATTGGTATATACATGTACTACACATATATGTATTATACGTTCTTAGGATGTTTTTAATTACTCTTACTTATGGTTAGAACTTATAGGAAATGTAAACAAATATCAAACGACGTCGTAACTGTTTACTTTTTTATTATTTCACATCGAACAGCAGCTCGAAGAAGACGTCTTAATTTTGACAGTTAGAAAAATGAATAGGTCTTACAATGAATCATATATATAATGTACGTTCTATTTGTTTAGACGTTATATTACTTATAACTATAAATTTATTAATTATTAATATTACGCAATTTATCTTTTTCTAGCATACTTTATGAAATATCGAACAAATAAAATAAGGTCAATATTTCAATTGGTAAGATCGGTTGCACCGTATATCAAACCTTATACGATTACTGTCTATGAAATGGAATTGGATGGCCTTTGCGTCGCTTCGTATACGCGTTCGCTTCCTTTCTATTGGATAGAGAGGATCTCTTTGGTATCGTGCTCGTTTCCATTGGTATAAGACATATCAGCGTGTATCGGCATGGCATTACCTTGTGCTTAGACGTGCGCAACAATACAGTCATATAGGTCGGATATAAGCTTCGAGGCTCTTTCATCTTATCGTGGTATCAACGTCAAACGCACCAGACGCTCGACTCGACTCGACTCGACTCGACTCGCCTCTCCATTCCCTTTCTGAGTGCTTCTACCCATTTTCATCCTCTGTACGTAGGCTGGGTCCAAGTCAGAAAGCGAACCTAACGTTCGTTGGATATTTTGTAACATATTGCCTTTCACTACGGTCCACCTAAATTTCTATACATCCATTCTCGTTTACGTGCCTCACGTTTTACGTGTTTTATTTCATCGATTTTATTCTCAACGATTTAAAAAAAACAAAAGAAAAAAAAATGTATATATATATGCATATTATATATTATACAATGAAGATTTGCTTTTTGAAATTATTTGAAAATTTGGATCGTGCTATCGTTCAATGCGAAGATCAAATTTATTTTTCCCCTTTTGAACCCTTTATAATTTCTAACTATATTATACAGGGATATAAAGATTCATATCCTTACGCTAATGTTTGACTACGCGTACCATAAGAAACGAATCCTCCTGCTTTGTAGGATCAAGGCACATCCCGCTGAGTAAACGCTCGGAACAGAAACGGGGTTTACAGACAGAAGCAAGAGGAGGCGAGGAGGCCACGTGCGGGCCAGGCGCCGCTCGAGGCTTATGAACTGTCGAACCGAGTAATTTCATAGCTTTCCTCGTGGCAAACGAATTAATGCATTAAGTAAGCAAATCTAAATCTTCTTTAATGAACATAAGACAATACGAAACACATTTCAAATACATATTATCAACGATAAACTACGATAAATATAATGATATTGATGACAATTAAAAATTCGTATCATGATAAGAAAATATAAAGAAAGAAAGAAAGATAGAGGAATAATTAATTCGAAAGTAATCCTAAGTGACAGGAAAATTTGTCGCCATAATTCGTGCGAGATTTCGCAAAGTGTCCGTATACTTAACGAGACACAGGATAATATCGTTAACCCTCGACTCTTTCTCTTTTTCCCTCTTTTGCAGGACTCATTTCCACGAACCTGATAATCCTCGATCGAGCTCCGCGGGCTTCGCACGCATACCATCTACCGAATGTATATACGTAGATGTATACGTATTGGAAAGAAGCATAGGTGTGCCTCACATGCACACGCATACGCTTAGACGAATATGGATATCTACATCTATATACCGACGTATTGGGGACTGAGATTTGGCGGACCCCCTCGACTCGACTTGCGATTATTCAATTCATCGGCCTGTCAAAAGCACCAGTGCACGCTCTGTTCCCCTGCCATTCTCTCTCTTTCTCTCTTTCTCCCATTCTTTCTCTCTTTCGTTCTCATTCCATCTCTTTTCCTCCTACTCGCCCTTTTCTCTCTTTCATACGCCCCTATACGTATACCTACTCTTGTTCCTCTCTATCTATATATATATATATTTCCATCTCTCTCAAACTTCTTTCTTTCCCGCTTGGAAAAGATTCTCCATCTCCTTTTCTCCTACGCTTTTCGATCCTACCTTTTTCCCGACGGTTCCCTTCCGAGTGGAACGATTAGGAGCAATACGTTGCGATAACTGCCCTTAATATCTCGACATCGCCGCCATACGCAATACAAATTAAGCAAGTGTACCGTATAAAGCTCTCCAGATATTTGACTCTACGATTTTCATTTTTTCCCTATACCCTTTTTTTTTTATTATTTTTCCCATATTTTTTATCTACTAACCTTCCGATTATTATTAACTATCGAAGATTACATTAGAAAATTTATACGATCATCTTACTTCGTTCATCCGTTCGTTCGTTCGTTCGTTCGTTTCATTACGATTTGATAATTATGCGATAGAAGAAAACGCGATAAATGTCAAAGATTTAACGATAGCAAGTTTGATAAGATCGAAATGTAGTTGGCGTTAAAGTATCAATCTTCTATGGTAATAAAATATCATTGAAAATTGAATCCCCTTTTCTTTTTTATGGTAGTCTCCATAAGTCGTAATTTATTCGCTACCCCTCACGAATTCTGCCTATATTACCGTCTCGACGCCATACTACCTTTGCTTTTTTGTCATTTCTGTCGGAAATAGAGAGAGAGAGAGAGACAGAGACAGATAAACAGACAGAGGGAAGGAAACGAGAGAAAGATACCATTTTATGTACCCTGTTTCGATTATAACGAGATGAAAGTTTATAAGGTAGGGAAGAAAAGAAACTGGAAGAAAACGGAAAACAATCTGAAAGATTAAAGGATTCTCTTTCTTCTTCCTTTCAAAATATTTTTTGCTTTAATACGCAACGGAAACAAAAAGGAAAATTCGAATTTGACCAGCGTGAAAATATCGCGGTATGCCCCTTGCGGCGCATTAGCTGTCGTCACCTTCATCCGGTGCTTTCATCGTTCGTGTTAGGAAATAAATGATCAAAGCGTCAACACGAATGCTATGAATGGACCGCAAGATCACTAATCTGCGCTTCCTGTACGATATAATAAAGCCTTTTAATAGACACGACGTTGTGCTAATCGACGAATCCAATTCGTCAAGATTAACAATCTTTAGTTTTGTTCTTTGAATATAATCATCAACATATTGTCATCCTTACTAAACTATCTTTCTCGAGATCATTTTATCAAGAATTCAATCAAACAAGATTTTAATCGAGTTAATAAATTTTTCATTTTAATAATTTATTGAAAATTATCATATGTTCATAATATTGTATACGTCCATAAGATAAACAAATTTGATCGAATACGAGTTTTCGATCCGATTAATTTACAATTTCATTCATACATATTTATCTTATTCGAAACAACAGTAGTAGCTTCGTTCGAACGTATATTGATGCTTTCATTATTTTATAAACCAAGACGAGGATGGATAATTAATTTCACATTTTGGTCTGTTATCGATGGCGCTGCTGTTATTTTAATAGAAGTGTTATCTACATTCATGATAGCGCGTTAATGTTGCAATTAATAATCGACGGAGTATAGCGTTATAATTAAATCGTCGGAGAGTTCAAACTTATACGTTTCTTTGTATATACTTACTTAAAAAAAAAAAAACTGTACAGTTGAAAAACGAAAGGAAGAAAATTTAGGATGAAATAGAAACGTTGTGGTAATGATGGGGGAAACGAAGAAGGAATGTAGGAGGAAGAGTGGGAGAGAGAAAGAGAGGGAGGGAGGGAGGTAGATATATATTTTGGGTATACAGAGGCGGAGACAGATTTTAGCCGGGCAACGCGTGTGACGTGATATTAATTAACACGAACCCTTCGACTGTCCATCTCTCTTTCTCTCTCTCTCTCTCTCTGTTTCTATCCGTTTCTCACTCTCGCTCACAAACTTCCACATGCTTCCTCGGCAACTCGCTCGCACATTTACTCTTGGAGGCATGGGACCGAGGGTTCAAGTGTCACACGAGGAACACACAGTGGTGTTGCCCTGGAAGACTCCACGACAAGCTTAGAAATTATTAATCGTTTATTTTTCGCTACATTAATAATCCGTTTATTATTTGATACCATTATAGATAAAATACATTCAATATATTATCTTCTACTTCTTTTTCTACTTTGTAGTTTTTATTTTTAACATACCTGTTAAAGGTCAACAAAAGAACAAAGTTGATTCGATAACGTTTTTTAGCAGAGCGCTTACAAATTTTGCTTTTATGTCGAACCGCGAAGAATCATGGCTGTAAACGTGTGAAGTTTTTTTTTTAAAGGCACGAGCTTTCGAGGTGGACGACGAGAGGCCAAAACGGCGAAAACGTGTCTACGAGCAACAGCAAACGACGACGACTACACAACAACGACAACGACTACGACTACGACAACGACAACGACAACGACAACGACAACGACGACCATGAGAGGAGTCACCCATTTCGCTTCTCTGCTTTATGGAAGCCAGGCACGAGCAGAGCTGGAAATTGTTTTCTCACCCTTCCTTCGTCGATGTCCACGGAAACGGTGTGTAGAACAGGGTGGAATATGGTTTTTTTCTTTTTATTTTTTTCTCTTTTTTTTTCCTTTTCCTTTATCTTCTTTTTTTTTTTCCCTAGTCGTTACATTTCCTTTCCAACGATGTACGTGACCGTGGCATACGGGGCGTATTTTCCTTTCGCCGATATCTAACGTATGTACTTTACGTGAAGAAAAAGTAAAAGGTCACTTTCCTTTCGATTCAGTACGTTTTCATTACTACTATTTCCCGAAAACTAATCATTTTTATTACCCTACGTTTTTTAATTTTTAACATTTATTTCCTCTTTCTTTTATTGTTCTTTTCCATTTTCTTAGCGAATTAAATCTAACATAAACATAGATTAACAATTACACGCGTATATACGTAGGTAACATTTGTTCTTTTTTTAAAACATAACTTACATATGGTAAAACACACGTGTTTCAAAATATTGTTCTTCTTTTTCTTTATCTGATATTTGAAAAATTTCTAGTCTATTCGAATGGTAGTAGAATTGTATCGAGAAACGTGTTTCACGATGTGGTAACCAGAGAGAACTAGAAAAGAAGAAGCAAAGAAGAAGAAGTAGAAGAAGAAGAAAAAGATTCGTAGATTCCACCGGGAATGTATATACAAGCTTGTAGAAGGCATACATCGGCTGCTGTAGTACCGAAGTTCTCATTTCAGCGAGATATCGGATTTTTCCTGACTCCTCGTCCTCTACCCCCTTTTTCCTACTCCTTTATTATCCGCCTCTGCCTCGAGTTCCTCTCCTCCGTCGTTCTTTATCCCAAACAAAGCAATCTCGAACTCGTAGCGACAGCAGCCCCTACGTGCGACTGCTAGGTGACAATTTATATACCCACCCAACTATATAATAACTTACTCGATACGTCTTTCTCGCACGAGAAGCTACAATCGGTTTCGCGCATTGCTACCTCGATTGTTCTTACCAGAAGTGTTACGATCTATTGATAAGAAAAAAAAGAAGAATCGTCTTTTATCGAACGATTTTCTTTTTTTGTCTTCTTTCAATATTCAAAGTTTCATAATTTACGATCATCGTCGAAACATAATTTTTCTATTCAAGTTCAAATCTTATTATCTTTTTATTTATAGAATCTCTTACCGAACGATCATTTTATTTCTGTATTTTAAATCATTTCAAGATTTATAATATAATTTTCGACGATTTTTAAAATCATTAAATTAAAAATCATTAATAAAATAATTTTTTTCAATTTCTAATTATCTTTAATATATGTAATCTTGAAAAATTTAATATATATATATATATATGTATATATAGAGGAAAAATATATTCCTATTTCATAATGTCAGGTTATTGGGAAAATGATTCCAAGTAATAAAGTTGATTTTCACGGTTGATTCGTCTCACTCAGTATAACACACGCATAACTGTATTTGTTCTCAAACGATTATATTCGACATAATAGAAAAAATCTATATACATTTATATATATATATGTATACGGTATATATAATAGTATGTGTAGGTAGATACAGCAGCGTCATAGGATAAGAGACATAATACCGTGGCGTCATATGCTCATAACTGCCCCTATCAGAATAATATTATTACTTCGCCACCCCCGCTATTATACTTCCGTAGCGTAACGCGTTCACTTTCTCGTAGATATCTTTCTCCCAGCTAGCATCAATGAAAGCAAACGAGTTTGTGAAGCGTAGAAAATCATCGAAATTCCAGGATGAATCCTCGACTCCATTGAAGTAATCATTGTCTCCGAATAATGTTTCCCTGTAGCAGCTTACAAGTGAAAATATCAGTTTCTAACAGACGGTATCTTCATTAGCATTATTTGGAGATCGTGGACCGCAAATAAGTTTGAAACGCAGGAAGGGAAGTACAAGGATGCAAATAAGGGTGATATCAGTGTAAAAGGGACAGAAAATACTGTCTTTATCTCTTGTTCAGTTTATACTTATTCTCTTGTCGTATGCTTTCAATTGTAATCTAATGAAATTCGTATGAAAATAAAAAAATTAATTTATTATTATTATTTTTTTAATTTTTTAATATATATATATATATGCATATTTTGTGTATAATCAAACATTTGCGTATATATTAAATTAAGAGTAAAATCACTAGAGAAAATCCAATTACAAAGGGAGATTTATATAGAATTATTCGAAAAAAAAAACATAAAAACCCGGTATCGCGTCGATAAAAGGCATCCCTTTTTAACCGATGGAGTGGGCACAGTAATAAACATATAATAGAATTTCCTATAATAATTCGAAATCCCTCCCGATGTTCATTTCGTGATTTTTTTTCTTTCTTCGAACGAGCTTTCGGTACTCCTCGTTTAACTATCACCGTCTCCACCACCATCGTCACTACTAGTAGAGGGATAGCTAGGAGCAGCACCCCCACTATTGGTTCGAACGTCGCTGAGAGGGTGATAAGTCGTGACGTCGACGAGGTAGAGGTGATTTCGAAGGGTAGGCGTGGCCGTGGAATGCCACCGTGGAGGTGGAATCGAGAAGGGTAGGGTGGCCCGTGCTATGCTCTCGTTGGCTACCACTACCCTCCACTACCACGTGGCGTTGAGGATATCGGTGCTGGCCAACGTTTTAGAGGGTGGAAAAGCGTGTAAGAAAAACTACCCTCCTCTTTCTCCCTCTCTCTCTCTTTCTCTCTGTGTTTTTCTCTATTTTTCTTTACCTCTTTCTTCCCTCTCTTCCCACTAATAGACGGCAATCCACTTAAACGCACCACGCGACGATTTTCTCTCTTTTTGATCCCTTGACGAATCCAGCACACCTCCTCTTCCAACCCCTTCCTCCTTCCCCTGTTCTTTCAATTTCTCCTCCATTCTCGCTTCCCTGACTTTATTCCACGATCGTTCAACGGATACATACTCGCTCATATAATGCGCAAGTTTACGTATGTACCTCGTTAATTGCATATCGAGAACTTTGTTACCAGTCATCCTGTATTATGTATCGGTCTGCTATATTATATATCTATATGAATAGTATACGTGTATGTATATATGTATATTTAACACTACAATATTATACGTATGTATTTATGTGTATATATACGCGTGCATTCGTTGAATACGGCCTGAGTACCAGTATGCAGAGCTCGTTAATTTAATTAACCCTACCGACATTTCCGCCGGACGCGCATTGCTGCCATATACATTCAACGAATTCTCCATCTATGTATCTATCTATGAGTGTGTGTGTGCCATGTGCGTCTTCTGTTAGTATTACGAAATAAATAGATACGTGTGTATTGCCTTGAAATAACGAGAAATATTTTGTCTCTATTTTTCTTAACAATTTGTTTAATCAATCGAAATGATTTATTACTTCTCTCTTGTACAATAAACAACAATATTGTTGGCAAAGTATAGAAAAAGTTTTCTCATCGCTGATACTATTAATGCAATGATTATTATCGTTATTAAATCTACAAGTATTCTAACAGCGTTCTAATAACCTCATAGGCGTTATTATCGGCTGATCGCCGAAGTGGCTGGTCTCGATTATCGTTATTACTATTATTATTATTATTATTACCATCATCATCATCGACGATCTCGTCGTAGTCGTCGTCGTCGTTGTCGTCGTCGTCGTCGTCATTATAGCAGCTTGGAAATACGAGGCGAGGAAGAACGGGGCACGGACGATCGGAAGTATGCAATTACACCGGTGAATAAGTCATGCCGCGCGCGATACTGGCCCTCACTACTTGCTCTCCTAAGTAAAAAAACAGGAGACTCGGAAGACGTGCATGCGTAGTAGTGAGAGATAATAAAGTTGATAAGGGTGTAGAGTGAGCTGCTCGACGTCCCCTACCACTCGACCTCTTGCTAGAAAGAGAGAGATAGATCGAGGAGAGAGACAGAAGTATCGCAGAGGGGTAAGTGGGCGTGGCCGGGGGATAACGTCGAAGCGAGCGATTGGACGGTTCGTGGGGCGGCTTCGTCAAATAAAATCCAATCGTTGCTACCAAAGGAATGCGAATCTCCGAGCTTTTTTCCTGCCTTCTTGGTGTAGGACTTCCACCACCATCATCGGTACCTTCTACTACCCCCATCTCATCTCTTTCTTTCCTTTTCGAAACGCCTTCTCCCTCTTGTCTTCATCTTTTTCTCTTTCTATTTTTCTCAATTGAGGTGGGGGTGAGCACAGCAGCACCGTTTGATGGGAGTATGATTTTATTACGGCATTACCGAGCGAGCCAAACCCCGAATTGCTCGGCTTATAGTCTGTATTATCTCACCTAAGAGCGAAAAGAGTATTTTGGTGGGGGTTATTGAGAGAAAAAGAGACAGAAAGAGGAAGCGACAGAGAGAGAGTGAGAGAAAGAGAGAGAGGGAAAGGGGGATAACGAAGGAAGGAGGCGTCGGAGCCACTACCACCCCTTCTAACTCTCCCTTCTTCCTTTACTCCCGGTCGCGGTAAAGGTAGGTGGGGTGTCTCCGGGAAGAGAGGAAGGGTGGTATTTCGAGTACCAACTATATGCTGCTTTGTGGGCCTTCATTCGAGGGTCGCACGCTCGCACGTTGCGCGCTGCCACACTAACCCCCCTTCTCTGTTCTCAAGCGCACGTCAGTTGACATTCCGCTGCCGAAATCGCATGTTTCTAGCGCGCTCGACATCGCGTTATTCACATATGATCGACTACGCAACGAGTTTTTTCGCGAATTTTAATAGGATAGAGGTGATTGTGTCATCTTACTTTTATATTTTTTTATTTCTCTTGTGAATCCGAGTGAGTGACAAATTTGTCTAATTGTTTTCTACGGGAAAGGGCGTTAAACAAGAGTTAAGTATTGTTATGATTAATTAATCATTCAGAATAGCGGGTTAAAATGTCTCGTTCGATGTCGGGATTCACTTCACGGAGATAAGACGATCATGTTATTTTTTAATGCGAATATGATTCATTGATATTACTAAAAGGAAAAAAAAGAAACAGAAAAAGAGAAAGAGAGAGGAAAGAAAAAGAAAAGAATGTGTGTCCTTCGAACTTGACGTTGTAAAAATGTACGATATCTTTAAGTGGATGGTTTAAGGGGTCTTCGATAATTATTCGAGCCTTGGAAGAAGAAATAAAAAGTACGTAAGAGGAAGGAAAAAGTAAAAGAAAAAAAGGGAGAGAGAGAGAGAGAGAAAGAGAGAGGAGTAAGGGAGCCGGGCTATGTTCCCCTCGTCAGCGGCGATGCTGAAGAATCTGCAGCAAAGTGCAATGACCTCGCCCTTCTTAATGGAGAATCTCCTCCAAAGTAAGGCCTCGTCGGGAACGGACTTGACTAGTCTGACCTTGAACTGGGCTGCTAGTTTGGTAGCACGACAGCGGGAGAGAGAATGCGAGGCTAATCTACGAATCGGTAGAGAGAGATCGTCTCCGACACCACCGAGTGTCAGTCAAGAACACTCGGAACAGCAAAGATTGTCGATGATTGTTGGATCACGAGGAATCGATCGATCCGGGCCAATGATGGATTGCAGGGATCATCAACGAGGCAACAACAACAACAACGGTGTCGGGGGTAGTGGTGGTAGTAGTAGTGCTAGATTGGAACGTCAAATTCAACGGGACGAGAGGATGCAATTCCTTCGGGGCAAGGAACCTCTGGAGAGAGGTCAGAACGCGTACGTCGACGTTGAGAGCGAGAGAGAGTCTCACAATAATGTCGTCGAGCGTCTGTGCGCGATGGAGAGACTCTGCAACGAGAGGATCGAGAATCGATCGAACTCGGCTATGGACTCGTGCAACTCGAATGCCGAAGAGGATCGCGTCTCCACGGAGATGGACGGTGGTCTTCAGGGCGAGAGGGATCGCGAGGATACAGGGATTCTCCCTGGCGAACGTGTACCTTCCTCTCTCCATGCGGACAGACGCTACGACCTTGGATGCAGAAACGTCATGCACACGTCCGACGATATGACGATTCACGGAGAGAGGGAAGCCTCGGTGAGCAGCGAGCGTGGACTCGACAGGATAGGCGAGAGGACGACCGCCTGTTCCTGCGGCGACGAGCAATGCTTGGGACCTGCCTGTAGAACCATACAGGAGAAGGAGAAGCCGCAGCTCAAGTTCAGCGTCAATGCGATACTAGGAGGCAATCACGACAGGAGACCGCATCCTGGTAAATGTTTCCTCTTCGATGTAACTTGACTTGACTTTATAGAAAATGATCATTATATCTTTGTGTTAACTCGAATTACGATAGTTCATCTTCTTCTATCATTTTATCATTTAAAATGATCTTCTCCGAGCACAACGATCCTCGGAAACACGCGTATCTTCTTCTCTTTTTGACAATAAAGAAAAACATTATCTCTGATCGTCGATCGTCGAAGATGAAAGTTTCCTTTCTCTTTGGATAGAATTTAGAGTGTTGAAACAAAGCTAACCACAAATCAGTGTCGCGAGCAGACTTCTGTCGGTGGTCCCTAAATCTCATCCGCACACCCTCAAGACGAGTCGCAGCGTGCGTGCAGGGTGGAGCAGGGCGTCAGCTGGTCGACCACTTACCTTCACCCCAATATTAAGCCCTTACGATTGGTGCCTATAATATTAGACAAGCGGTAGAATCCAATGATGTATTGCCGGCCGCTTTTAACGCCTTACCTTTGCTCCGGACGAACGGATCACTATATTGATAACCTTTGATAATTGTCTGACCATTAAAAGGCTCATATCGCTAATAAGCTTTAAATCGTAATACATGCGAACCTTTTTTCCTGTATGGTTTATAATCGATACCCTAAACGATAAGAATGGAAGTAAAATGTAGAAAAGTTTTGAGATATCGGCATGATGTCATTAATAAATCGTTTAACGTTGTACGTCTTCCGACAGCCAATTCGTTTTCGATCGCCCAAGGTACATACGTGCCTGCGATTACATTATCCGCTTTTCAATTTCTCCCAATCATTCGTGATAAGTATGACGTTATAGAACTGGTAATAATGTTAATGACGCGTATTAATCGTCCGACGGATCTCCGATAGCTGTTAAGTATCATAACGGAATTCTAACGGATTTTTCAACGAACGAGATTGTGTCTTTTTTTTGAAAATCATTTTCCTAGTTAAACAAACAAAACCAGTGTACATAGGAATAATAAGTTTAGTTGTTGGTTGCCTATAGACTCGGCCATCCAATCATTGCGATCCTCGTCCTTTTTTTTTATTCCATTCCATCTGTACCATTCCGTGATTGACACACCGTCGATGAAGTCCACCCGCGACACGATAAACGCACCGGATACAGACGTAGCAGGTACGGCACGCTGCACGAAGCGTCACGATCGGTTGGGAGGGAGGAGGACGGAGAGATTGGGTTAGAGAGAGCGAACGAGCAAACGAGAAAGAGAGAGAGAGAGAGAGAGAAGAATGAGAGGGGGTGTACAAACAGAGATAGGCAGGGGGGTTGAATGTTGCATTTAACATTAGCGAATTGCATGCATGCGCCGTGAGGACCGCGAGGATGTTCGTGGCTAAATCAGAGAAGGAGGATGAGGAGGTGGAGAAGGAGGAGGAGGAGGAGGGGGAGGAGGTAGAGGGAGAGGAAAAGGGAGTGAGGTGGAACTCGATACGGAGGGTGGGATTTCATGCATTTGTCGGGATATAGTGGATGCATTGACCGTGCCACGTGCATGTGTTACATCCCTTCTCCTCTCCTCTCGCTCCACTTCCACCTCCAGCTTTACCTGCCCTCCACTTCCCTTCTATCCCTTTCTCCGCTGATCTCTCCTCGTTCGCCCGCCATGGTAACCACCCCCCCGTGAAGTCGGACCCACCGGTTACCCCCTTGCACCCTAGCCAACCAATTGTACGTCATGTCGAAACGTAGTGAAATAATTGCGCGAAAAAGTGATTGGCAACAAACTCGAAATTCATCGACGAAACGAGTGCGTGCCGGGGGTACACGCGTCGTCGAATGGCCGGATGGGTGGTGGCCGCTCGCCCGGTGGGACGTTACGATAGAAGAGGACGGTTAGAGGGCGGAGGAGAGGAGATGGAGGAGTGACGAGAGACCGACGTTGAATTTCGAATACCATTTTCACCGGTCGTTTGACGATTTACCTATCCTTTCTCTGTCACTCTTACTACTTTGCTTCCCCCCCCCTCTCTCACTCTTTTTATTTCTCTCACTCCTATTCTCGATTCGCTCTTTATCCTTCTGTCTGTTCATGTTTTTGCTACATACAGCGATTATTGATATTTTCCGATATCGAATGTGTCGACGTGACGGGATTCGTTATAAATCGCGATAGAGAGAGAACACGGAGGCTCGCTAGAGATATATGTATTTTCTCTTTGCTTTGTTTCCTTTCTTTTTCCCCCCTCCCTCTCTCTCTCTCTCTCTCTCTCCCTATTTAGTTTGTTTTATGTGACTGATGGCTATGCGATGAGACTGTCTATAAGATTTTTTTTTTAATTAAATACAGGTGCACGCGAGATAGAAAGGTTGTGTTTCGGTTAAGTACGTGAAAGAGCTGAAAAACGAATAGAAAAAGAACGAGAGAGAAAGAGAGAGAGAGAATGATAGAAACACACGAGAAAAAGAGATCACGAAATCTCCGTCATCTCTTGATCATCATCCCTCGCTTTAAATTCATGTGACCCTTAAAGAATTCGTTAGACAAACAAAATGTTCTTGCACGGACGATTAATCGAGAGGATGTTCGATAACCGTAGCGAGCACGAAATTACGTAGCAGGAAATCAGTTAGTTAACCATGCGCGTAAAACAAACAGAGATCACATTAAAACGGCCCATGTTGAATACATTTCATAGATCCCTACCTCTTGCATATATCCCAATGTGCACATGTGTGTCTCTTTTTTTTTCTTTTTTTTGTGTTGCTTCCTATTCACAGTGAAAACCTGCAGTGGTATCTAGTTAATAATGCATCAAAAACCTTAATCCCTTAAAATAACCACCGATATGTTATATCCCGTATGCGGTAGGTGGAGATAGAGAGGTACAAACAGAGATAGAAATATATATATGAAACGGGGGCAAATAAAAAAAGGAAGAAAAGGAGGGTTCTTAAGCCTCCCGTATATAAAGAGGGGATATTACAACTGTAACAACACGCGCGAGTCGTTTCGGAGTTTCTGGACTGTACGAACTAGAGTTTTAATCTCACGACGAATAAGCAGAAAGAGAGCAACAGAGAGAGAGAGAGAGAGAGAGAAAGGTGGATGGTTGTAAGGGGTGGAAAAGTAGGCCTTGATGTGAAGACCATCTCGAAGGGGGAGTGGCGGGTTAAAAAAAAGTCTTCCCATTCAGTGTTTCCGTTGGAGGTTAAGCCGTTATTAGTCTGCCGTCAGAACTCGAAGTTGCCGGAAAGCTTCTCTCATTGGCTGGCTACGAAAACAACGATAAAAGGCGATGAGTATTTTATGGGGTCTATAGGCACAATGGACCTTCGTGTATGGGCCATTGTCAAGGTATTGTCTGTTCGAACGCAAGCCAAAGCTTACTCCCTTTCTCTCTCTCTCTCTCTCTTTTTTTCTTCTTCCTATATTTCTTTCTTTTTCTCACCGATCCGCCCTTTTCGATCTCTTTTCGCATCTTTTATAAATCCTAAGCGAGGGCCTATTATTTTATTATTTTCAAACACGTCATTTTTTATTTTCAAACGTCGCGTTTTTTTTTGGGCGTGGTCTTACGAAGCGAACGAAAAAAAGTATAAGTATGATAAAAATCGCAAATTGATAGACCCTTCGAGAAATGAATCGTCTTAGCAATGAATACGATTCGAAAATTGTCTTCTGTTTGTTTCGAAGACAAAAAAAATAGCCATATTTATGTATAATAATTCAAAGCGTGCAACGTTTAAAAAAATATCAACGCTCCGACGGTAGGCTCTTATGGTAGGTAGGTTCCTATGGTAGGTGTAACGGTACGAAGAGAAACGTAGTACTATTTACTTCATCGGAGGTGTTAAAGCGTGCGTCAACAGGAAGTCGGGCTTTGCCCGGAGCCGTCAGGAGGGTTCACTTGGGGGTGTCAGCTCGAATTATGCGTCGCAAGGAATACACCGACTTAGGCGTTCTACCGCAGGATAATCCAGGTTCTCTCGAAACGTTCCGAGGGATCATGTTAAACGTAGCGTAATGCGAATATATCTTTCGTATTTTCTTTGATTTAATCGATTTTTCTCACTCTCTCATTCCCGTGTAACTTTTTAACAGAAAACTTTCAAGGACTACCACCGGAAGCTATACCCGCCTTCCTGCAAAATTTGCAAAATTCGGCAGGATACAACATAGCCAAGCCCATAGCAAGGCCTGCTGCTTATCATCCTTATCACAGGCCAAGTCATCAACCACCTCAGCGTCATTTGCCTCCAAACGCTCATCACACTCTTCAACAATTATTTTACAGAGGCCCTTATTTAACCGGTGAGTCCTAGAGTTGTCGTTTTTTTTCTTTTTTCTTTATCTTTATTTCGTTATGAAATTCATCCGTTTAGAGTGAAACATCGAAATAGAAAAAAGCTCGTGGTTCGCGTCATTTTCAGCTTTGCCGAGTCGAAAAAGTTAATGAACAAACGCGCACATACCGGCGTTAGACGGAAACGCGTTTTCGATGAGCATATAAAAGCGAAACTTCCGCATGCGGTGCAGAGAACGCCGCGCGTATAAACGCGCACGGATACGTGCTGGGGCACGAGTTTATCGAATATCTTGTTATAGGTAGGCTCGTATGGGACATGGAGTGCATATGAAGTGTAGTGAAAGCACTACCATATTATGTACATGCACCGCCACAAGCGAAATGCACGCATGCAACAAGTGCGTGCAAATATCATCGGTGCAGATAATACCATCATGCTCAGCTTGGCAATATCGCGCAGATACGATCTGGAGATTCAATTGGCCGTTCGTTATTAGATGACTTTGATTCAATTGCTATCGGGCACGAGCTTCGATAAACGATCGATAAACTTCTATGCTTATGTCAATGTTTTCTTTGTCTTCCTTCGTGTTCGTTCAATTTCCTTCTAAATTATAACTTAACGAAATGAGATAAATTAAGACCAGGTGTTTATCTGATATCCTTATCTGTCCCCAGTCGCAAATTCTGGTACTGGAACTCATCATCCAGCGGCACCAGGCGGTGGAGCTGCTTTTCCTGGCGCGATTCAAGGTGGTCTAGGTGATTTTGCCGGAACAGGATTAGTCTTTCCTTGGGCGACTAACGCTCGTGGAAAACCACGAAGAGGTATGATGAGGAGAGCAGTTTTCTCGGATCTTCAAAGACGTGGCCTTGAGAAAAGGTTCCAAATACAAAAGTATATCAGTAAACCTGATCGCAAGAAGCTCGCGGAAAAGCTCGGCCTTAAAGATTCGCAGGTAAGACGGAACTTGTTGTTAAGAAAAAAATGTTCTAACAACTCTTCATTATCAAACCGTGATCATTGATTTGAGCATTGAAGGTTATTTCGTTCAAACGAATCGTGCCAGAACGGATATCTATCTGTCCGTTTCATTGACGGTAGTATCACGTACATGCACAAAGAGCGTCGAGTAGATACACGTAGAGTTAGGCACATAATACTCTCTCGGTTTGGGGTTAATCGGGCGATGCCAGTTCATTAGTTGCACACGTATATACCTACCAACACGCACGACCGAGCAACAGCAGAACGAGCGAATGAAAACGAGCGCGAGCGCCCACCCATGCAACACATACGAGTGTTCCAATGTCGGTACCCTGGTGTTACCAGCTTGGTTCGGCTGTGGCGGCGCTAATGAAACTAAACGCTACCCGGAAATAGCGCTGTGAGTTAGTTTCATTTGATTTCATGAGCGTACTTCGCTTAGCCGCTGAGCGTGTGGTCCACGTTTACGTTTACGGATGAGAATTTCTATGGTAATGTGTTCACCATTGTATTAAAGGAGGAAACAAGATGAACCTTTCATCATATAGAACGAATGAAAGAAAATCAAATTTATTCTACCTTCGGTACGTAAGCTTATGAAAATTTATAAAGAAATGAATTGATTTGCCTTTTCGAGTATCTTCAAAGGGATAAAAGAAAAAGAATAAAACCGATGACGTTTGCCAAGGCCGTTTGACGCACCGTGTGCGTAACTGCTGGCCATAAGCTCACCTAAACAAGGACAAGGGAAGCCTCTGCTAGCCGGTAAAGGAGTGAATGGCAACAGAGAGAGAGAGAAAGAGAGAGGTGTGGAAAGAGGGTGACGCGAGGGAATATATCCTCATGTATAATTCACACCTCGAGCGCCATGCCTTTACCCTGATTGGTCGAGAGCCACTCTGCTACTGGTTTTACGAGAAAATCTAAAGATCGCGCATGGACGAGGGCTCACACAGACACGTACATACATACATATACATATTGCATACACGTAGATAAACGAATCTGTCGTTTACTTCCGAGAAAAGTGAATTGGCGTCTTATGATTTTGTTCGAATAAAAGGAGCTCGTAAAACTTTCACCATGCTTACGTGTCGATAATCTCATTTTTGTTAATATCTAAAATGATCTATTTAGACGCGTGAAAAATAAGGACTAGTGGTATGTTTTTTTAAAGAATTCGTATGTTCCTTTAAAAATTTGTCATAAATCATTTAAATTAGGCTTTTGTTTAACGCTGTTAATATGTTACTTGTTATTGAAAATTTGTATTTTTCTCTACAATTTTTTGAGATAATTTACAATTAGATTTTGAAAACGTACCTATGTATTAGATATAAATATTACGAAAATTATTTCTTTACGCAAAGTACTCTTGATAAAGATCAAAATGGTCGGAAATATAAAATACGTATACAATTCCGAAACAGAAGAAATTGATAGCGATGAAGACAACGAAGTAAATCTCAAAATTAATGCGAATTTAATTTTTAAATTCAGGAATTACCTTATTTTATTATATTAGCAGTTTACAGACCAAAGCTTCCAGTTTTAAAAAGTTTTCAAATTTTAATGCTAAAACAATTCATTGACGCTTATACTTTCATATTGGTAATAAATTAAAAATAACAAAATTTAGTCTGATTAGTTGAACGATAAATGATAATACAATGTAGGCAATTTTATCAATTTTTTCTACTTTTTGTTTTGCAAAATTAGTCGATTTGATTAATAAGTGTGACACATATAACGCGTTGTATGAAAAAATAGTCGAAATATCTTTGATGCGTTATAAAAAAAATTCGCGTTATTATTTATTTTTTCACCATACTTTATTTTCCTTTACTGATTTTGAAGACGAATAATCAAAGAAATAGTATTGAATTTGAAATTAGATCATCCTAGGTAAAGTTTTTATCAAGTTGTCGCGCCTTCTAACGCACATGGTCCGTGAATCTATTCTTTGGTTTTAATTAAGGACGTGCGGTCTACGGACGGCACGATAATAATAAAGCTTTTTATAGGGGGATTCCGAGGAAAGAAGAGTGGAAGGGAAGGGGGTGGATCTGTGGGTGGTAGTGGTGGTTAGGCTAGAATCCGCACTTTGTGATAGTCGAAGAGGATGGGGCGGAGCAGATGAGAAGCCGAGGTGCCGTTTCACTCGGCAGCTTTCTCGAGCTTTCACTACAGTTTATGACGAGGGTGGGTTTAAGAGAAACGCCGAGGGTTAAAGGGGGATAACTAAAGTAATTAGTGATGGCGAGTGAACCTACCCGCCATGCTTCGTTATATATATAGACGCTGATCGTCGAATAACTTGGACATCCTCTTCGAGATCACTACGATCTTCTCCTTGTGAAGGAAATTATGCGCACGGTGGGTTTGTCAGGTCAATAAATACATTAAAAATTGAACATATTTCTACGTTTAATAAATTAATTACATTTATCTAATGTTTTATATTTGTTCATATAGTCATTTATTATTATATTATAATCGTAAACATTTCATTGCGAATCTTTTTTGAATTCGAGTTAAAATGATACGAGTTTTTAATGTAAAAATTAAACATCGGATAAGTTAACTTTTGCATTAGATTATTTTTTCTTTTTTTTTTTTTATTTTCTCTTCAATATTTTTAAAGTTGGTTGGTCTCAAGTATTCTTGTCTCGCACAATTTCTTGTCAAAATTGTTCGCGTCGCCCGTGGGTAAGGATCATCAACGCGTCAGTCTTAAATTATCTGGAATTAAGACGAGTCCGAGCACTTTTGTGCCCGAGACATTTTCGCCGTCGGACGGGCGGAAGCTTAAGAAAAAATTGGAGAAAGCCCTGGAGGCTTGTTATCTTTTTCATAATCAAAACCGACGGGACGGGAGTTTCCCTTCTTACAACTTGGCAGGGCTGTCAGAGTCACGCTGAGCTCTTAATTCGCGATAGGAGAGAACGATTTTACTTGTCCTCCTACCGTTTCATTCCTTTCGTTAACCTCGCATTGCACCAGATTCTTGCCTTTTCTTTTAAACAATAATAATCGAATATTCTTTTTTTAAGATAGTTTATTTTGCAAATGGGACGATATTTTGGGGCCGATAATGTCATTAAATATTTCGATTTCTTAGCCCAAATATGGAAAGTTTTCATTCGCTAAGCATTCGAACATTTCAACCAAAACCATCTTTAAACATCATTATCTGCAAAATTGCAATGTTCGAGTATCACGCGAATTAAAAATAACAATCTATTTTCCCCGATACCGACAACCATTTTAATTTGAAATATAAAATCGCTTCATTTTTTCTCTGCAACGAAAATTGATTTTTGTTTTTCTTTTTCAATCGAAGTCAATCGATTGATCGATCCTTTGTCGAAATCCCTTTTTTGCAGAACAAAGTCACTTTTCTCTCTGTCTCTCTTCCTATTTGGAATTTATCTAATTCAACGTCGCTAATGACTCCGCGAAGCTCGGAGTAACTTGTGTACTCGATTCAATCTCTGTTCACAGAACGAACAGCTTGCCTTTTCCCACGAAACTGACACTGACACGTTAGATAGATCGACCATTAGGTTTGCATTTCAGTAGGATATAGAGTTTCCAGGATTTCATCGGTCAAATCAATTTGTAGCCATTAGAACTGAACGGAGATTGCCTTTTACAAAAGATGCTTCTCTGCCAAACGATTCGGTATTTACAGAGCATCAAACTCGACTTATATCTCCTTTCATTCTCATTCTTTTCGAAAATAATAATAATAAAAGAGTCATTTCATCGGTAAAGAAAACGAACCCGATGATTATTGAATGTTCCCATTAATTTTTGAAAAGCTTTGCCAAAAGAAATGAAGAAACGCATTAGATGGGTACTTTGGTATATTATCTCTCTTTCTCTCTCTCTCTTTCTCTTTCTACTTTTCTTTTTCTTTCTCTATCTTTTTCTCTTTCTTTCTCTGACGGTTCGAGTCGCGTAAACCGGCATGAAAGTTCGTTATAACGTAACCCGCTGTTTTAACTTCCCTTACAATCTGCCATGGATATTAAAAACAAAGGCTGCCTCTTGCAGGGCATAACATGAATATAACGTTGCGCAATATCTTACGGCTTAGCCCATGGACCTTCATGCATTATGGATTTTACTTTGAGAACGCGACGCTATCCCGAAGGTAGAGGAGCTAAGAAACCATGAATATACAATACTCTGGTATGCATATAGATTTCTCCTTCGTGAATCAACTTTAATCACTTCTACAAGATAAAAAGAGAGAGAGAGGGAGGAAGAAAGAGAAAGACGAAGAGAACCCGCACGAGTTTCGACTTTTCTTCGTCGAAGGGTAAAACTAAAATTAAAGGTTTCCCATCCATGACTCTGTCAAATTAGGTGTTATATTTTTTTCAAATTTCTTCATTTTTCTTAATCAAAATTGACGCGTGAAAAGAAATATTCCTCTGGCAAAGATTAACACGCGGATAGGTGGAAAAATTCAACAACAAGAGGAACCCTTTCCCCTCAAAAAAAAAACAAAACAAAAAGAAAACGTCCGCAACGGGTAAATATCGCTTTTGGACTCGTCACATATTTCTCCTGGTAAATATCACTTCCGATTTGTGCCAGGTCGTAGTCATTCTCACAGCTGTACCCGCGTTATACGACCAGCACGCAGACGGATTGTAAATTCGCAAATTGTGTCCCAAGCGTGAAGGCAACCGGCAGGCACCCCTCGAGCGTACGTACACCCACCACCGCGAACGGAAACCAACGTCGATTCTCGAAATACGTCCTCTACTTTCGTTCAAGCCGCGAGATCGTATCCATAAAACTCGATGGGTGTATAACGATAAACATGGAAAGTTTCTTTTTCATTCGACAAATTCGACGTACACGTTTTCGATCGAATACTAAGCGCGAATCTGGCGTTATTTACAATATTATTTCTTAAAATTTAAAAATAATTCTTATATATTATTTTTTACTCTTTTTTTTTTATATATTAATTTATTCCGAATTTAATCGAATAAATTTAGTTTTTACTTCTGCGATAATTAATTTTATCGATAGGGTCAAATTGATTCGATTTCTCAAATGATTCCTCGTGTGTCTCGTATCTCGATAATAAATTCGCACGAAAATTCATTTCTCTCTCTCTCTCTCTCTCTCTTTTTTTTTCTCTCTTGATTAACAGACGACTTCCTTTCCATACATCAGAACCGATAGTCAGCTGACTTCACCCGCAGAATTTCTTCACGGCGCGGTGCGGTGAGGTGCGGCGGCAGCTTTGCACGATACTTTTTACGTTTGATCTCACTCACCCCGTTCCCTCTCGTCTCGAAAGGGAGATCCCTATTCTAGACGGTACTCTTTCTCTCTTTCTAACTCATTCTTCTATATTCTCATCTATCTCTATCTCTTTCTCTTCTATAGGAACATCGTGAAGTGCGGGAGGAAAACGGTATCTCAACGGAGAAAGAAAGAGAGAGAAAGAGAGAGAGAGGAATAGAGAGGGTGAGTGTCGAGGGGTAGTTCTGAGGCCGACGTCATAATCGATCGTCTTTTATTAAACTGCACCAGATGGCGCCACTACCGCACTAGCACTGCGTGGATGGTACGAGAGAGAGAAAGAGAGAGAGAGAGAGAGAGAAAGAGAAAGACGGCCAAAGAGAACGAACGCAGAGTCGTATAGAGGACGAAGAGGGTTGGCGGAAGTTAAGGGCGGTCGGCTAGGCACGAGAGGGGAGAGTTTAACGGAGGAGGATTTCCAACTGGGGGTCGAACCGTTCTCTCACCTCTCCCACACCCTTCTTTTCTCTTTCTCTCGCTCGTTTTCTGTCTCTCTCACTCTCTCATTCTTCCGTTTCACTTGGAAGGTGGTGAGGGTGGCTGCAGCCAATCGTTTAACGATTACCCACTCGCTCACTCTATATAACGCGTTTCGGGTGTCGTCGTTATTCCTGATCTTATCGCACAGTGATATGGCGATCTCGATCCTGATCCTGATCCTTCTTTTTCTCTCTTTCTTTCTTACTCTCTTTCTCTCATCCTCGCATACACATTTATAGGTATATAAGTAGACCGCTTAGAAGAGAAGCTACATATTTTTAATCTTTCAAAAAAGTGCAGAGTTAGGAGTTATACCTAAGTTAGCTCGTAAAAATCTGACTTTTTATTTAAAGAATTCAAAAGGATATATATTACTTTACTTACTATTTCTCCTTCCTTCCTTCCTTCTTTACTCTATCCATGAGATTATTTTCGAATGTTCGTTGATCTTTTTTTCTCTCTTTTTACCCCTTTTTTTCTTTTTTTCTTTCATTTTCTCTTTTTTTATAATATGATGGTTTTCAAAAGTTATCTCGCATTCGTTTCCATATAACCAAGCTCGTTTTTCCATCCAGCTAACTCTTTACCGTTTAACTTTTTATTCGGATGCTCGCGAAGCTTCTCGTTTACCAGTTGGTATTTCATTCGGTTATATTACTCGTTACATGAAAGAGAAACGACGAGTAATCGTTTAACGATTATACTCCCTGTACAGTGGCAGTAGTAATTCAAAGCGTTTTGAATATCGCTGTTAAGCTCGTTTCAACTATTCAAACGCTGTTATATGTACCTATATATATATATATGTCTGTGTGTTATCAATAAATAATATCACGAGAATAATCGATTATTGAACTAATTTGTAAGAAGTTGGTCTCGAGAATGAGAGTGAATCTTCAGAAATAGAAGAGTAGGAGGGAGGATGATCACTTTCGAAGTTGAAATACGATTGCTCACTCGCGAGATGAGAATACTGCCTGAGATCACTCGAGAATCGAGATATAGGGGATCGTTTCAGCAGATAATACGCAAGAAGGTATTATACTGTACTCGTCGCCAAGTGGATACGAAATGATCAAAATACTTGTATAGATAAATCATTTATATCTTTATATACACTTATCGGCCGAAACTTTGGCTACGCTTAATGCATTTGCATTAAATACTTTTTTACAAGTTATAGAGTCTCTCTTTTTTTTAACATTCTCTTATTTTTGCATGTGTTTTATATGACTTAATAACAGTTATCGAAAATTATCAGATCCTTGAAATTGTAAATAATAAGCTTTCACAGACAAAAGTGTGCTGTTGATTTCAGATGTTGTATTGGATAAATACGAGAAGGTGTTCGTAGAAAAATGATTCGAACCCGTAAAAGGGAGAATAAAAAGACAATATATTTCTGTATTTCTACAGATAGGAAAAAAATAATGCATTTGGAGATCATAATTTGCAATAATTTCAAGATATTTCTTGTACGAGTACGTGTACCCAAATTTTTGGTCAATTGTGTAAACGTGTATATGGATACGTGTAGTTACTGATATTTTTAGTTTATCGAAATTTGCTAAACGCGATCCCATCGATGTTCACAATGTCCTCGTTTTAGATCGATTACCTCAAGGTCGACATGAAATTAAGGTCGAGTGACATACAAACTGAACGATGAGATCACCGAACAACGAGCAATTCAACTTTACCCAAAAGCGCAGGCTTTCTTTCTTTCTTTCTCTCTCACTCTTTCTTTTTCGTTATCATTCTTGCTCTCGCTTTCTAGCGGGCGTAGGCGCTTTGTTACTTCTGTTAGTTTCCGTCCTGCCTGCCGTTGACGGGACAATCAATCACTGCCGTTTCCCGATAAACGTAAAACGAAAAGAAGGAGGGAGAGCCAGAAAGCAAGGC
Source organism: Polistes fuscatus (assembly GCF_010416935.1). Taxonomy (NCBI): domain Eukaryota; kingdom Metazoa; phylum Arthropoda; class Insecta; order Hymenoptera; family Vespidae; genus Polistes; species Polistes fuscatus. The sequence continues at coordinate 5,971,252 of NW_025113107.1, read as the reverse complement.
TTCCTTTTACAGAGTACGGCGACTTTCGTTAAATAAAAAAGTGTACAAGAGAAAAACAGTAAATAAGAAAAGAAAGAGATAGATAAAAAGAGAAATACAAGAAAATAGAAGGGGAAAGACAGAAGGAGTGTGACGTGAACGAAAATATAAAACACAGGTAAAGGGGAAAACAAAATTCAACCCGAACTTTTTGGTCGTTTCCAAAAATAAAATTTCTCTTCTGACATTAACCAAACCTTTAAAAGATCAGCATAACGTCTCGGTGAATTTTCCCGAGACAAATACGGTCGGCTTACAGCTCATTTCCGGACTTTACTAGCAGATTGTTTCTCTTTTGTCGTAACGCGTTCATTGTACATACATATACTTACATATACTTGTAAATACATATATATATACTACACCACGGTGGTCATCGTCGGCGAGTTAAAGGAAAATTCAACGCTTACGCGTTAAGGGTTATGACGCGAGCCCTTTACGTATGTACCTGTTACCAGTACCCCTTCTATAACATTTCTCTCTCTCCCTCTCTCTTTCTCTCTTTCTCTTTCTCTTTCTCTTTTGCATGGCAGAGGTCAGAGTCGGGCTAGTACACGACTCCGTGTGAGTACACCCTAAGGCCAAAGAGAATATTAGCACGTCAGGTTGTTAGGGTTTCGCAATCGTGTCAGATGCACACGTTCGGTTAATGTCAAAAGGAAATTTGGAAAATCATTGGTTATATATACGGTCATCGAAAAACTTTGAAATTTTCGATATAATCTCTTTTTGATCTTTTTATTTATTTATTTTTTCTTTTAACTTGTTATTTTCATACTAACGAGGATGTCAATCTCGCAATTATTGTGGAAACGATCTCGAATATAAAATATCGTTATATTATTTTTAATCTAATAATTATTCTCTAATATTTTCTTATTATGTCAAAGAAACATAACAAAAGCGACTAGATTGTAATTATAAAATATATAATTACTAGCTCGCAATATCACCGAATTAAATATAAACATCAAGTAAAACGGGTATTATAGTTTTACTAACGAATTTCATACGAGTATATCCTAAACGCGGTGGAAAATATAAAAGCGTTGGCACGTCGAGCGGCATAATTCAACGATTAATCCTCTATCTCGATATTTCCATAAATATCGATCGCAGAATCCTCAATGAAGGTTGGATGTTGTGCCTTTTTGTTTCGTTTAAATTGAACCCTTTATCTTTCGTAATATAAATCGTTATATGCATGTTAAATATAATCAAACCCTTTTATCGTTTCGAAATTTCTATTACATACATCTATAAAGAAAATAACGATTACCGTAACAAAAGTACAATAATATATTAAATATTTTCAAAGTTAGAGAAGATAGCATCTGACGTCTAATGAAAATTAAATCTTTTATCTAATTTACGTAATATTAATAAAAAGTAAAATAATAAAATTTAATAATAAGATAATTAAAATATTTTCTAAAAATCTCCCTATATTTATTTTATTATATAAATATTATAAAGACATACTTAAAATAATTATATGATTTTAATATAATAATATAATAGTTATTTAAACGTAATGAAAAGAGACAAGTAATATAAATTATCAATATCAAATCTAGAAATAAATTAGAAATAGTCGTAATTAGTCTCATGGCCGATATCTGACGCATGCACGTATATTGTGAACGATGTTTACGTTAACGTTGCTCGTATGAGCGGAGCCTAAAAGCTGGAGTATATTAGCACGTCATATCATTCGCGTCCGAAAGTGTCAAGTGCATACGCGCGGCCTTGCGTGAAAATTCCCAATGTTTTAAACAATAACCAACTGCACACTGATTATGCGTTAAATTGCCGGTCGCGAGCGTACGATCACTGGGAACTTTCGAAAAACGTCCGTTCGCCTATTCGCGAGCGAATTTAATGCTCGCTCTGGAACGGATTACGAGCAATTAATGGACTCGCTATCGTTCCGCGAGCTTTGCTTTCCATCGTCAAATAACGATTTTATGTCTTACAATTTCATCATTAACTTCTCTATAATAACTCCTACATTTATACTATTTTATGTTTTTGTCATGAAATTAATTATTCATTTATATTTTAAACTGTTCACATTTATCTACTGATATAATTGTAATAAAACGTAATATTAATTTCACATTCAATTTGTTTTCTTTTCTAATTCTTTTTTAGATTTCCACAACGTTTCGCATTAAAGTTTTAATAGGTCGCAAAATGATAGTTAATACTTAATTACAAAGCAAGGAAGATGATTAATTTGTAAGAAATTTCTAAACAGTTTTATCCAGTGTATCTTTAAAATAAGTAATTAGTATACAAAATTTTAAAAACATTAGGACTGGGATACCATTAAAAACCTATGTGTTAGATTTCATAACAAAAGGTTTGAGAAATGCATCAGATGCATGTATTAGATTTTAGAACAATCCTATCTTTCCTCTCTTTCTCTCTTTCTCTATTTCTTTCTTTCTTTTTTTCTGTGAGGGTGTCAAGCGCACACCTCGACCACCGAATGAAAATTCGAAAAGCAGTTTAGGTAAATCAATCCTGCCGCGGGGTCAACGATTTTACGTGGCACACGGCTCAAGGCAGAACGCGTATAATAAAGTGGCGGATGGGATTGAGCGGTGGCACGAAGGGTACCCGCTAGGTAACGGGGGATGAGAGGGTGGTGGTGGTCTGAGAGACGAAGGGAGAGGGTGTATGCCAGAGAAGGTTCGTGAACTGGGGGGAGGGGGAAGGGGAAGGCTTGAATTTCAGGTCTCGTGTGCGTTTGACGTTGGCCCGTTGAACGGTTCCGTAATGCATGGTCTTTAGCGTACGAAAATAAGGGTGACTCCTCTCTTCTTATTTCCACTTCATCTTCTTTCTTCCTCCTTCATCTCTCCGTTAACGCAGATATACTTACTTATATATATATACACACACACACACAGATATAGAGAATTTATTCTACTTCTTTCTGCGTTCCAATTCTCCCCCGTTCGTTCGATGTCTTTATCGACGAGAGGAGAGCTTTAGGAGAATAAAAAAACAGAGGAGGATTTAAATCGATGATAGGAAAGAGGAGAGAGAGAGAGAGAGAGAGAGAGAGAGAAAGCTCGGTCATCCGTGCGAACACCCTTCGCGCTTTATTGAAAAGTCCGGCCGAAAAGAGGCGGTCCTTGTTTGTGTGGGACGAATGAATTTTAATATCGTTCGACGTCACGCATTATTAATATCACCGAGAGATACCTACCTACTTTATTTTCTTGCTAAGGCTTTCTCTCTTTCTCTTCTATCTCTTTATCTTCTTTAAAGCAATTGACATTAATGAGAATTCAGTTTTATTAATCGTTTCAGGTGAAAATCTGGTTTCAAAATCGACGAATGAAATGGCGTAATAGTAAAGAAAGAGAGCTTTTAGCTACAGGAGGTTCTCGCGAACAAACTTTGCCAAACAAGAACAATCCCAATCCAGATTTGAGTGATGCCGATGGCGACAGACCAAGGATGGACCTAAGCGACGTGAGTCCTTTGACGAGTCCTCAGAGACCGGAAGAACAAACTGAAAATGAAGAGGACGAGGAAATCAACGTCACGTGATAAGACTCCGACGAAGGATTTATTATCGGTTGAAACGTTAAAACGAACTAAGGGAACGTGGAGAATCTGAATTTTTTACTTCAATTGTCTCAATCGTAAGAAATTTGAACGAAGCAACTGACTCTTTCTTTTATACCTTTTTTTTCTGCCTCAACGTTTAAAATTAACAAATTTTTTAGGGGATTAATACGGCTTGTGAAAACTGTTAACAATTTTTGAAAAACAGTATCCTTTTTTAACATTACGCGTTAAACGCGTATATTGTAAAACCGGTTAAATGTCGATCTTTTTAATGTACGAGTTTGTAAATAGCTACGTATTTATTAAAAGTAATCAAAATGTTCTTTTCGGTATCTATTGTTCTGTTTTTTTATTTTTTCATTTTTTATCAGGTACTATACGTTAAGCAGATTTAAAAATAGAATTTAAAGGATCAACATTTTACTGAACGTTGAGTATAGAGTGAAAAGAAGATTCTTATTTATCGCTTAATCGTACCTCAAAATCCATCGTCGGAAGTTAATCGAGCTTTGAATGGCTCGAAAAAAATGTATCATATTGTAATTAGTTAATTAATGTAACTTTGCGAAATATTCTATTAACATATAAGGTTGTAATAGATGTAACATTAACGATTCCTAAGATATGTAACTACGTTTCGGTCACGGCGATTCTTTCCTATTAAAAGGTTAAATTAGAAATTAATTAATTTCGTTGGAAACGACGTGGTCGATTGCTGAATTTAATTATATCGCACAAGAGGTAAAACGAAAAAAAAAACCAAATGTAATTACTCATTGTGATGCATTATAATGTATGTAATATACAAATAAAACTATCTATATCAAGAGATTCTACATTTGTATATCATCGGTTGTATTACAAGAGAACATGAACATTGATCGTCGTTGTTTTTGATTTCCTTTTAAATGCAATATTAAAAAAAAGATTTATATTTAATAACGATAATATTTTGGTTTAATCTATTTATTTTCAATTCTATAAAATAAATTTTCAAAAGCACGATAGAAAAAAAATAATAATATAATATATTAAATTTGTATACGATGTTCTCATTGATTGATATCAAAGTAGACTCAAGATCATCTGAGATATTCTATGTATCTATGAAGATAAATTATCGACAGAATAAAATCGTGTTGATAATACAGAAAACTGTTGTAAGAAAAAGTAAGGATAACAGTTAACTTTTTCAAAGTTCATTATATATATATATTAAATTATTCATGAATTATAAAAAAACAATTTACTCTCCCATAATGTTTAATTAAATTAAAAAAAAATGAAAAGTCGTGAATTTCCGTACGCAGCGATCTTCAGATAATGACATCTGAACAATTAATATTAATAGCGATGAATTAATATGACACTTTGATATAACGTAAGTACTATCGAGCTCATTGGCTGCGTTTTTTTTAAATTATATTTTTTTATTATTATCTTATATTTAAAAAATATAAATGATAATATACACAATTTTTAGATATAAAATTTTATTTTTTATCAAATAGTGGCGCTACAATCTTCTTCAATTATTTCTTTACTATGTCGGTAACATAGAACGTGATTTAATGAACGAAGCCAAAAACAACGAGGAGTCATAGAAATGTGTTGAGTTGTAACGGCCGTCCCTATACTCCGTTTCAGCATCATGGCACTTGAAGAAAATAAAAATAAATATTCTAACATAGAACATGTACGTACGAATATGCTTTGGATGGATATAAAGATTGTTGATCCTGAAATGGAAACTTTAATGAAACAAATTAATGAGGAGCAAATAAAATTAAAGGAAGCACTGCGTGAGAAACTATGTTTAATAAGATATGATACTGATTTTGTACAGAAAGAAAATGAACAATTAAAAGAATGGTTAAGGTTCAAAGGAATACAATTTGAGGAAAAGAAGGATCATTCAAGAATTGATTCACCACATGAAATTTTTATAAAGGAGGAACCAACAGATAACGTAACAAATGAGAATGAACACCACGAAGAGAAGCTTAATGTTCAAACTTCAACAAAATTTAGTCATATAGAGAAAAGCAATAATAAGTCAGTGCAAGGGACAACGGATACCAAAGAAGAAACTAATAGATTGAAGAGATGCTACATAAAGCTAAATGAAAAGGAGAGTAAAGATTATAAAGAAAGTAAAAATGGCACTTTGAAGAAAGATAGTCAAAATATGGATACAAAGGTTGATGTTTGCGATGTTAATAATCAAAATAAAAATGAAGATTCTGCTATCGCAAAAAGAACACGCAAAAGTACACAAGTAAACGTATCTGTTGAAAATATTTGGTTGAGCGAAAAGAAACCGAAGCATGGTATGGAAAGACGCAGACTTGTTAAAAATTATAAAACGACTAATAAAAGGAAAAAGAATACCAAAAGGAAGATAGAAGGAGTACAAAATAAAGAAGATATTGATATTGTGGATCAACCTTAAGGATTTTACTCTAATAAAGTTCTATAATAGAGTAATTTATAACACAAAAATACAGTTACATTACATATTTTAATGTAAGATTTATTTAAAGATGTATCTTATAATTATTTCTTATATACTATTTTATCTTGCTCTAACATAAAATTACAATTATGGCAATGTATTTAAAATAAAAATAATCTCTTTGTTTTTTATGTTTTAGGTAATAATTTATTATTCTGACCAATGAAGATGTTTGGATTAATACATGTATTCAAAGTATTAAATGCAGGGCATACAATGAAGATATTTACTTTTGGTACATGCACTTTTTGTATGGTCAAATCTAATATTGCATATAAATGTTAAATCTGTACAAATAGATAACTTAAATGCTATTGATAGTTGACACGAATTATATAAATTTTATTAAATAATGACACATCAAAAATTTATTGAATACAGTTGCTCAGGGCAGTAGATTTCATAAATGTGATGTAATTACATCAGGTACAAATTTAATGTGAAATATGAACCTGAGATATATCAAATTTAATTGTAAAGCATAGGAATAAAATGTTTTTAACATATATTCTAAACGAATATTCGCTTTAATATATATAAAACAAATTTAATATATATAATTTATAAAGATCGTTTAATATACTAAAATATTGTACACAGGTATATTTTGTCTCTCTTTCCTGAATTCATGTTTGCAGTAATCAGAAAACGTATGTATTTGTAACTATTTGTATTCAAGTCATTATCATAAAAACATTACATTTTTCTTTAGATGATATTAATAACATATTTATCTCATGTAGCCGGATGAAGCTTACAATTAGTATAGTTTTGATTAAAATAATTATGTATAGATATTTACAGAAAGGGAGAAATTTTTAACACATGAATATATCTGCCCAATTAAAAAATCTCTTTGTCTAAGCTATGTTATAGATATAATATTAGTTTTGTCGTTTGTGTAGAAGATGACTTATTAATAAATATAATAAAAGTTATGAGAGAGAGAGAGAGTGAAATTTTTTATATGAAATTACTTGTTTCTTTTTTTTTTTTTTTACAATTAATGTCTTATATCCGTTTTATAGCATATGGCAATTTATTATAAACGAATTTGATTATTATTACCAATTTTCACTGTGATTTATACAATTTCTTGATCTCTTCTAGTTTCTCCTTGCTTGCAGCAATAGATTGTGTTTTTTGATGTGACAAACTGCTGTTATCGCTGGTATTTAAAGAAATTTCCTCGGTGGAAATTTGTTTCAATGGCACTTCACTCTTGGAGGACTTCGACATTTCTTTACTCCACTTCATCAACCAATCGCTGGAGGTATCCTAGAATATGCAGAATTTAATTATAGAGTAATTGTAAAAACAAAAAGATATTAGAAAAAAGTAATGTTAATATTTGCACGAAATTAAATAATTGCACCAATTTTAATTGAAGCAACGTTTCTTTAGATTTACGTAATAAATAATGTTTACATTTTCAGCTTATATTTAATTAATTACACAGAAGGAAAAAAAAATAAAATTGCATCACTTTCGTTAATCCTTAAGGAGTATCGAAATTTTCTTCACTTCTCTTAAAAATTATTTACATTTTTAGTATCTTCTTTTTCAACTATCCTCGTTTTTTCCTCAAGTTTTTTAAGCTTTTCTAATTCTTCATGTATCCTACGTTCAGTTTGATATTTTGCGATAGCCTGTGCCAAAGGGCCTAATTCTCCCTTCATCGCAGCCATGTACATCGCCTGTTAAAAAAAAAAAGAAAACACCATATGTAATTAAAAAATTTTATTTAAAAATTTTATGGTATTATTTAATCATTTTTGTCGGTAATTATGAAAATGGATTGTAAGTGAATTTATATAATTTATTTGATATTATATAATTATTAATATTATATATAAATCGCAAAATCAATTTTTTTTAACTTGTAATCATCGGCATATTTATTAAAATATTTCTTACGTCTCTTCGTTTTTTGGAATCGTTGGTACCAATCGGATCAGTATCAGTTTGAGGTCCCAATTCAAGAAGAACTTGAAAATCAGCATGTTCACCAAGCCGGAAACCAATGCCTAGTCTCGAGTCCGTTCCTTGTCATTAGAAATAAAGTAGTAACATTAGATATAAATTAGCGAGGATACGTAATAACAGATTAGAAATTGTATATTCTTGTCTTTGACATATGATTAGAATTACGTGTAGTAGGTGAAAGTATTGGTTCAATTCACGATAGAATATGAAATTAACGGACATGTTTCCGTATTTATTTACCTTTCTTTATCGGTGGTATGTTAGAATAAATTAGCGAAAGTATCGTAGGAAGTTCTTCCGGTATAATCAGACTCGTTGCATCTGAAAAGATTTTCACTTGTGGAGTTCCATAAATGGTTCAAAACGTAAGGTGGATACTTGTTGAGATTAAAAAAGAAAGAGAGAAAGAGGGATACACTTTACTTTAAGAGTTGTTACTCTAGTCTTACGTTACACTATTCACTATCGTTACATCACACAGAATAGAAATTACAAGCGTTGATCTTATCACCTTTCAACTGGTGCCGCGAAAGAAGAATTAATGAAAATAATGATACACAGAAACGATTTGTAATTCTTTGATCTTTCTGTATGATTTAATTCATTGATTTCATAAGCTTCTTTTTTCTATCTTTTTTGTTTTTTAAATAATTACGAGATAAGTTATTCAAAAGAGAAAATAGTGCACATTGGTATGCTTTGATGGTTGTAATTTTTTTTACATTATGATCAAAGCAATAAAGATTTTTTTTTGTATTGCATTTGCAACGAAGCAATAAATAGCACTTACAATTGAATAGAATGATTACAATGCTCAGTCTTATGATCGAGATCTTTGCGAATGTAGCCATCACCTAAAATGTTTGATCTCTTAGATATATTTTTAGGTATTCAATAGATGCATAGTTCCATTTTTCTCGATCACTGAAAATGAAAATTTCAATTATAACGAATATACTTTCCGAAGATTTGTTCTAATGAATGAAAGTTTATTTACAAGTTTGACAATTATTTTGGATCAATAGATAAATATCTTTTATTAATCGTAGATTAACAAGATTTCAATCTAAACTTGCGTAAATCATAAATCAAATCATTGATTGATAAAAAATTTCTATTACTGATATTAGCATATTTCGCAAACTCGAAACGGGTCAAGGTGTTTTAGTAAGATGTAAAAATTAAAAATTTGTAAACGTTCTACTTTAAAAGTACGCATAAATTAACACATTTACGATGTTCACAGAATTTATTCAAATGAAGCAATGGTATTTCTTAACACAGCTTTCACTAAGTAAATGCACTTAAATGACTTTTCCTTTGGATACTTTCTCACTTCGTTAACAAATTAAGTTACATATACATATATTGTATATAAATCTTTGAATGATTGATTTTTCGATCGCACAAGATCTTTTATATTTATTTTGTTGTTTATATAAAATTTAAATAGGACAGATCGATGGAAACAAGCGTTTTAAAGACCACAGAAATGATAATTTGCAAACGAATCATTTTCGTGTTCGAACGTTCATGCAATCTCTAATGATTGAACTTACGTGAAAGTGAAATGTAAAAGCTAGAGAGACCGTAGCACAGCGTACCAGTGTAAACTAAGTTACAGACTGAATCGTTACAGAATGTGCAGGTAAGTTCTTCGACATCGTTAAGTGTCCGGGAAGAAGTTTTAAAGTGAAAGGACGGACGTGGATCGGGGATTGAGGTCAACAACAGAAGAACCACTTGATATTGACGTCTCAAACTCTCTTTCTTCTACATTTGACCCTTCGAAACGGTTGCTATCTATTAGATATTAATTATCTTTTTTTTTTTTAATATATTTATATAATTTTATATATATTATTTATATATCAATCTTTTGACATCTTTATGGAGAGATGTGTCGTCATAATAAAATAATTAAATATATAATTTTATGCTTAAAGATATTATTTTTTAGCATGTATTTTAAATTGTATGTTGATTCTTATGACATATATAAAAATACGTCCTGTATCTGATAGTACAAGCTAACAGCGAGTGATTATTAAGTTTGTTTTAATTAAGTACACACGTATTTGATAAATTTTCAAACTTATTTTTCACCAACAAAAATTTTATTCTATATTTTCGATTTACTTTTTCGTTCTATACTTCTCGTTTGTATCATCAGTTACAGGACACCCTGTATATTGTATGTATATATGTATACGTACATGTTATATTAATTAAATATTTAAGAAACTAATTAGACATTTATATATTACATAAATATAGATATTTATGAGATGTATTTATGTACATTTTTTTAAGTTTTATGAAACAATGAACTAGAAGTCTAATAAAAAAAAAATTCAATCATAGTTACATAGCCTCGTTCCAGTAATCTTTGCATCGATCTTGATAAACTGGATGGTCTTGAGGAATACCATAGTTTTTATTTATAATTTTATACGACGATCTTTAGTTTCTTCTATTTTATTTAGATCGTGTTTGTTATTAAAAATATTCAAAAATCCGTGCATCATTAAATATTATTGAAATAAAAAGTTTGTATATACATTCGCATTCGCGAAGTTTCTTCCTCTCTTTCTTTTTAACCCACGTGATTTTTGTTGTGCTCGAATCAAGAAAAACGGAAAGAATAATGGAAAGCGTAGAGAGTAATCATTATCAAGAATTGAACGATCTCTCTTTCTCTTTATTTTTGCTAAAAAGGCACGATTAAATCAACGAATGAGAATTGAAAAGTGAAACCAGCAAATACTTTAAATTGAATGCTTTCTCATTCGTAAACAATCAAAGTTAAGATAATGTGTGGGAAAATAAAATTCATTATAATTAATTATTAAAAAAAGATCAATGAAGAATGCGACAGTGACTCTCAACGCGTGTAACAAATTCAATGCAACTTCATAAGGAAAAAAAAAATAATAGCAAAGAAGAATAATCAAAGAAATTAAACGACATTTAATATTTAGTTCGTCTAACGTAAAATTTTCAATGTAGAAAAAAGTGTATACGAAAGCGACCATACTTGCTTCGCATTATCAACGATAACACGTGCCTTCCTCGTTAGTTATACACATGCACACATAAACGTACACATACGCATATACATACATATATAAACTACGCGTGGCATTGTGCTCCGTGCGGTTAGAAACATAAACAACACATGCATAGTTTTACACGCGCACACAAATGAAAATGACACACGTACTAATGACAAAAGTGTTACGTCGTATCGTTTTCTGATATTCATATGTGTGTGTATGTGTGTGCGCGTGTGTGTGTCTGATGTGCATATGTGTGTATGCGGATAAAGACGGAAAAGGATAGATAGGCGCGAAGGTGCACGGAAGTTCGAAGAGGGGACCACACGAATGTAACGTGCAATACGTTTCTCTCTTTCTCTCTCTTTCTCTCTCTTTCTCCATCTGTAAATACTTACGGTACGTCGTGTTGTACGGTACACGTTGCATTTGTCTCTACGTCTTTTTTATTTCGTCGAGGAGGATCGACGAAGGACGCTCGTTCGACGTCGATCAATTCGTTCGTTTTGATTGGTCACATTACAGACGTATTACTTACGTCGTACATACATACTACTTACATAGGAAAAAACTTTGTTCTCTTTTAGTGCATTATAATGCATCTCAATGATTAAACGATAGAAAACGTGTCAGTGTCATAATGGGATTTAATCTTTGTACGGATGAGTCCCATAGAAGAAGGTAATTGTACAAAAAAAAGGAGAAAAGATTTATCTGTGACGAGTGTTCGTGAAAAAAAAAATAGTTCATGCTTAGGGCTTGTCACGCGGAAGTTGGTTTTGAACGATGATTAGCACTGTGAAATATCGTTATGCTTGCGTTATGTTTTGCATTAAAAGTGGAATGACGTGTGTACAATAGTTGAGTACGTTATTTATGTAACATGTACGTGTATCGTTGTAGCAATTGAAGTTTTTTCTTTAAGTGTTCTTTACTCGATATAAATAATTTTTATTATTTTCTTATTTTTTTTTTCGTTATTACCTGTTCGTTTTTAATTAAGATTCAGGTGTGTCCATGCAATAGTGTCTGATTCATCGTTTTATAAATACTTTGTTAGAAAAATGTGAAAATCCTTGACGATTGTTCATCATTTAAAATCAAAGAATGATAGAATCGATTTGATCGTTTTTCTAATCGATTTCGTACAAAGGATACAAAGAACGATACGGATTATGAAGGAGTTCGCGAAACTTTAGTGACACAAGTGTTCTCCACTTGTTGCCAGTTCTTCTTTATATATTTCTTTTTTTTTTCTTTATCGTTTTTTCTTCTTATTGCGTTCCATACTTCTTCTATATTTTTTTTTAAACTTACCGGCTACTCGTTAGAGTTACGCGTAACTTCTACGAGTGTGGGATTAAATATAAGTATTAAACTTACTTTGTGAACTAGTAATTGGCCTGAAAATAGGACAATTATATAAAACACATAATATACGTGAATATTATTTTTATCAGCAGAATATGATATAAAAAATTAAAACTAAAGAGAGAGTGAAGTGATAACGTACCGGAAATAATTTTGCGCGAGTTACTTGTGTTTTTTATTCTCTTTTTTCTTTTCATTTTAAACGACGCAAACAAAAAAATTTTAGGTGAAAATCCTACATTATATATTAAAAAAAAATATATATAGATAATGATAAACACACAAATAAATAAATTTATTTTATATTAAATATATCTAATAATATTTCATTCATATAAAAAATTTATATAATTATATAGTATATATGTATAAGAAATAGATTAAATTTCTAAGAAAATTTTCCTTGATCTTGATCTCTGTATTAAAGGACCTTGACCTGAGGATCGTAGTGAATGGTGGACTCCGGCTTGTTTGGCCCATGGGGCCGGATTATATTGATCGTCATTGTTGCAACAGTTGTTCTCTTTGTTTTACTTATTACCGCCTGCTTTTTAACACCTGGATGTATCGGTTACGAGTGCACAAGAAGATGTAGTAAGATATTTATATATACATATATACAACATTTAGATTTATTACATATTAAATAAATATATATATGTAATATATACAGAGTGTTTCGTAATTTATAGGACCTACTTCAGGTGTGAACAGGGGACACAAATTAATAAAAAAAAAAATTCATTATAATATAATTTATTATTTTTTATTTGCTGTCTATTAAAAGTTACAAGTGTGTAATTAGATTTTTATTTCTGCAGTTATTTGAAAACTTCGAGCACGTACATAAGAAAGTTGTCAAAAGATTTAACAAATATCTGGAATGTTTGAAAGAGTAGAATTCGATGATACAAGCAAGCTTGGATACAAATCGAGTGTGGTCATCTCAAGCACCTTTTATGAAGATAAAACTGTCACAGATTATTGGAACACAAAAGTTATTATAACTTTTAAACAAGGGTGAACAGGATACATTGTTATAGGAATATTTTTCTTCGTTTTTGTTTTCTGTCCACTCCTGAATTAAATGTCGCGTATTACAAAACTTTATATACATAAAATATATGTAATATGTCTAGATAATTAATAATATTTGTAAATAATTTTATACTTAATTGGATCTATCGAGCTACTTATTATTTATTATATTACGTTTTTAAAATACCTACAAAGGAATAGCGTACGATAAAGTCGAGACAAAGCTGATTACGCCTTCGTTTTATCACGGGATGAATAAGTATGTACGTAGTATACGTCATCGTTGTACTTTCCGTTTCCTTTGTACGATTACATAATTAACTATGCAACTCGACAAGTACGTATAAAGAACAATACTTGCACAGACACATAGTTTTCAATTTATTAATATTATAATAGTGTGCATTTATATATACCTATGTATTTACTCGATGATACATTCTAACGAATAAAAATTTATATGTAATTCAAAGATGAATGATAAATTGTTTATTTGCAGAAAAAAAATCAACGAAAGTTCCTTCACGAAGCGGAGGACAAACTAACGAGAACGTAAAATTAAACGGTGTAAGTTACAGATCTTGGAGATTGGGAAGTCTTTACGAAAATGACAACAATGGTAATGGTTTAATATTTTTGTAGTATATTTAAACACATCAGTTAATATTAAGGAATATTTTAATTGAAAGATATATTTATGTGTATAGGAACGATCAGTGAAAACGTTGAATTTCAAACTAATTCGGTCAACTCAATGTCTGGCCAATTTGAGAGCATTGAAACTTCTTCAATGGTGGTAAATTCAATCGCAATTAGATTTGAATCTCTGTAATCATTTGAAAAATATTTATTCATCATATTATTTTTTTCACAGAACCTTATTCATATAGAAAAACGAAAAAGTGATAAAAAAGAGAAAATATTTCCTACGGAATTGACTTTGAGTTTACAATACTTGCCTCCTTGCGATGATATTACAGGAAAGTTCGTCGTCGGTATCGAGGTATTAATACAAAATGTTTTCGATAGTTTAATATTCGGTAAATAGTCGAGTATAAAAATGTAATACGAATGTAATTGGTTTTTGTAGGCGGTATCCAGTCTTCCACCGAAACAATACAATTGCACGATAGAGCCTTACGTAGCTTTAAATATTGTGAAACAATCGTGGAGTCACAGGAAGCAAATGAAATTGCACAGTTTCAGAACAAGGGGCATCAGACATACGGCTAATCCGATTTACAGGGAAACTTTTGTGGTGGCCAATGCTAAACCGCACGAAGTTAAGGTATATTCATTTTATTGTTCTTCCTTTTTTTACCATTTGCTATATTCTCTCATAATGCGTTACGCTTAAAGCATGTCATGAAAAAGAAAAAGAATAAAGAAAGCGGAAGAGAAAGAGTGATAAGCTGTGTTAGTAATATAATCCTTTCGTAGGTAACACACGTTTTTTCTTACTTTTTGTTTTTCGCACGAAATTTCAATGACAAACTTCGTTAGGATGCTAACGAAATACAAGCCATTAAAAATAATGGACTTGGAGAGGTTTAGGAGAAGCGTTAAAACTCGTTAAAAAATTATTACCTTTGTTAGGCTTGACATTGATAAGTTAACTTGAATTGTAATGAAAATGTTTGCCAATGAAATCAAGCATACTTGAAATATTATGCATATATTGTTTTGGACATTGCTCCTTTCGCTGACTCCTGAAAATCATTTGATCACACTTGTCTGTATAACAAGTTGCCAATCACAGGCACTCTTTGCTGCTCGCTTTAACATTCCTTCCGATTGGGAGGTTCATTATTTGTCGCTACACTTTTGCATCGTTTTTTATTTTATTTTATTTTATTTTCAACAGGAATGGATTTTAGATATTATAGCATACGATCACGATAGGTACGCCAATCACACTGAATTGTGTTCATTAAAAATGGCAGTCAAGGATGTTAAAATAATATTTAAAAGTCCTGAAAAACATGTGTTCAATTATAGAATGAAACCGTCCTGTCAGGTATAATCATAGATTTTATTTTGTATTCTATATTTCATTTAGTATATTTTTATGAATTTTCAAAAGAATAATTTGATCTTGTAGGAATTTGGCAAAATTTTATTAGGTGTAAGTTATTTGCCTACGGCGCAGAGGTTGACAATTAACATAATGGAACTACGGAACATTAAAGCACTCAAATTTGTACCGAATTTAAATGAATTCTGTAAGTTACGCTTCTCATTTGTTTCAGCAGGTAACTTTCTAAATGTCGATCGAGAAATTCTATCTTCTACGCTTTCCAGATCCATATGTAAGAGTATTGATGTTGAATGGAAAGACGGGGAAGAAATTGAAGAAGAGGAAAACGAGAACGCTACACGCTGTTGCTCAACCGGAATTCAATGAAACGTTGACTTTCGATGTGGCATATGATCAATTGGATTCCGTGCAATTTTTAATTGTTTTATGCAGCAGGGCACGTATAATTGATGATCGAAATAACTTTCTGAATAAAACGAGACCGAGTAAGTTTAAACGAGATGATTTTCAGGTTTCGCTGAAAAATGAACCAACGAGTAATAACGAGAATCCGAGCGATAGCGAAGACTCTTCAGTAAATTCATATAAAAAGACCGATGATATATTTATTGGTAAGGTTGCGCTTGGAAAAGGAGTTAGGGGTTCTATTGAAAGATTACATTGGTTTTTGATTTTACAAAGTCCGAGAAAGCTAGTCAACATTTGGCACACATTGAAATAAAGGAGTTATTGTTATTAATTTTTAAGGAAGAGATATAACATTAACAGTTAAACAATATTTTATATATTGTTTATGATAATTTATTATTAATTTTATAGAAGAACACGTGTTTATACTTTGTATTTAAAGCATACTTTGTATATAGGTACGTATTTGTCAATATCCAAAGATTAAAATAAAAGTCGCACATTGATTAAATAATCCCAATAAGTTAAAAATAAAAATAAGAGATAGAAAGAGAGAGCGAGAGAGAGAGAGAGAGAGAGAAAGGAATCAAATTTGGCGCCGGTAAGAGTGGTGTCTGCGGTTGAAAAGGTGGTGGCGCGTCGATCGAGATCAATTCTACCGACAGAGGGCGACAAGAACGCGTTGTGGCTCGCGTCGCCAGTTGGCTCGGTGGCGGCGCGGCGGATGGTAGTTTTTTCGTTCTGACGAGCGGGCTTTAGTCTGTTTTGTGACTCTGTGAGTGTGTGTCCCGTGTGTTTGATCTTTTTCCTCGTTGCGTTGTCGTCGTTGTCTACTTTAATAGCATTGACATTTTTTTATCGGCTAAATTTCGCTTTTATCGCCATTCTCATTGGCATCGTTATCATTCCACCTGGTTTATGCAAGGACACACCTGTGCTAGCTGGATTCTGGCAATCGGTGGCGACAAAGCGTGCATCAAGAATTGAATCGTAAGTGTACACATGCAAAGTCTCAATTAATTGGAATAAATGTAACCTTTCTCTCTCTATCTCTCTCGCTCTTTCACATACTCGTATACAATGACCGTTACGTTAGAAACGTAACCTCGAAAGTCCCGCCTTCTTGGTTCCCCCTTACTATTTAAATTTTCTCTAACGTTATGAAACTACTGTTGTAACTAAGGAGACATAGGATACAAGAAAGAGATCCTACTCTACTTTTTTTTGTGTTCACTTTTATTTCGACCAAGTTAACCAATCGTGTTGCGGACAGACATCTTTCTTTTGTTTTCTAGACAATCAAGTAGCGACGCGCTTTCTTTACCCTTTTTTAAAGCGACCAATCAAAAATGACAGGAACGCGTTTGATGGCGGGCGTTCGTTAACATCTCTTTCCACCTCGTTTCTCCTTTCGAATATCGACAGAATACTATTGTTAAACTCTACGGTTCGCTGATCATTCTGTTTGCCGATTATACGATTACTTCGTAGGATACAAACTCGATACGATTAAAACGTGTACATTCGATATAAACAATGTTTCGTTATTTCTGTATCGGAAATTTAACTTACTTGGAAATAATTGTTATCGAGGAACGCGTAGATAGATACGATCTCGAAAGATGACGTTTGATCGAATATCGAAAAAAGTGAGTCAACGATCAAGGAAAGGTAAATTCTTTATTCGTCACTATTCTTAGAATAACTTGTCAAGTTTGATCGTTCAAACGTGAAGCTGCATTTGTTCGGTTAAATTAGATAATACAAAAGGGTAATTCTTAACCCATTGCAAACGGAATAGTTCCATGTTGAACCTATTGTATCTCGTATTAATATGTTAATACAGGTTTTTTAGCACTATTTGTTAAATAATATAGAGATTTTATTTTTATAAAATATACTTACTTATTTTTATTATTTTTTTTTTATTAGATATTGATTTAACATTAATTAGCATTAAGACCAGCATTAATATGCTGAACGCATATATAAGTTAATCAGCTATACTAATGGTTTACGTTGAATACATACAGTGACTCTTGAAAATATTTGGACATCAAAGTGTGATCAACAATGGCTTTATATTTCGATTGTTTATAAACCAATTATTCTAATTATTGGTTTTAGTAATAGACCATGTATTAATTTTGCTAAACATATATAACTTATTATCTAAATGTATAAATTTATAATATAATCTATCACTGTATGTGCGTCGTTCATCCATAAAGGGTTAATGGATTTGTTTTCGCACTAGTCAAAGTACACATTCTAGAACGATTCCTTTCTAATTATGGATTTATAGGTCGTAAATCATCCTTTGATCGGTTTTCTTTTTCTTCTTTAAATGAATTTATCAAATGAACACGTGGAATAACTTTCAAACGTTTTCAACTCTCGAATTTCCAAATGCCGGCTCCCTCAGGTGATACTGGACCCCATTGGCTCGTTCGACTCGTTTGTCAAGTCTCATAATAGAAAAAAAATATATATGTATGTGTATATATATATATATATATATATATATCAGCTACCTAATGCTAGTTGATTCTAGACAAGTCCAGGAACGTTCGAGAAGACGACTAACATAAGACTCACGTTTCTTAGTACCTTTTATCTGAACCAAAGTGAATTTATTATACGTGTTAGGAGATCGTCGTTTAAGCAAATGGTTAATCGACTTAATGAACTTTCTTGGAAAAGGAGAGTGTAAGAAGGAAAAAAAAAAGAATCCTTTACTCATCAGCCTTGAAACTTAATAAGATCGCTTTCATAAATTTTTTCAATTAATTTCTCTAGTTATCTTTTTGTAACTCGATAAACAATATAATATATTTTTTCTAATAAGTCTTCTATTAACGCGTTCTACCAATTTCTGGCTCGAAGTTCAAATTATTCGTATAGAAGACTGAAAATATTTAATATATATTAGTGTTTAAGGTAATACTTATTTCTTTTTATTTTGATCTAGTGTTAATTATTTCATAAAGTCTTTTTTTGAGAATACTTCAGTGTGTAGAGTCAAGGACACTCTCTTTCTCTTTCATTCATTTTTTTTGTTGAATTCATCATACACTGAGGTTAAAAGAGAGTGGCGTTAGCGCGAAATCGAGGACTTAACCGGGTTTGTGAAAGGCTATTAAGCCGCGTGTTGTGTTGTTGCGGTATACGTCTAGACGATTCGTCTGTTAAGAGCTGTGGTTTTCGTTGCACGTTCGACGAATGTGCGCTTCGAACTTTGATAGGTTAGAAACCAAGATATAGATATATTTTCGAACAAACATTTTCCTGGGAAAAAATTGTATTTTTTTCTTTTTTTGTATATATAAGTAAAGTATATATAAGTCATTTCCTTGCAACGCGAGGTAGAAAAATATTATAATTATCAACTTTTTCAGTAATTGATCGATCAATATCTTTAACATCCATATTTCTAGATATACAAAAAAAAGTTCTGTATAGATGCTGCATCATGATTATAAAAATCACAAATTTTGTTACCAATCTTAGTCGAATTCTTCCCTTTCTTTGTATTAAAATTTACAAATTTATCGAATTTTTTATTTATTTATCTACACTAATTCGCAAGACGCTATTAATTCTTGACTGATAAAACAGATATTATCCTTTTTTATTTTTCTTTAATTACTCTACGATATGTTAGCTTTCAAACGCACGCACGCAAGTATTGCCAGATTCTATATCTTATTTTATTTTATTTTAATGAAATATTTTGAAGTAGCTAACAGATATCTCGCGTTTCTGCGTAAGACGAGAGAGGAATAAGATTAAAATAATAGAACGTAGGTACGCGCGCATTGGTCAGGGAAAGTGGCAAGCATGCTTATCGAGCGGCATGCGCTAGGCAGTGGTTATACGTGCTTCGTTAATGCGGTACGCTCGACCAGAAAAGCGTCTGCTTTTGCTCGGAATACTAATACTAGACGCGAGTACATTTCCCGCGAGTTGTAAAAGATAATTTTAGCCTAGAGGATACATAGAGAAAAGATTGTATATTCTTCGACTAGAAACACCTTAAAACACGATCCTCGACGCGATCTTTGTTAACGCCCCCGAAAGATAATCGGTTTATATCACTTATTATCTTAATTGAGTCTTTCGACGTACACCAGCGAGAAATTCGGATATTTTTTTTTTTTTTTACGATGATTAGGGATCGATAGAGATATATGAAGGAAATACGTTTTATTTTTAGACGTTCTGTATTAATTTTATCATTACATTTTTTCATACATATAATTTAATATAGAAATTAAAAATATATTATCATTTGTAACGAATGTAATGAATAATACACAGGGAAATTCATTTCTTTTTTCTTTTATTTCTATTTCTAAACTAAAATATCCATATATATATGAACTAATAATTGCAAGTATTAAAAAAGATATTTCAAATAACCGTCTGAACTGACACATGCATATGTGTACATACATAAAAATGTGATATATGAGACAGTAAAAAAAAAATTATATGTATGCATAGACCAAAGGAAAATTTGTATCGTCAATCTAGTAAATTTCCATCCTAATAAAATGATAGGACATAGGGAATAAAGAGTTCGCAGGTGTTGGCGTGTTAACTAATGTAAGTAATATATTTGAACGACAGTTAGAAAAAATAAGAGAGAGATAGATATTTGAATGCAGTTTAAAGACTCGAAAATGTGTATTAGAGACGCGCGCATATGGTGCCGCAGATGCGTTCGATCCGAGACCAAAGGGGTTTTACAACTCGAACGTACACGTGTGTGTGTGTGTGTGTGTGTACGTGCGAGTTTGTGTCAATCGAGTATAGGAGTATGCTGTATACATATATTAAACGTTCGCATGATTTCAATCGTTTCACTTTTAATCGTTACCTTTTCAAAGTGGTTACATGTGATATTCGTGTTACTCATCGAGCTGCAGTTACTAAAAATAATCGTGCGATGATTTGAAAAGAGGAAAGAAGGAAAATAAAAAGAGACGGAAGAAAAAGACGCGTAAATAAACACGTGTCATTTAAACGCGTCGAAACTTCACTGAAAGTTTACAGGACGGAGTCACTTTGTTGCCATTGAATGTATGCTAGTTAACTGAAAGATAGCACGAGGGTGTTACTTAAGTGCTAGTAGTATAGTATATATGTATATATATATATTATATATGTACTCTCAGTGTGTCTCTCTTTCTCTTGGATGCTCATTCGTAATTAGCGTCAATAGGAGTCATCGTGCTTGGCTATTATCATCTATCTGCTATCAGCTAGGTAATTTGATCGCTGTTAGTCTACCGGTAAGATAATATTCTTGTTTGTCGCACCATTGTTATTAGAAGAGTAGAACTTGATAATTCAAACCTGTTAGGATATCCCTATTCAATAAGACTATTTAATACTAATATTTACTTCTTGTCCTTTATTTAAATAACTTCTTTGAATTTATTTGTGTAAGAAATAGTTTAATTTGTAGATAAGAATATTAATTTTTTATTTATTTTCTTTTTTTTTTTTTTTTATTTAAATTTGTTTACGCATTACAATAAGTTTATAAATTATTTGTTTATTGTTTAGGTGATATATGAATATATTGGATTGTAAGAATTAGCCTGTATTTTTGAAAGAAAATTTAACGACAACACTTTTATATATTTTAGTATATATTTCAAAATATTGAATTGTTCGAAAAGTTTATACCGATTTTGAAAGAACATTTCAAGACAACAGTTGTATATTTCGATTTATTTCTAAATCGGTAAGAATCTTCCGAACGATCTAATATATATCATCTTTATTGTTAATGTATATATAATAAGAAGTATCTATATATCTGCACAATTGTAATCGTTCGAACGTGAACATCCCGGAAACCGAGCGGTACAACTTCGGTAAAGACAGTGTTCAAAGCGTAACAAGGAATTATTTGCTTCGATAAATCGATAGATAACAACAACCGAACTAGGTTGCATAAAGCAACAGCTACCGTTAAGAACAATCTAACTTTTCAACCCTATATATATATATGTATGTATATATTTAGAATTTAATGATTTTTTCGGCAGACCTTGACTTGTATAATATATACTATACGCATATATATAAATATACGTATAACAAAATAGGAAAAACCTCGTGTGCTATTTCCTAGAAATGTTTAGAAAAACTAGTTTCTCAAAGCAGTGGCACTACGACAAAGGAAAATACATCTCAAAGTTTAAGCTCGAAAAGTCGTAGTAATGAGGAAAAGCAAATTCGGCCGAGGGATCTGTTCAAATTAAAAGCTTCTGGATAATGTCCAACGAAAAGCAAACTTCAATTTCCCCCTTTCCACCCTTTTCTACTAACCCGTGTATTGCTACCCTGTTGAAATCGTTTTCCCCAAGCTCGACAAAAATCAAGTATTTGTTTTTTCTCCTTCTTCTTTATCTTCTTCTTATTTTTCTCTTTCATTTCTTTGTATTTTTATTTCTTTTTTATTTTTTTTTTTTAACGTTCCGTTGTATATTATATCGACACATTCTCATTTCTTAAACCTACGCGTTTCGAGACTCTTTCGTTCGTTATTCTTATGCAAATGTGCTTTTTGCATGATATTCTCGAACAACGATTACTATGATGAATAGTTGAGAAGAAGAGGAAGAAGAAAAAGGAGAAGAAAAGTAGCGAAACGCATTGAAAATATTCGAGACGGGACACGTGCATGAGAAATTTTCCAAGTGCAAGTCTAGACACCTTTAAATACTTTCTACCGTTGATTTATTGTTCATTTTCTATGCAATTAGCGTGAAACCGCTTATCGATTTTCTCGAGTTTCTTATTAACATTCTTTAACATTAAAATTATCGAGACAATTAATTCGTTGGATTAATAAATTATTTTATTATTATTTCAAGTTCGTTATGAATATAAATTTGAAGAAGTTAATGAAAATATTCATTCTAAGAAATTTTATTCTAAGTTCTTTTTGGCTTCTTAGGAAGAAAACGATTTTCTGATTAGAGATTGAAAATGGTTAGGAGATTTTTGTTAAGAAGTAAAAATAATATTACCTCTGTTTTGGAACAATAGTTTTCACTCGTATCGATATTGATTTACGATTTTTTGTTACTTTACAGTGAGACTTATTCTTTCTGGTACTTATCCAGTTTAAGTTCTGTGTAGCTTTTGGAAAGGAAATGATTCTTTAATTAGTATTTAAATGATATCGGTTTTGGTTTTAAAAACAGTTGTGAACATTGGAAAAATGATACAGCTGTTATGGTACAATAGTTCTCATTCATATCGATATCAGTTTTGTGTGTGTGGCTGCATATTGGTTCTATAACTATTATTTTCTAGTTCTGTAAAAGTTTTGCGTCGATTCTAGAGCCGAAATATTTTATAATCAATATTATATCAGTTTAATATTGATTTTTTATAAATTTTGTATTTGTTCTTAATCAATTCTATATTAGTTTTATATTAATGTTATATTGTTTCTGTATCCTAACTGAACGATACCAATACAAAACCAAAAACATAATTATAGAATCAATATAATATTGGTAACATTTTAATAATATTATTTCGGTTCTCATAACTGTTTCAAAAATTGAAATCAATATCATAATTATTTTCAATCCTTGATATCAATATTTATATCTATTAATTAATTAATTTTTTTTTAATTTCATTGGACGATCTCAAACGAATCTTTCTTCGTTTCCATTTAAACAATTTTACTTCTATTCTTTTTCTTGTGTGAACTAATATATAATTGAATTTGTAAAAACCAATTTGTTCGTATAAACATAAAAAAAACTTACATACATACTATGTAATAGGGAAAGGTCTTAGAGGGAACGTGTAAAGAAGTGTCTATGAGTTCGCCAGGTCTTTTAACTGTCTACTGTTACAGGAATAGATCTCTTTCGAAATAGGTACTCCCCTAAATACCTTTCGACAATGATCGGCTCGATCGTCATTCGAACGTGTCACTGTTTCTATTCTCGAACTTGCCGTTTGAAACAATTAAAACTAATTTGGGTTATAGAAAATAAAATAAAAATAAAAAAGCCAAATAAAACGTATTAATGGTTCAATGTCTTTACAGTACGCCCTACGTGGTTACACTCGTTGTTAACGATCGTACATCCGGTGCATTAGTATAATTAATCTACTCGCCAGCTCGCGTAAAGAGTAAGTACGAAATTGAGCTTAATTTATACGTCATATTTTCTCTATCTTTTCTTTATTTAATATTTCTCATAAGGGTCTCTTTTATATTGTCTCTTTATATCATCCATTTACGTTATAATTTAAATTATAAATATGATTAGAATATGTTTGCTTTTTATATATATTTCTTTTTTTTTTTATTAAAGAGCAAATGAATATTCTTAGTCGAATAAATAGTATTTTAATTGTAATTTGAAGTAATTATTCTTCGATTATTAACTCAAATATATTAAATGCAAATTATTTTTCTTTTTCTAAGATTGAATTTTTCCCATGGCTTTTATCTCTGACCCGTGGAAATAAGCACCTCTTCTTCACCGAGAGAAGACAGTCGTATATACTTGTTTCTACACCATGGCAAACTTTCCATTTGGTGTTCCGGCAAACTTGAAAATTACACGCGTACCATGCACCGAACTTTCTCAGGCTATTACGTTAAATTCGTACTTCCGTTTTTCTTTTTTTTTTCTTCTTTTTTTCATTTTTTTTTCTTTTCCTATTTCTTCTGTTTTTTTTTTTTTTTCGTTCGTTCGTTCGTTCATTCGTTAGTTGGTTCGTTTTTCTTTTTCGCTTTTTGCTAAGTTCTTTCTATCTTTCTCTAATCTTACTTGGATTATTCAAGGGTTCACCATAAAGATGTAGATGAGCTAGGATAATGCTACCCTCTGGCAGAATAAGAGAATAGTTTGTTTCGAGTATTTCCATATCGGATAGCTAATAGTAATGTTCCTATTGTTAATGAAATTTACTTCCAATCTATATTGCGAATCTACGTTCGCAGGATTTCCAAAGTTGTTAGACAATTTTAACGATTACATCTAACTTTTATCTCTGATTTGTATTTCATCGTATTTTCCTCTAATCGAAAATTTTATTTCACATTTCGTCTTTATTTTTTTAGCGTAATCTTGAATTTTTCTTACCAACGACGAAGTTTAATGGAATAGTTAAAGTATACCATCGTGTTTGTTATACAAGATGAGACATCAAAACTTGTAATAATTTTGAAATTATGTGTTGAATGAAAATTAGTTTTATGTGAAAGTTATCTACTTTCTACTAACAATAAGATTACTTATGCAAATTAAATAACATTTTACTTAATTCCTTGATGATATTTAATCCCTAATTTGATTTTTTGGGCAAAGTAAGCAGAAAATATATTTATTATCTCGTTAATTATTACGTTTGAAATATTATATAAATGTTATGTAACAAATGTATGTCGTTTGAAAACAAGTTCTCTTTTAAATGAAAAATGAAATTTATCCGTGCGATTGTTATCTTAACAAAATAACTTTTCTATAAAATCACTTTTCTTTAGAGTACATAATATCAAAGTTATATACAAAACAATCGCGTAACTTTTGATTTTTGCTCTATAGAATTGGAAGGAAGGCCCTAGAGTAGGTTGGATTCATTCATATCTGATTCCGTTAGCGCTCCAATAATTTATTGATAGGTACATCGATGTCTCGAAGATGAAATTTGAGCATGTCGGTACATAACTAGGTCGTTGCTGGTGAACGAGAATGCAGTTTAAGATGTAGGTAGTACTTCTATAATCTTGGAATGTCGAAGTTTCTTTCATAGTCCTTTTGCCTGTCCTTTATTTTCTATAGAATATGACATAAGAATAGAAAGGTAATATTGATAACAATACGTTATAGGTTTCCTTCAAATTTATAATAGGATTCTTTATCATTCTTTCTTATATTATTGCGAGAAAAAAAAAAATAAATTTCATATTAAATTTTTCATTAATTAAATTCATTTATGTATATAGAATTTTTTTGGAAATTTTCGATAGGATTATTATAGTTCTATACGATACCAATAAAATAGTAATACGTTGAATGTTACATTTAACAATAAATTTACAAGCGTTAATATTGCATGATTTGTTAATGCTTAACAATAGATTTACATATTATTGTGTTAAAATTGTATACACTAAATTTGTAATTAATTCAATTTGATCAGAAAAGGATATATTTTTTTTTTCATTATATAAGTTCAAATAATTACTAATGAGTTTTAATCAAAATAGCGTATTCTAGAAATGTAAACTAATATTTTAGATAGAATTTTGTAATAGTTATAACATTTTATTGAATATTTTTCTTCCATTGATTTTATTTTTCTCATTGTGTCCAGAAAAATAAAGAAATCGGTATTTTTCTCTATCGTGTCGCCATAGAAGAAGAGGAAGTTATTTCGCCGTAGAGTTTTCGAAAGGAGAGTCTAGTAAACCGTCATAAAAGTACCTACCAACGTTCTACCTTACTTCTTCTTAGCTAACTTTTCTTTTGCATAACCGGATATTTCGAGCGTAAATTAACATCATACGCGGCTTTCAAAAACTGCTTTTCTTAGTCTTTTTAATAATGCATTTTCATATATGTAGAACTATCTATATACGCTTGATGGAATGTTTATCTAAGTATAAAAAGTAGTACATCGTAGGAGATAATCTAGATAAGAACAATCTTTTTATAATAAATTCTTCTCACGAAGGACGAAGAATATAAGAATATATCCGTGTATCTCTCTCTTTGTTAAATCTTTATTATTATAGAATTATAAGATCGTTGTTCGTGATGACCTCTTCCTCATCTTTTCTCTTTATGTGTTTATGTGTGTGTGTGTGTGTGTTCTCCTTGTAATTAGAAATCCATTCTTGCCCATATAAAGTAATAACATCCAGTTATGTTCATTCGAGCTTCCATATCGTATCTCACGTATGTACACGTGATTCGAACTTATGCGAAAACGATACGTCACTGACTAGAAAGATCAATACAAACAAAAATCTACTTACTTACTTGAGCAATCTAATCGCATTGAAAAATACATTGAATTTTTGTTTATCGGAAAATAATTGTTTTACATTGTTATATGACTGTTCTTATTGGAACAGTTACAAGTATTGAACAATTTTACAGATATATCACAGCATATTGGTTTCGATTTCGGCTCGATGTAGAACTGGTATTAGATTGGTTAGATATTGGTTCTATAACTGTAATTTATGGGTTATACAATTGTTTATTTTCAATTATAAGTATAGTTCAATAATTATTATTTTTCAGTTTTATTTCATTTACGCTTCGGTTCAGTTCGGTACAGAATTGATATTAAATCGGTAACTGTTTAATTTTATATAGAATCGGTATTATATTTGTTTCAAATAATATTTATAACTATCTGTCGGTTCTTAATCGGTTATGATTCGATTCGATACTAAATCAATATTATGTCTATTACATATCGGTTCTATAATTATTGTTTCTTAGTTATTTATTGGTTTTGTGTCTAACTTTAAATCTTTAACTGTAACTTCATATTTTATACAAACTGCAGCGAATGTATTATTAAATGTTTAATATATTATTTGAAACAATGTTAATTTTTTTTATGAGATCCAAACCGAGCTGTAATCGATACGCAACCAAAAACAAATTTCTTTTTTATAATCTAAACTACAAACTGATCTTTTTTAGGGAAGAATTGGTAGTTCTTTTATTGGTGAAAAAAAAAAGCAGTTATAAATAAAACGAATATGGAACAGAAATTATATCGGTTTCTTAAATTATTAAAATATTTTTCATTCTCTATTTTTAACCTTTATTTTTTTATTTTTTTTTTTTTTTTTTCGTTACTTATATTTTATCTTTTAATTTTCTCAATATCATTTGGTGACCTTAAACTCACTTTGCTTTTTTCCCCGTTTATTTATTTTCACATCTTTTCTTTTTCTTCTTAACCATTTTCTTTGTTATCTCTTCCTCCTTTTTGTTATTTTTTCTTTTATTTACTTTTTTAATTAATCTCATTCACTTGAAAGGCATTCAGTCTAAAAAAGATTAAAAAGGATGGTCGTTTGTGTGTGTATGTCTCTCTCTCTCTCTCTCTCTCTCTCTCTCCCTCACTCTTTCCTTCCATTTCGCTTTACAAATCGATTCGAATTAGAAATTCCCGAGATCAGTGAATGAGTAAACTTTTGTGAGAATGTAAAAGAAAATCGTAGAGAGACGTTCAAGTTTGTTCGTAATTTCTTTTAGTATTCCCTAAGAACGTAGATAAAAATCTTGGACGAATGTTACGGAAAAAGTAACGAAATAAGTTTCTTCGATCGAGTACAAAAAGAGATAAAGAAAGAAAAGAAAAGGAGAGAGAAAAAAAGAGAAAGAGAGAGAGAGAGAGAGAGAAAGAGAGAAGAAGAAAAAAAAAGAGTCGAGTGCAAAGTTTTCTTGAAACTAGAAAAAAAAAGTAGAAAATTCAAGACCGAGAGAAATAATAAAAAGAGTTTTCGTTGACCTGTATTGTAAATACTCTTTAACAATTTCGACCTTTCAGCTAAGCTTTTTCTAACTAGAGCGATAAGTCCTCCGGAATTCTCTTTTTTTCATTGATCATTTTCACAGAGAAAGTAACTTTCTTTTCAACGCGCAACCTTCTTCTTATTCTTCTTCTTCTTCGTTTTTTTAATATCGGTTAATCGGCGTTTTAAAGAAGAACCAGTAATTATCTCATAAATTGTTTATCTAGAAGATAAGATTCAACATTTATTTGCACGTAAGGAAACTTCTCGTTCCAATTCGTATAATATCTGTTATATTCTACTTCTTTTTTTTATTTATATTTGTTCAGTTATTTATTTTATTTTATTTTTTTTTTTATTTTTATCTTAGTTATTCCATTTAATTTATCAACATATGCATTTCATTTTATGAAAGTTCAAACATCTCTCTCTCTCTCTCTCTCTCTTTTTATATATATATTTTTTTTTACTTTGTATAAAACATCGGTGAGCAATTTTTGTTCTGTTATTAGCTAAAATTGAAAACTTAATATCTCAGATGAGGTACAATGAACGTATTATTAAATATTTTATATATTCACAACAAAATATTAACTTATGGCTGATGGAATTTGTTATTTTCGAAATAGATTTAGTTATTCGTGTTTTATTATTTTTACCTTTACGTATAAATATTCATTTAATAATTAATTAATTCCGTTATTTATTCCAAGCCATAAATAATTTTATTCGTACTAATTATGATTTCTTGGATTTTTATTTCCTGTAATTTATTTATCACTAATCCAAATTTCACTTCACATAGAAAAGAGGTTCAGGTATGTATCTAAAGTAGTCATCACGTGGCATGAAAATTGTTGAGAAAAATTGTAAAATATCCTTCTAATCTTATTTCTTAGCAAAAATACATTTAATTACTTTTATTCTCAACTATAAGGATGTAGTATATTAGCCAAGGACAAAACTATCATTTATTGTTTGCCAATTAAAAGAAATTCAAGTATGTACCAAAAATGGTATAAACGCGAACGCGTTAAGAAAAATTGATTTTTAAAAAAAAAGTAAGGAATAATTATTGTATAAAATATCCTTTTATATTATTTCAGAAAAATAACTCTTTTGTTCTTAACCATAAGGATTGTAGTATGTTTGCCAAGAATAGTATCGACGTGGCAAGATAAAAGGTGGTCCCATGATAGGCAGGGGAACGAGGAAGCAAAAGGTGGCGTTTAAGTTCTTCCTCTTTCTCTTTTATTTTCTAGAGATACAGAAGATCGGCAGTGCGTTGATGCGTCAAATACAACAAGCAAATATTTCCATATTTGTGTTATACGTTTCTTGTATGTTACTAGTAGATCTTTCTTTTTACGCTTGTTTCGTTCCGTACCAATACTTGCTTTACCTATTAAGTATATATCACTTTGTGTGTATAATATATACACATATATGTATGTATTGTACTTAACTAATTACATGTATGGTATATAGATCAGTGAATATCGAGGGAAAAAAAATAGGTAAACTGATAAAAGGTGTGGCCGATTGGTCAAATATATTTGGTTTCCTTTCTTTTTCTTATTGTTTTCTGCATAATATTCTGTTTATCTGTTATTTGTTCTTTCGTATTTTGTAAGGGATATGAGATCCTTTGATGTTATTGATAAATCTTATGAGAAAAAGGAAAGGATGTGAGATGGTTGTAGGTATAAACTTCCTATAATACGAAAATCTATATTATGTTTGTGAAAAAGAATAAAATATTATTATATTATTTGAATGGATAAAAGTAATATATGTATTATTATATGTAACATTTAGTTTTATATAAAATAAAGAATTTATTTTATAATTTAAAACTTTAGTTAATAATATATGAAATTTATTTAAATCAATATATTTTTTATCTCGTGGTTATATTAAATTTTCATTTTCAATAATAATACTACAAATTTTAAATAATTTTTAATATTTACTCATTTTCATTTTCACTCTCTCGTACAAGAATATTCTGTTTTTATATACTTTGTAATAATCATTTATTAAAAAAATATTGTGTTATATTTTTATGATAACGATTCGGTAGGTATATAAAAAAAAAAAGAAAAAAAATAACAAAAAATTTAATAATATTCAAACCATATTTTTTAAAAGAACACAAACGTATCCATTGTCATTAATAATACTATCTCGTTGCTGATCTTATATGTATGAGTTTTTTGCAATTACGTTGCATCGTTTTGTGAGAATCGAAATATTAGAAATAAAATGAGATAGTTTTTTTTTTCCTTCTTTTTATTTTTCTATCTCTGTTCTTTCCTATTTCTGTTCATTCATTATAGAGAATCAAGAAAGTTTGATATGCAACGACTAGCAACCGGTTATGGCACATTCAATGAATTTTATGATATATGCGACGAAAAATGGTACGAAAGACGAATAAAATTTCATCTCAACAAAAAAATATTCAACCTGCGTAATTTCGTTAAATGATTTAAAAGTTGATATAAAAGAAAAAATAATAAAAAAAAAAAAATAGATTGGATAGAATTTTAAGCCAGTTTTTTTTTCTTGTCGGGATGGAAAATAATTGAAAGTTAAAATGAATAAAATTTAAATTCCTTGTGACACACACACACACACACACACACTTTTTCCTAGTTCTTAATTTATCTATCTCTGTCACTCTCTTTCTGTTGATTTTATTTTTACGATTCGGAAAATATTTAATCAAAAGAATGACGTAGAACGAGCTAGTATTATTTCCCTTCTTTATTCATGCTTCTTAATAACTGTGGAACGTGTAAAATGTTGACGCTTTATTATGCCGTTAAGTTCACCAACTTATGGGTCAGATTTCACGGATTATCAACCAGCCCTTATTCCCTTTCTCTTTTAATACCTTAATTAAGATCTCAAAGTTCAACCATTTTTCATGAGCCCATTAAATCAAATGATTTTTTGTTCGCTGCTTTATAACCATTCTTAAGTGAATAAGAAAAAACAAGAAAAGCCAATATGACCCTTGACTTTAATTTTCCATGACCAAAAAAGAGTTTCATAGTGGGAAAACGAGAAAAAAGTATTCTCATTAATATACCTATTTACACATATTTTAGCGAGATTATTTAAACAAATAATAATAATAATAATAATAATAATAAAATAAATAGAAAGATAAATAAAAAGGAAAAATTACGTAGGATCCATAAGGTGTCTTAATAAAAAATAAATACTGCGTGGTAAGCAAGTTATTAATACATATTTTTAATCATTCTTCAGTCCAAAAAAATAAAAAAAAAATTAAAGTCAATATATCTCGTGACTTTATTTTTCCATGACCGATAAAAGATCGGAGGAAGGTTTTTCTGTACGAAAGACTCAAAACGCATTCCCATTAACGAAGTATATTTACCACATATATACATACACCCATCGGCAGATGGTAGAAACAAAAACTACAAGAAAAATAGAAATACAAAAAAAGATTTAAAAAAAAAATAGGTAGGATCGTTACGGCGATGTGAATCCTGCGTGGAAAGTAAAGTTACGCATTGGTAGGACATATAAACAGTACACGATATTTTTAGCATAACTCGTGTCAGATTTCTTGAACACTTGATACAGTGTAAACGCTCTGCTCTATGGCGTTGTAGACGCGGGGGTGGATGGTGGTTGCCATGCCTACGACTTCTTCCTCCCTCGTTTTATCTCTCTCTCTCTCTCTCTTTCTCTTTCTCTTTCTCTTCATGTTTGCGCGTTCGATACCTGCCAACTCGTCATGCCAATGGCCAAAGCGTTATTACCATTCACGGTTTTCCACTTTTTCCTTATACCCTCGAGATTCTAGTATATTCAGTTTAATGATTTTATGACACTATATTCTTTCATTTATTACCCACGATATTTATTCTGTCTCGACAATTATTTTCTTTTTTTTGTTCTATTTCTACTTTTCGGTATTTCTTCCATTCGATATAATTGTATCGTTTGATAGACGACCGATCGATTATGTTTTGTAAACACCAATGTACTTTGACAACTTGTTTTGTTACGTTTGAACAATATCGAATTTTTGGAGATTTTCGATAAGTGATTTGGAAAATTTGTTTTTTTATTTCTTTTTTTTTTTTTTTTTGATGGATAATTTGTGTCGATATATGTTAATATATATTATAATGTATAATTTTTTGGATATACCAATCGATTTTATTTTGTAAATACTAATGTACTTTTTGATGGTGTTGTTAATTTTGAACGATATCAAATATTTTAATATTTTTCCAAAATTTTTGGATTGCCAATCGTTTTTGACTTGGGAATCTTATAATTTCGTTCAAACTACAATTGAGATCAAATCTATTATGTAATTTTATATATTTCTTATTAAATTTTATTATATTTATTATTATTTGATTTTATTTGATATTTTTTGATTATTTGAATCGAAATGAAATTAATTGTATGGGATATAAGATTTGGATTTCGGAGAGGAACAAAGAAGTTTTAAGTCGATGTAAAAGTTACGACAGAATGTTTCCTTCTTGAATATAA
Organism: Polistes fuscatus; assembly: GCF_010416935.1. Taxonomy (NCBI): domain Eukaryota; kingdom Metazoa; phylum Arthropoda; class Insecta; order Hymenoptera; family Vespidae; genus Polistes; species Polistes fuscatus. Next base: position 5,938,121 of record NW_025113107.1, on the reverse strand, counting down.
AGTATTTTCTAGTAAAACCTTGAAGAAAAGATTTAAAATAGTCACGTAATTTTGATCGCTTTTCGATAACGAGAGTGGTAGACAGACTACGTAGTATCACTGATCTCAATTTCTTTTGGTTGGCAGTCTTGTGGCTCTTGTCACGTAGAAGATACAACGTCGAAAGAATATCAAACTATTTGACGGATTTCGGTTATTTACAAACTTCTGTGTTTTTTTTTTTTTTTTTTTTTTCATTCTTTTTTTTTCTCTATCCATATCAATAGAAAATGACACGCCTACTTTATTTTTCTCACATTCCTATTCTCGATGACAAGAATTTGAATTTTAATTAAAAATCATTTGTCAAGGACAATTAAATATATATATATATATATTCATTCGTAATATCTTTCTTTTTGTTTTTTTTAAACATAATTGTACGTAATAATATTTATAAAAAAAAAAAATAAGACAAAAACAATAAATGTTTGGAGTTCCTTTAAAAAAATTTCTCAATGTTTTCTCAACGAAATATATGCTGAATTGCTTTTTCGTTCGCGTCCTACAAATTGGATCGACATTTAATTGACTTAATATTGCATAATAAATAAATCGTACAGGAACAAGAACGATCGATACCGTTTCGGTCAATATAATTAGGTTCGCGTCATAAAACGAAATTATGAAAGGCCATGCATATTCATGAAGAGAGAAAGAGATGTATATATATTCCTGTATGTGTATGTATGTATACATATAAATATATGCATCTACGTAAGGTCATATTATGCAAACGTGGAAGCATAAGCAGAATACGAGCGTAAAATACACTGATTTCTCAAGTAATGCGTACTTGCAATAACGCTTATTCGTGAATACATACACATATACGGTTTTATTCGCTGTAGAACGTACGGAATAATTAAGTTCTCGCATATACATATATGTCCTTACATCGTATTATATACAACATATCTACAAATCTATGTATAAAAGTTATCCATGATGGTACGATGAACTTAACAAATCCTTGGAGACATTTCCAACGTCACCTAGCATTGATTCGAATCATTTTGTTTGATCGAAGTTACCATAGAACGACTTGGAACAAATTCTTTTGTCCTTTTTTCAAAACAGGTCATTCGTCAAATATTTCGATATATTTTATAATGTTAGAAATATTTGATAATGAAAATATTTGAACCCAAAAAAAAGGCCGGGACAAGTAGATCTGTTTATCGATTTTTAATTTTTTTATTATTATTTTTCTTTGAATTAATTAATTCGTGAAATATTTTTTATAATATATTTCTTCTTTATTTTTAATAAATGAAATTTTTTTTTTTTTTTTTTTCATAAAAATATAAGCTACACTGTTGTTAATAGATTACAAATAAATTGAAAACATTTAGTACTGATTGAATTACGAAATACCTTGTATATGATAACATACGAACGTTCGAATATTTCGAAATAAGAATAAAAAGTAAGACAAAATAAAGAAATTTGTATGATCATCGTCGTCAAATTACTATTCTCTATTTTTATTCAAATGTCACACGCAGACTTATTATGTTACGAGCAAGGTACGAGTAAAGTCGAGTCACGTTAGTAAGATAGAAAATTCTCTAAGGATGGTTTCGAAGAGATAAGAAGTGTCGAGTATAATTCAAGCTGGAACACATTGGGCACGCTAATTAGCCCATAATCTTTCTTAAAACGATTAGATTCTCCGCGCTTACGTAGTTATTCCAACTTAACTTTAGTTTCATGCATTTGCGAACTTAGAAATGAATGTGATTCCTTGAGAATGACGTTTCTTATTTTAAACGTGTCAGTAATAGTAGTAGTAGTAGTAGTAGTAATAGTAGTAGTAGTAAATAAGTAAGTGAGTATCTTCATTTCACAGTAGTATTCGTTGAGACGAACAGGTGCCTGGGATGGAACAAAAACGTTGCAGGCCAAAATTAAATGTCTTACGCGCGTTAGTTCTCGTTTGCGAACGTTACAAGACGAGAGAGTCACAGGTTACGTAATCAGTCCACCGTAATATTCACTCGCTGCTAATAAAACGTATATGGAAATATAATCGTTGAGAGAAAATATACACTTTGAAAGAAACAAAAGATACAAAAATATTTATCTTCGCGAATTTTGTTTAACGTTTATACGAATATACTGCAATTCTGTTCTTACTCGAATTTCTTTTTTTACACGATTTTAACACGATCTACCCAAATTTTAATAAGAAAATTTTGCTTTACCAGGCCACTTTATCTGAGTTAAGGGGTTATACGCAGTTAGGATTTTCAAAAAATCGATTTTTTTTTTTTTGCATTTTCGAAATGTACATATATTTAAGTATATTCTCTGAAAATTTCAAATCGATTCGACAAATATTCTTCACTTCATGTAAGCTGCAAACAAAAATTTTTAACTATGAAGTTTCTAGAAAAAATTCATGAAAATACGTCTTTTTCGAGCCTCGCAACTGCGTATAACCCCTTAAACAAAAAAGTAGTTTTCGATAAATGGAATATATTTTTTTAAACGCACAATTTTATACACGTATTCTTCGGTTACATATCTATCATGTAAAAACAGAATTAAATATAAAGAGATGAATTGTTTTTTGTAGTTAAATGAGATGATAAAACGGGATACGGTAATTTGTGAATTTATTGAAATTTGTTCGTTAAAAAGAAAGATAATATATATATATATTTCTTATCGCGTGAAATTAGTGTTATAAACGAATTAACGATACATTTTTTGAAGATACCAATCTCTGATAGCTAATTTCTTGGCAAGCTTTAAAGAGATGGGATTGGATAGAGAAATGAAATTAATTAAAACGACGACAAAGAGCGAATACTAAAATGCTTTTTCTTCTTTCTCTTTCTCTCTCTCTCTCTCTCTGTTTCTCAACTCCTTCTGTTTTGTCTCCTCCTCTATTTCTTCCACCAAACAATTTCCCCGGAATGCAAGATCTTCTACGAATGAGTTAAACCTTGCGTTCCTCCTTATTCACCATGATGTTCGGTTATTCGTACGTTCGCGTAATAGCTATTTCGTGTACGTTCCAAGAGATCTTCTGTCATCGTGATCTATATCGATCTTATCCATTTGTAATAGAGATAGATGAGTATTTAAATAAAGATGAGAATAGGAATAGGAGTATACAAATTGATAGACCTATCGTTTTACGATAACATTTTTATACAAAAATAAAATGATCGTTCGATTATCATTCACTATCACGGCTGAAAATAAAATATCTTCAAAAACAAAAACAAAAAGAAATGAAAAAGAAAAATTTCGTATCGTTTTATTCTTTATGATAATTCTGTGTGCGAATATTGCATAACTTAATAGAAATAATAAATTAAAAAAAACAAGAACAGCGTTGTTTTTGGTAAAATTCATTGCTGTATAGAAGAAAGAGAGAGAGAAAATAAAAAAACATTGTTATTTTCATGTGTATGAGCCAGGTAGAGGATGAAAAATCTTAAGAGAGAGAGAGAAAGAGAAATTTGAGAACACCGATCTTTTATTGCATTGCGATCGTAAACAAAATACTTAAAAATAAGAAGGAGGGGAATAAAATAAAATAAAATAAGAAAAAAGAAGAAAGAAGATGAGGAGAAATATAAAGAGGAAAAGAATCGAGAGACCTCGATGATAATAGTTTGAAGAAGAATAGAGCCACCCTTTTGATATCACAAGATATAGGGAAGATAGATGAAGGATGTATATATCTATGCGATTTAATGCACATACTTGAACGATCTTCTTGACCTCAAGTATTGCTATTTAATCTTCCTACGTCATTCTGGTGACCTTTGATTAGAAGGTATACAACGATAGTGCATTATATAGTCAACCGATAGAAAAGAGATAGGAATAGGAAAGGATGGAGGAGAGAAAGGAGGGGTAGATAGAAAATAAAGCCTTTTTGAAGATTCTCTAGAGTCCTCGTGAAATAACATTCTATTATCCTTTCATAAAGCTTGAATCGAAGAGTAAGTATATACACACGTGTATATATGTACACACACGTAAGTGCATTTTTACATCGTACATATATTTTAAAATAGAAAATCTTACGAAAAGGGATGTTATCTCTAGGGATGGATTAATGCACATTTCTATTTGAATTCTAAAAGCAAATAGATAACCTCGATAATAAGGAACCGTGTATCATTTATGGAGATAATTAAAAATAAAAAGTATTTTTTTTTTCTTTTTCATGGACATATTATTATCAATCATTTCCGTAACTTTAATGTTTTCTATTTTGTGTGATTTATACGTTTATATATATTTAATTAAAAGTTAATTCTCGTTAGGTATAATTAGTCATTATTTAAATAAACGGCTCTATAGTTGCAGCCTAAGATTATCCTTGGTTTGACTTTGCTACGTGAACTTGAGCTTGGAACATGTGCCCAAGAGGTTTGCCATTTCTTGCCATTTTCGGGAAGGGACTGGTCTCGAAGCAAGTATTGGCTTCCAAGGTGAACAGGAAATACGAGCAGATGGTACGATGTATTCCCTCTCTCTTTCTTTCTCTTTCTCTTTCTCTATTTCTTTTTTGTATGTCCTTTTATTAGTCGCAACTTTGAAAACACGTTAAAAAGAGAACAGAGACCTGCTTATTTATATATAGTGTATTACTCTAACGTTTAGAAAGATACGATCGTCTTGTTAACGATAAACTGAGGATAAGAAAATGAATTGATTGATTTTTATTTGAAGTGAAATATTACAAGGACGAACACTTTTTATCTTGACTGTCTTTTCTCGTGGTCCTGCCGGTAACTTGGAAAGGGAAGAGCAGATAGTAGAAGGGAAAGCTAAAGAGAAAGAGAAAGATAGCAGGATAGCAGGATAGCGAGTGCAAGAAGGGTCGCGAAAATGGATCGATAATCCGCAGGTTTATATGCCTCTGCAGTCCCGGCAAGGTTCGTCCTGGAAAATTTATTTGTCTACGTCTCGTTGGTCGTAACACTTTTACCCTCAGTCCAGGAAGTAACCAATAATTTAAGTCTCCTTTGAATAATACATTACGAAAGAATACCTTTGGTTTTATTATTTTGTTTGTTTAGTTTTTTCTATTCTTTTTTTTTTGCGCTGGAAAACTATTCAACGCAATTACGATTTTCTCATTTCGTTAGGATCTGTAATATAATAAATGTATTTTTGTTTTACATTGGTCAATTGTATGGTCATGACAATATTTAGGATTTATTGATTATTCAATTTTTAATTTATAGATTAATGATTAAGGGTTGAAAGGTTGATTATAAAAAGTAATTGTTTTTAATTGCTATATATCGGGGTTTCAGTTGTGTTATGGATATGACAGTTTTCGTCTATGTCAGTTTTAATCTAGGGTTTTTTTTTTAATGATATTGGTTTTATAATTGTTTTCTTTTCGGTTCTGTACCGTACCGTATATTAACCGACATAGAAACGAATTTTATTCGATACTATATTGGTTCCATTCTGGTCCTATAATTGTTATTAGATATTTCGGTTCCATATCGGTTTTGGTTCGATGAAAAATCAAATTTTATCTGATACTATATCAGTTCTATATTGATTCTATAATTGTTATTTCTTGGTTTTAAATAAATTTTTATATCGGTCTCGCAAATTAGTATCGCTTTTAAGAAACCTAAATCGAAACTATAAACGATATATGTGAGAATCGTTGTATCCATAAATGTAATAAAATTATATCGATTCTCGTAACTATTGAAAAAAACAAAATCTATATTATAACTGTACTAACCATTCTGTATAATGACGTATAAATACATGTATACCTCATTCGATTATCTCACGTTTAATAACTACTAAAAAAAAGGAAAAAAAATCAACATTCGTTTCGTCCGGAAAATTTTAACGGAATTTTCATCATCTTGTTCGAAAATTCTGTTAACTGCGGATTAGGAAGAGGGATGAAGGCTTAGCTCGCAAAAGTCGAGGAACTTATGAGCTATACAGCGACGAGCTTACCTCGTTATTCGGCGATGGTAAACTCGACCAATCCGGTACAACGAGGTAACGTCAACATTACCCAGCAGCAACCTGCCTCCAACTCTCTCGGCTTCATTCTAATCTTTGCTTGGCAAACACTTTTTCAAGAATGAGAGTGATAGAGATAGGGTGAAAAAATGGAACAAAATGAAAGAGAAAAAGTGTGTGTGTGTGTGTGTTGTGTGTGAGACTCTAATGTAAGATTTTCTTCCTCACAAGTTTTTCCTCATCTAGAAACTTCTTAACTTCTTTTTCATCTTCCCTTTCATTTTTCAACAAGCAAGATAAGACTTTACGACCTACTTAGATTAATTACGTCACTTTTTTTCAAATCTTAGTATATTTAGATATTCTCTCTCTCTCTCTCTCTCTTATCGTGATAATATCTTTCTTTCTATCTTTTCTTTTTCTAACTAAATTCACTCTCGCCGCGTATCATAACTTTATATGGACTTTTGAACGAGCACAACGTTTTACGATCACGATTATGGCATACGCTTCTTTTAAACGATGCGTATACCACGTATCTATGCAAGTATGTATGTATGTATGTATGTAAGTATGATATGTAGGCGCAGGTAAGATACGTGCATAAAAATATGTAGTAAAAATATATATGTAGATGTTCCTTCTTTCGAGGAAACTTTACTGACTGCTTTTTCGTATATTTTCCATCGTGAAATAAGTAAACTCGTTTTACTATTGGAAAATATTTATTTGGCTTGTTTTATAACGCTACGAGCTATTAAATGATTTTATATTATTAATCGTTATAATTGATGATGATATATTCGCTTAAATGATATAACGCATGTAAAGTTATATTAATGATAAACGATCTTAGTTGATTCAATTAATTGACTTAATTTAACGGTAAGAGAAATTAATTGTAGAAAAATTAGGTCGCAAAACGAATCGTGAGTTTTTAATGAAGGAAAAAAGAATTAGTGAATTTTTAACGATGACGATTATTTTATTATTCTTTTTCGAAATCAATCTAACGACGACGTAATAATGTAACATTTTACGATCATTTGTACAAAATTTCATTAAAAAGGAAAAACAAACAATTCAAATAATAATATTTTGCGTTTTTCCCAACGAGAAGGTGATTCATCTCGAAGCATAATTTTTTTTTTTTTCTTTTTTTTTATACTACATCATTTTTTCGCATTCTTCAACTGATACTTAACTGTAGTTAACGCTCTGATAAATATAAAAAACTACACGGCACGGCACGATTTCGTTCCTGTAAAACGCGATGACTTATACGCGTGAACTCGTCTAATAGCAAAAAAATGTATACGTATTGGGTGCACCTATGCGCGTGTTATTTTTCTTTTTTCTGCAATCATTAAAAATACAGAACTCCACATTCTGATTCTCTTTGCAAATCCATTGAGAATGTAATACATAAGTAGGATATGATGTGACGAGGAAAAGCTAAGCAGACAGGAGATACACTTTCAGAAATAGGAATTCTCTTTATTTACCAGCCGAGAAATTTGCATCATGCCAAGAAATAAAGTAACAGATACTAACTATACGTTACATTATTTTTCTCTGGTTTCTCGTTGTGTTGCTTTTTTCCTTTCTTTTATATACCATAAATCTATCTCTCTTTCTGTTTTTCTTTATTAACTTTTATATTTTTCCTTATATTTGTTATAGAGTAATATTTTTATTTTTGCTTTATACAATCCTTTATATTTTTTTCTTTGACTTCTCAATACAATCGTAAATTATATATGCACTTGCTGTAAATATCTTGCTTTCTTTATTATTTTTATATATATATTTTTTCTTCTTCTCAATGCAATCGTAAATTATACAAATTTAATATATATTAAATTTATTATATATTACTTTATATTTTTTTTTTCGTTTTCTTAATAAGATTGTAAGAACAAAAATTTAGATGAAAAATATAAATACGTTGCTTCGTCAATTATCTGCTTCATCATCCTCGTCATCATGATCGCAAAAATAGGAAAGGGAAAAGAAAAAAAAAAGAATGAAAAAGAATTGTGCTTCTTCTAGTCTTATAAGCATATTCGAGTAGGTTTTCCAATGACATAAGATAGGAGTGGATGAAACGAGTTAACTACGACGATAAAAATCTTTTTTTAAACCAACAACAACAATCGTCATCGTCCAGTAATTGTAAATTATTATTTTCCTGATCGTCGTCGACTCGTTAAGTATAATACCGATTGTTGCTCGAGTAATAACGATAAAACGATATCGGTTTGAGTGTTCAAACTTAAGAGAGAAAGAGAGAAAAAGAGCATTTGACCTCTCGAGTGTTAGCGAGCGTGTCGAATTGAGGCTTAATGATCGGAGTATATCATTTTTATCCAAGCCACTTGGTTCGTGCCTTGCATATATATATATATATATAATATATAATACCTATGCTAACACGAAAGAAAAAAAAGGAAAAAAAATGAGAAAGAAAATAAAACGGAAAAAAAAAAGAAAAATAAAGGAAGATTAATTAATATATGAAAGTGAAATATCGATAAGACTCGTGTTCTTCTTAAATGGTTCGAATTTAATCATCATTAACAAAGATAAATGACCACAGATGGGTCAGTAATTATGACAATGGACTAATTGTGTGTTCAAAAATGTACCCACAAAAATTCCTTTTATGATTTATTTTACAATATTAATCTTTTTGTATTCAAAGTCGTATGCGACAGTTGTTATTTTTATATTTTGTTGTTTTTCATCTTTGTCTAATTAGCAGAATGGTGGGCTCAATGCATTTGTTACAACGTTATTATGTTACATAATTATAAAGTTATAAATTTATTGATTTTGTTGTTGTTGAAACGAAATGTTTTCTTTTTTTATTTTATATTTTTTATATACTGTTAGTAATTGTAAGTGACGTAATTCTCAGAGGTAAGATCGAAGAGGAAGATCGAACGTTCTTGCAGACACCGGATAGACGTCAGTCTATCTTCTTCTTCCTCTGTCTTTTTATCTGTCTATCTTTCTATCTATCTTGGGAATAGAGAACGCGGAACGAAATGTAATTCGAATCCCTATAGGAAGTATGTAATCTTAAGAAGACGTATTTTAACTTTAACCTACGGCTTTTTGTTTAACGTTAAACAAGACTTTCCTTTTTCTCCTTTTTTTTTTTTATTAGGGAGGATACTTAATTGTTTACTATATTATTTTTGTTTATTAGGATATTTAAATGTATGAATATATTTATTCTTTCTTTTAAGACACCTAGAACATGTTAACATATACATCGATATCTAACTTTTACGAAACATACATAGATTTCTAAATTTCACTAAACCTGCATCAGTTGCGTACAGGTTCTTCTCATTACAAGTTTATAACAACTTTAAAACACATGACTTTGTTCTTTACCACGATGGTAATTGCTTTTGATACTGAAGTTGAATACTATTTTGTACATTGCAATACGTATCACGAAATTCAAGAAATTGATGCAAACATGAAAATTTAGATTTCAACGAAATCTGCATGGGTATCAATTTCAGTTTGCTTCCACATTACTGATTCTTCTCAGTTTCTCGTCTGATGCAGATTTACCAATCTTGAACCTATATATATATTGTATCATGAAACTTACCAATTGATTCATGCATCAAAATTGGAATTTGTTCAAAACGTCCATCAGTTTTAGTTTCAATTTATTTCCACATTACCGATTTTTGTTCAATTTATCGCCTGATAACAATGTTAGAATATTTCATTTTTTCCTGAATTGATGCAGGTATCAACACTTTAGATCTCGTAAAAACCTGCATGAATTCCAATTATATTTCATATTATTTATTTGTCTCAGTTTGTTATTTAATAATGTTCAAACGAATACTTTTTTTTTTATATTAATGGAACTTATTTTTTAATGCCGATTTACCGATGCAACATGTATTATGAAATTTAGAAATTGATAAATGCATCAAAATGTTTTATGAAATCTGCATCAATTTCAATTCAAAATTTATCGTCTTGAAACGTATAAAAACGTTTTCCTTGTATCGATGAAAGTATCTGTTGCTACCGATTTGATAATGTCAAATTATATATATGTATATTGCAACATGGTGTATCATAAAACTAAAGAGTAGTTGAATACATTGCAACTTAGGCTTATTGAGCTTACATCATTTTAAATTAGTTTCCACATTACTGATTTTCAAAGTCTAATCGTCTAATTATATAGTTGAAATGTGTAAATACTTATCTCCTGCATCAATACAAATTACATTCTATTCCGATTCACCAATGTCAAATTGCGTATCTACTACGCAACGTGTATCATAAAACTAAGGAATAGATGAATGCATCGCAACATGTTTCAACGTGTATAGATGATGCTTTCACGATTGGACTTTTACCTGAACGATGAGTCTTGCTTTTCACATTGCAAAATGTGTTACGTAGTTAGTTGATTTAAGTGTTATACGATCGATCCTTTATGTCGTACTATAGGGTTTTGTCTGAAAGGCAGAGATAAATAAAGATAAAACGAGTTAAAGATGAATAGAGAGAAAAAGAAAAGAAAAGAAGAACATTTTCTCTTTATTTTCTTCTTCGTTTTATTTTTCCTTCTTTTTCTTTTTTCTTTTCTTTTCTTTTCTTTTCTTTTCAACCACTTTCCGCATCGCTCGCGTTTATTTTAACCGCCACCAAAGTCTTTTCTTTCTCTTCACATTTGAGCAAGAACACTCATAGTTGGTTCGCGTATCACGTAGCTAAAACGTCTCGTTGATTCTTTTTGACAATACGACCGGTCGTGCAAAACTCGTCGTCCACTTGGAAGGTTCAATGAGCCGAAGAAGTTACCGTAGGACATCTTAGCTTGAGTACAATCCAGAATTCATTCTCTTATTATCTATCTTGTTCTATCATTTAATCTTTGTCTATATAATCCCCTTTTGCTAGAAAACCTTGACAGTGACAACGTTAGGAAACCTTATTCGAGCGTGTTCCGAAGTATCATATATCGGACATTACTCCTAATCTTTGCCATCTTATTGATCAATTTTTCAAAAAAAAAAAAAAAAAAAAAAGGAACATAACGAGATTTATTTCTTCACGATACGTTTCTCATCTTTGACAATTTAACGAGATACATATTTTCTTTAGTGTGGTATATAAATGTATTAATTGAATATAATTTAAATCGTTAACCATTTAGTGTAATTTGTTGATATTTTTAACACTAGAACCATCCAAAATTAATCTATTCTTATTTTCAATAGATCAATCAAAATGATTGGTTATTGATAAAATGTATTATATATAGAATAATTATAATGTTTTTAAATTTTCATTCAATGTTAATCCAGAATAAAGAAAATATTAGTAATAAGAAAAAGTATATTCATAACATTATATATCTGATCTGTAATGTGTTAAATTAGTTTATATTCATTTTGTTGTATAATCCAATAATCAATTACATTTAAAAATTAATTATGACATTTTATTTAGAACTTACTCAATACTCCGTGTTATTTCTTTATATATTTATTAACATTGATTTTAAAAATATTTAGAAAAAAATAATAGAAGAAAAAGCTTTTAAAAATAATGAAAATAATAATATAACTATATGTGTCCACATAATTATGAAAGTGGTCTAAGTCATATATTTCTTATTTCGAGATATTTAAAGGGTTACATTTAAACGTTAAATGAATTCTATATAATATTGAAATAACAAACACCATCTAACGGTTCATTTTTGACAATATCGTGAAAATTACATTGAATTCATTTAGTTTTAAATAATGTGGTGTGAAATAACTAATAAACTCATTCGTTTTTTTAATTTTGACTTAGACCACTTTTATAATAATAATAATTATTTCATATAATTTAATAATTATTCATATATAGCAACGAAATATTAACCGATTTTCTTGAGATTGGTTTGGCAAGTTGAGTTGAACAACCCTCTCTGATCTTCCCCTTCAATTTTTCAACAAAAGGAGTCTGAGTAGTCGCGGCGGTGAGTCTTGGCAATGGCGGTTATGTGAATTAAACTCGCACTTTTCTTTTCTTTCATTTTTCTTTTTTTGTTCCTCCACTCCATTTTTCGTATCTCAAGCATAACCAACTTGCAGTGATGCGTAACGTGCGTGGATACGTGCGTATGTGCATACGTGCGCGAAGAAACGTGACGATAGCAACGCAATTCTTGTGCATCGAAAGAAAATGCACTTACTGGTGGAGAGTAGAATACTTGTTATAAAAAAAAAAAAGAAATGAAAGAAAAAATCGTTCCCAACGACTATGACGACGACGATGACGAGTACTCGTGGCACTTTGCGGAAAAAAATACCTCGTTAACTAGACCCGCGAAGTAGGTAGTACCACTCTTTATCCAAAGTAGAGTCGAAAGTAATCGTGGTTCTGTTGCTGCTGCTGCTGCTGCTTCTTGGCTATGAAGTAAATCGTTCTGAAAAAGAAAAAAGAAAAAAAAAAGAGAGGAAGAAAAAAAATAGTTTGGTGCCAAAATTTGTTAAACGAGAGGATTAAATGTCACCCATGAACAAATGTTTTCTTTAGATTCTTGTTCTTTCTATCGCTATATCGTAATTCAATTTTTGTCGAACCAAACTGTGTTAAATATATATTTTGAAAGTAAATATATTTTTTTTGCAACTAGAATTGTCTTCAAAATTCTATATCTTTTTTTTTCTTTTTTTTTTCTACACAAATTTTCATAATTATTAAAGAAATTAATTATGCGATAATTAATTCAGTCCTTTTTTAAAATTCATTTCTACGTCTAATGATAACGTTTGATAAAGAAAAGGAAAAAGAAGAAGAAGAAAAAACCAAACATAATTATTTTAAAGAAACTTGTTAAGTATTAACTACGTGTATATATATAATTTAACGTCAACGTTTAAAATGATAATAGTAAAAGATCATAATCAATATCCTAACAAATTATTTAATGATAGTTGTAAATTTAAATGAAATTAATAGGCAACGATTGTGAAATTTTAAACGATAACCAAATTAAAAATCTACTGTTCGCATCACTAACAAACCAACAAATGTGAGAGTTCCGTTAAATCATAATTCGCAATTGTAAATGATCATATTTACAATTAGTTAATAACATCATTGTGTGCTCTCGGATCTAAAGAATAAGGAAATCTAGAATCGAACTCTTGAGATCCCAAATTTAGAAGAAAGTTCTTTGTATTGTGAACACTGTGACCAAAGAAATATGCGAACTTTCCTCTCTTTGTTCTTACTGAACTCAAATTCTCTCTCTCTCTCTCTTCTTCTCAATATCTTTATCATTTATTTTTCCTTAAACGAATATCAGCTAATGTAAGTTAAATTGGTGTTAAAATGATTGAATAAAGTAGCAATATGATCGTTGATAAAAAAACAATTAGGATCGAATCGTGGCCGATAATAATAACACTCTTGCTTTAATTTACTATGTAAGAGTGAAATAAATAGAGAATAATGGAGGATGAAATAAAATAAAAATGAAAAAAAGGAAAAAAAAAAGAAGAAAGATCTCACGAGCGCGCATGCACGCACGCACGTGCGGGTCACATGCGCAATCGGATGCGCGCGCGCGCGCGCACGCGTATTCATTGCGCGTGACAAAGCGTGAGAGAAAGACATATAACAAGGTGCTTGCAGAACATTGCAGTTTTGCGGCTTGCAGCTGCCACGAGAAATTCCATTCTCTCTCTTTCTCTCCCTCTCTCTCTTTCTCTCTCTCTCTTTCTCTCTCTCTCTATTATTATTATTATTATTATTTTTTGTAAATTTCTTTCTCCGTAGCAACGTAAAAGTGGGATGTAAACGTCGTTCGTGCTTAAAATAAAACGAGCTTACTCTTCTTCTTTTCTTTTCAACTCATTTCAAAATTCTTACTCACGTTTGATGATCTTTTACATTCAGCTAATTTTGTTTAATTTTTTTTATATACGATACACTTACGAAATCGATGCTGTATCATGGAAATTTTGTATTACTGTCAATCTATATGCATTTTTATTTCAAACGGTAAATGTATATGTATATGACTCGTGTATAAATTTTACATCATATATATTCTTATATTTATATATTTATATAAAATAAAAGAAAATAAGTATAAAGAAATGACACAATATATTAAACTTATAATAAAATTTATATTAATACAAACACATTATATTAAGTGTAAGTATAATTTTTTACTTAACGATGAATAATTTTTCGATGCGAAATAATATTTCAAAAATAGAAATAAGATTTAAAAAAAAAAAATAAAACATAGATATGTGAATCGGTTGAAAAGTTTTTACAACGTTAAAAACATTTGTTTGTCTGGCAAACAAACTTTTATTTTTTTCTAAATAAAAGTTTTTTCGTTGAGGCCTAGAAATTTTCAATACACCCTCGTATATTAATGAGACTTCAAAGTCTTATGATGTTATAAAGATTTTATAGCTGATTGCAATAGTATAAAAAAAATTAAAAAAGAAATAGAATCAATTGAATATGTGATAGAAGTATTCGATTTTGTTGTTCATTTTTTTATTGTTTTATGTTATATGTTAGTGAAAACCGTAAGTAGAGTTTTACGTGTATTACATATGTAATATACACAAGGTGAAATGTCAACATATACCTAATACTTCGGTGAAAGACCGAATATTTTGTTATATTCTTATGCACTAATATTTCTGACATATACCAAGAAACTATGTGAATCTTGATATTCTCCAATTTCGGTCTTTCACTATAACATATATACAGCAAAGTTGAATGATTCCCAGGGGTCAACAAGCTTTAAAGTTAATCCAAAAATCTATGGAACCTCTATCGATGCAGTTTAACACATTGTCTAACGTTTATAATACCACATCACATATCTCTTTCTTTTTCATACCAAACACATATGTACAGACACTTACTCTTGATTCTCGATTCGTACATATTCGCACACAGTACACCATACAATGTATTATGCATTGTTCTGTAATTGGACAGGACGAGTGAAAGGGAGCGTCCGCTTGTACCATATCATATATGTGCATGTATTTATATGTGTGTACGTGTATATTTCATACGCTTACGTATAATTCAGACTGAGAGTTGGACAGTGAAAGATATATATCATCTTTAGTAGTCGTGTTATCTTATTTGCCTAAACAATGAAAAGCCTGGACTATGAGACATTTACACACACACAACACACACACACACACAACGTGTTCTCGAGTACAATGATTTCGACGAATCCAAACTGGATTTTAATGGAATGAAATTGAAAAATGTATACTTGCTTAGGTTAGTGAGAAAGAGGATGACTTTTTGTGTGGGTGTTGGATAGCGAGCAGTGTAAATATCGTAAATTAACAAGACGGATTCGTGAGTCGTAAAATTACAGGTTCAAGGATAAATAAAGGACGTACATATAAGGAGACACGACACGTCTGACTCGTAAGAACGTCATCTTAATCGGATGTCATTAAACTTTGAGAAATCTTATTAATAATATATACATATGCATAGGACACATAAAATTGTGCAATATATTTATGTATAAAATTGACGATGATTGTGACAATGGCATAAGTTGAAACATCGGTAACGTTCGTATTATCATTTAGTATTTTTATTGCAATTATTTATAATATAAATTATTGAAATGAATTTTTGTAATTTGTGTAATTAGGCTACTGTAACAATTGACGACATATATGAAATATTATAATATTTAATATTTATTCAATATTTTTCATGATTCGAAATTTATACGATAATATTAATGGTAACATCACATAGTATTATATCGTTATAAAGTATTTTTTAATTATATATTATATATATTAATAATTATATTTAATTTAATATTAAATAAAAAAGTAATACAAATTTAATCATTCGTTTTTACTTGAATAATGATAAAAATGTTACCGGCATAGTGGGAAATCCGGCAATGCTAGCAATTCCCCGGCATTGTCCTCAATGCAAAGCGTCTTTTGACAAAGTCGGAAACCGAAGCATTTGTACAGACTTTTCCTAAGCATTGAACATAATTGTTAGACATTCTACAGAACACCAAATGCTACTTAGGCAATATTGAAAAGAATACATTATCGGGCAACAGGCATATATATACGCAACACCCCCTCCCCCCCCACAAACACCCATACCCCGCTCCCACACATACACACACACAAAGCGAGCATGGTGTGGGTTGTTGAGACTGTGCGACTCATTTGTAATTCTCAAGAATTTCTAAGAAATGAGAGAAATATGAATACATTTTCGACTTTGTCAAAAGACGCTTTGCATTGAGGACAATGCCGGGGTATTGCTAGCATTGCCGGATTTCACACTATGCCGGTAACATATACATATCATATACGCATACATATTTACTTATAGAGTTCGTTTATCGTTTAAAATAAAACAGTGATTCATTTGAAGGGAAAACAAAACAGTGGTCATTTAAATGGAGAATTAAATATTATTATCAACGAGGATCTTATCTTCGTTAATTTAAAATAATATCTCTCCCGAGATAATATACGTTATGAGCAGTCTCTTTCGATAAGAAAAATCGTCAATATATATATAACGAAATAAATATTGATATAGATGATACGTTCTTCGAATTAAAAACTTATGTTTCTATTTTCGTATCAATTTTATTTTTTTTTTTTTGTAATCAATTTTTCTCTCTCGTTCCACGTACTTCCTTGAACTTTGATCTTCAACGAAAAATACTTCCAAGAAGTATCAACCTTTGTATTTACTTGCTTTTACTTTGAAAGAGATAGAAAGAGAAAGAGAGAAAAGTTCGTTTGTACGTTGTAAAAGAGAGTATTACACGATCGTTCGAACATCGATCGTGTATCGATGGTGCCAAGAAACGTCCTTGACTGAGATAAACCACTCTTGCACTCACCTCGAAGGTAATTTTTCAATCTCGCTTTACCGAACGAACAGATTGATAGGTCTTCGTGCCAAATAATTTCTATGTGCCTTGCATTTTCAATTCGATATCGAAAGCTATGCAATTTCTTAGTATATTCCTTCCTTCCTTATTTAATTTTTCATAAAATTTTTCTTCTTTATTTTAAATTACAGAAAATAGCGAATAAAGTATAGTATTTGTTTTCCTTTAATTTAATTGCTGCAATTAATTTTATTTGTTTATCTTTTATATTTATTTATTTGGCAAATAAATCGAAAAGATGGCGGCCAATATTAGTGATTCCATTTATCAAACTTAACCTACATTTCGAATCGAAAATTTTAACATTATAATCTTTCTTCACAACGAAAGAAAATACACATGTGGTCTGATATAAATTTATATACTATGTTTATTTAAAAACAGTATAAATTTTCTTTATGCAATTTGCGCAATATATTTATTAAATAATATTATTCAAATGAAATAGTGTCAGTTACCTTGAATTCTGACACTTTAAAGAATTAATAATTTTTCTTTTTTTTTTTGTACCTTTTTTTATTTTTATAATAATTGAATATATATTTCGGATAATCTTCTTGACTAATAATTTTCTTTTAAATATTCCTACATATCAAAAATTATATTATTCAAATATTCAGTATTAATATTTCATCATTTTTCTCTTATAATCATTGTTTTATTATTTCATACGAATTTATTATAGTTTGTTGATGTATTCAATTTATCTTTACCTTTCCCTGTTGGTTAGGTCGTCACGATTCTCACCATTCACTTTGAAACATTTAGTTTGTGTTAGCTGACAGTAAAAGTGTTAGATTTAATCGTCTAAAAGACCCACAAAAAAAACAAAAAGAGAATGAAAGAGAGAGGGGGGGGGAAGAGATTGCAAACGGATAAAATTCGAGAGTGTTCGTGAATTGAAGCTAACTATTCTGAGAGATTATTTTCATCTTTAACTTTGCCTACGTCGTCTATTCGACGAAGAATATGATGAAAAAGTCTGAAATCTCTCGTTCTAAACGAGATTTGTTAAAGCTTCCGCTTCCGGATGACGGTGAAAGCTTCTTCGAGCGATCTCACGACACCTTTTTTTTTTTTTTATTCAAGACCCGAAGATGAAATGAAATAATCCAATGATAAAAAAAATCAACGATTTCTTTTCTAACACGATTTATTGATTTAGCACGTGCATAATAAAGTAATATTCCTAGACAATATTCACGG
The DNA here is from genome assembly GCF_010416935.1 of Polistes fuscatus. Taxonomy (NCBI): domain Eukaryota; kingdom Metazoa; phylum Arthropoda; class Insecta; order Hymenoptera; family Vespidae; genus Polistes; species Polistes fuscatus. The sequence continues at coordinate 5,919,895 of NW_025113107.1, read as the reverse complement.
TCTAATTTGCTTTTTAATTTTCGATATTAAACAGTAAGTAATCTACCGATTCAATGTATTTATGTATACATGTATGGTTATATAGAAACATATCCACAGATTCGAACTTCTACGATATAAAATTTCACTGATTATGATAGTACTCGTGAAATGTAAACGGTCTATTTATTCTTAACTTTGGTGAAATTATGAAAGGAAATGCGATTACTTTCTTAAAATATCTAAGAAATAAGAGAGACGATTTCGATGATTTATTATTGCGTTGCCCGAAAAGATCGTGAATATTTATAAATATATATGTATAATATTTTTATTTATTACATTTTTTTATCTTATTCACTTTTATTTATACATGTTATTATAAATATTATTTATATTATATATATATATATATATATATAATATTTTAATATTAATAAGATATAATATATTTATTATTTATATATTATATATATTATTAGAAAAAAAATTAAAATTTTGCGCAAGTTGAAGAATAAAACTTTTCTCTCTCTCTCTCTCTCTCTCAATTAATTCTTGTAAGTATTATAAATAAGATTATTGATTTCAAATATTTTTTGCTTTGAATTGAACACGAATTGTCCAGACACCTCATTAATAATAGATACTCGTAGAATCTTGTTGAAGAAAATTTCAATTAGAGAAGAGTTATATTCTTCTTTTTTCTTTTTTTTAATACTAACAGAAATAAATAAAGAAAGAAAGAGAGAAAAGGAAGATTAATCGATCGGGAAACTTGGGTGCTTAAATATAACAACGAAACTATTTATTATCTTCCACGCTTTTACCGAAACTTACTCCTCCTCCTCTTCCTCCTTCTCAAAGAAGAGAGAGAGAGAGTATCCTAAAAATATGGCACATACCTTTCTCTCGATGCTTACAAGTTTCACCCTCTATGTGGTGGTGCTTCTTATTTAATCACATTAAAGTATGATCGATACGCATCATGTTGCGTATATCAAGCTAACGAAGTTCACGTTAGATGGGTTCCGAGTTTAACATTTCGATCTCATTTTCCCGAACGAAAATACGACGTTTCGTTCCATTACTTATCTTACCTACTCGCATTGAGTGGTGGCGGTTCATCCAAAACTGGAACTTGAAAAAAGATTATCGAAAAGAGATCGAGTTCAACGACCGGAAAAAAACCTCCCACGAGAGAAAATAGAGATAGAATATATTCCAGTCGATAAAGCAACGACAAATTATATTTTTTTCTTCTTCTTCTTCTTCTTCTTCTACTTTAACGTCCTTGTCCCGATCATAAACGATCATTAGGAGTAATAATGATTAGGAATAGTCATGATAAAAAAGACAAAGAGAGAGAGAGAGAGAGAGAGAAAGAATCAATATACGATTATATTATTCGTGTAGAATGAACAATGAGATTTGGCCTTATTGTGCACTAAATACGACATCGTACGTATATAAGCGAACATTCAAATTAATAGTTCTCATTATTTGGCCTAGTGAATCGAGTAAGTATCGAACTCTTTCTTTTTTTTTTTTACTTCTGTCTTTTTCTAGTCAAACGAATGCACTATAGGCGTTTTGTTGATGCACCATTTGTTAAGAAGAACACAATCTGGCTCGCGAAGGTCGTCGATCATCGTTCCCTTTGACTTTGTTCAAGAAAATTGTTCTGAACAATGATATATTAGTGTAATATTGTGTAGATCGTATATCAGGGTTTCTTAATCTTTCTTTTTTTTTATGCTATCTCCAATATATTTGTTTTTTAAAATATACCAGTTCTAATGGGTTGCTATCATATTACTGACCGATCGCGAGTATGCACGTGTTTGCACATATTGATAACTTGTTAATATATTTAAAAATAATGTAATTAGTTTTTTAATATATAAAATATAAATTGTTAAATATATATATATATATATTTTTTTTCAATTTGTTGATTTGGTTCACTGTCATAATTAACGACTCAGATAATTGTAAAAATATAAAATTATATAATTCTTGATAATAATTATTTTTTTTTTTTTTATAAAAATTTTTCATAATCATTAATATTTGTATTCAAATATTAATATAGCAATTATCAAACGTTTTAAGTTTTTGCATATAATAACAGATCAACAACGTTAGGTACAGTGTAACATTTTTATGAATTTGATAAAGTGAAATCGCAGTATATTATTTTAAAGATATGACTTGTTACTGCAAATATTCTTGCAAGGTCTACGTGAACATTCTACCAGAGAACTTTCTAGAAATCTCTTACAAATTAATCACATTCTTCGTCTCGATATAAGTTAGTAGTTATCGTTTCAAGACCTATTAAATATTCAATGAGGTCCAATATTGGGCCGCAGGCTGTAGGTTAAGAAAAATGCTGTTGAATTGTATACAGAGTCGTTTGGAAGTTTCCAGGTATTTTAAAAATCAATTATACTATTTCAAGATACGAGCTAATGTTTTTTTTCACACTATGACAAGCTAGGCTTATAGTTTAACAATTTACACAAGGAAAACAAAAACAAATTAAATATCTAATTTGTAAAAATTCGAAAAAAAATGAGCTTCGAAAGTTTCGAAACAAAGTATACTAATTGATCTTTAAAAATCATTTAGAAAATTTGAGCTCAACCTATGCATACACATACAAAGTGAATATCTAAAACAGTGATAAGAATCACCTTTTTCCTTGAACTAAATACTTTTCTAAAGATTTGTCTGTCATTCTATTGTTAGGTAAAAAAGAAAAATAAAAAGAAACAAAATACAAAGCTAGTTTGAGCAAGCAGGAATCGATAAAAAGTACCTCTTTTCATAAACGAGTACTTGCTTCTTCTTTCCTTGTGGAAAAAATAGTATATTTACAGAACAAGTAAAACTACTACCTTCGCATATGAATAATATTCTTGATTTTTTGTTGAAATATTTAGAACAATGATAAGAGAATTTATTTCTATTTCGATTCTTTCTACCTTAGCATTTGAGATTTGTCAATTCTATTGTTAAAAAATAACCAAAAATTTGGCTCAAGCTTGTATTAATTGATTTAAAAGTTTCTCGTATCATAGCCGACTAGGATCTTATTCTATACTTATGTTAGTAATAATAGGAACAAGAGAAGCTTTTAAAGAATCGATAAGTCGAGCGTGTACCCGACTGCAACAGACAACAACCTACATAACTGAAGACACATTTGGATCGCGAGCTGGCAATAGCAAAGGTAACTTTCGTCAAATCGACGATATCCGATATGCCGTGTTAAAAAAGGATGAAAACAACAAGCAAAGAGGGGAGCAACTGGAGGAGAGTTTCATTCCTCGTTCCCTCGATTTTCAAATACTTGGCAAGATACCAAACTTGCTTCATCGTTTTCCTCCGAGAAATAGGAAGATAAAGAGAAAGATATAAAGCAACGTTGGCGACTTCTCTCATTGGATGTATATTAATGGGCAAGGCTCATCAACAGTCCGTTAAGAACGAATTTAACGATCCTTCCCAACGTATCGCATGGGTCACGCTTGTCCTACCCTTTTGCAGCTCGTAAATCCTCGACGACAACGACCAAGACCAAGACCAAAACTAGGAAGGAAACCCTTTAACCCTCGGGAAACGCTTTACTGCTACTCACGAATTCGTTGGTTATCCGGCCAAATGTGTTCACCAATTAGAGGTGCAAACTGCATGCGAGGTTAATGCATCAACAACTTAAGGGAACAAACGTTTCGACGGATTCCGTATTGTTTTATCGTATTTTCAAGTTAACCGTAAATACAGTGTCTTACAGTTACACACGTTTTCCCTTTTATTGATATTTTATAAGTTCGATACTTCGAATGATGTTAAATGTAGATTTTGTTTGTCATGTTTCTTTTTGTTTTCTTTTTCATTCATTACTATTTATTTAATACAACTCGTGCTAAAGCCAATTTCGAACAAACGTCATAATCAGGCAACGTGTATATCAATAAACGCTACATGGTAAAGAATTTCGTGAATATATACGAATAATACATTTTTTATTATCTTTTTTATATTCTTTCAAAGCTGACAATATATTTATTCGTAAGAATAAATGTTGAATCTATAAAACAAAGAAAAAAAAAAACAAATAACTTTATTGATTGTCAACTGCAATATCCGATTTTCGATTTCCTACAATTTATTTGTCAATAACAAAAATATCCTTTGGCCATAAAACGATGGTATATATTCATATATATCAAAAATGGTATACCTTCGATATAGAAAGAACGTGTTAAAGAATTTCGAGATTTATGATTTTGACAATTTTTCAAAATCAATTCGATCAGAGAGATAAAAAGAAACGAGAGTAATTTGAAGAAAATTCTAACTCAATTTGTGATCACAAATCCCAGCACAATCGAAATGAATCTGATGATTGGTCGATCCTACGAATAGGAAGCATTAACAATCGAACAGGGATGATGATAACATAGATCTGAAGTAATCGATATCAAGTACTATAGATTGCACTATATCAAACTCTCCCCTTAGGTAACCCATACTCCTCCTATATCTTCTTCCTCTTTTCCTATATATTCCCTCCCCCCCTTCTCTCTCTCGCTCTCCCTCTATATAGAAGCCTAGAATGCAACCATCTTCCTTCTTGCGGTTCACGGCCAATGTCCGTTGGAACGTGAAACGGGATATACCATCCGCGATGTCATTCGACCGATCGATCTTCCTCGAGAAACTTACCGTATCGAAACTAACATAGGAACACGCCCCTTTTTTTCTCGATACGCTCGATTGTTTTACTAAGAACTTCGTATTATGATATGCGGCTATATAACTTGTCTAATCTTTTCATTGCGGTATATCAAAATCACAGAAAATATATATATATATATATATCAACTTTGTATATAGAAATAATTATTTGTCATATTTTTGTTTATTATTTTAAATTGATTACTATCTGTTCTCTTTTTAGTTGCCCTCATATGTAGTCATGGTTGTTTAATGTATTTTAAAAATAGAATTGTGCAGTACTGATTTTTGCTTGTATTATAGTTAAAGTTATCTAGTATTGTTCAATTCTATGGAATATTGTAATTATTAATGTAGTTGCGTGTCGAATTTAAAATACAGTAAAACCTCTTTTTGTGCGGTGGATAGGGACCGCATAAAAGAAATCGTACAAAAAAATATTCGGTAATTTTATAAATACTTACATATTATAAACAACTTTGTACGATATACAGTAAAACCTTTTTTTGTGCGGTGGATAGGGACCGCATAAAAAAAGTCGCACTTAGAAAATACATCAATTATTTGCGAAATATAGATGTGAAAATGCTTTCAATCAAATTAAATAATTGTTAGGAGATTGTTTAAATCAGATGAACAGCGTCGCGAAGTCCGGATACATCGTCGTCAAGGAGACCATGTAATCAGTTCGTCCACACATGTATATGTACATTGAAAGAAAACATAAAACTGGTAGCAACGCTGCTGAGATTTAGATACCGCATAAAAATAAATCGCACAAAACAAATCGCACAAAACAAATCGCACAAAAATAAAATCGTATAAAAAAGGACCGCACAAAAAGAGGTCTTACTGTATAATATTAGAAAAATCATAAGTACTTAATACATAATTCAAAAATAATAATTATGAATGATTGTTTGCCTTTCAATATTACAAAGATTATAATACATTACAAATTAACACGGAATTTCAGATAAAAATATATCCCTATATGTATGTATACATATTATTATTAATTATATATTAATTAATATTATATAATTATATTATTATAATATTATATTATTATAATATTATATAATTATATATAATATAATTAATATTAATATTAATATTAAGATCTCGATTAAATAATATATATATAATCGAGATAAGAAGAAAAAAGAAAGAAAGAAAAAAAAAAATAAAGTAAGTTAGTCGAAGAATTACAGGAAGAAAATGAATCAGTGTCCCGTAAGCGAGCTCTTCTTCTGTGAGGTAACTGGAGTTAAACTGCGGTACCTGTTCACGCATTATCTTCCGTTAACTCTCGTGCATACCGTTATCGTGCATTCGTCGTCTCTTTAACTTAAGCCAACTGGAAAAGCTGTTTGGTGCTCGCGAGACACGGAATTCGCGTAGGTCTTGATCTCCCACGATCGACCACCGACAAGACACGACAAGAAGGCAACCAGCAGACACACGCTGACTCTTACTTTCGCTTGTAACGATCCCTTCTCACTCTCCATATGTATTCGTTTATCAATTATATACTTATATACACGATATACATACCGTACATACACATACATACACATATATATACTCATGATCAATTCAATTCATTCTACGTTGAATTCTAATTCCCTTCTTTTATTTTATTGTTCATAACAATTTCATTCGACTTTCTTTTTCAGGTCTTTTATTTTTTTTAAACAACAAATAAATAGGAACACTCTTTTTCTAATTTCGTTCTATCCGATTGTTGTTTTCTTTTTCTTTCGGTTTTTTTTTTTTTTTTTTTTTTTTTTGAAATTGTTCCTTTTCCAGTTTTTGGTTTGCAAAATTTTGCTTAATCAAACAAATCACATTTTTACATAGGATCGTCATCGTGAACTCTTTTTATCGAATTATTATTATTCTCGGAATTACTTAACGAAATTTTTATTATTTATCATTCAGTATCGAACTTTCAAATAATTTATCCTTGAAATCCATGAAAATTCATTTCGTATAAACTTGTGACATAATTTATGAATGAGAATAAAGGATTATAACACATTTGTCTTCTTTTTCTTCTTTTTAATAGGACTTTGTCCTGTTATAGCTTTTATTGCTATTTCCGGGAGCGCTTTATTGTTTCTACCGAGGGTAGGTTGCTAGCCTCATCCTCACACACATTTGTAATAAAGATATTCGAAAAAATATGTATAAATTCACGCAAATATAAGTCCGTACATTAAATAATAAAGAGATATCCCAAAGCAATATTAAATGATGATTTTCAAAAATTTAGCGGACGTATAATAAACTCATATATTTATCTGTCGTTATTTCTATTGTTTCAGAAGATGAAGTAAGAGAGAAAAAGGAGGGTGTTGTTTCCCTTCAGGAATGAAATCCTGACGAGAGAAGAAGTGAGAGAGATCAGTTGTCATGATGGAACCACCGCTTACCAGCAAGGTTCTGCGTGCTCCTAGCCTAAAAAGAGGTCAGGAGAACGTCAGGATACAGGACAGGGTAAGTAAATAAAAAAGAAAAATAAACGGAAAAAATAGAATATGTGAGAGAGACAGAGAGAGAGAGATAGAAAGAAAGAATCGGAGGGAAAAGATAAATCTCGACAAAAATCTCATATTCTCGTTTCACGGAGTGTACACTCGTGTAAGTATGCAAACACGATACGCACATATCCAAGTTTTTACGTACATATAAAGAGAATCGATAAGAGTTCCTATTCGAGGTTACTCGTTACTAATTTCATAAATTATGTAATATTTTAAGAGGGACATCTGGGGGAAACACAATTTGATTTTTTTCGTATATATCTCATTTGGATACAATTTAATTTGTTATATCTCATTTATTTTATATTTATATCTTATATATTTAGGTAAAATTTAATTTTTGTTATATCTTCTATTTTATATTTTATTGGGTCACAATTATTATTCCGTATAAATTCGCCAAACAATGCACGGACAGAATAATTTTCTGATCATTGCTATATCATAATGCCGAAGAGCTTAAAGGATCTCTATCTACTGACACGGTAAATAATTCTTTGCGTAATCCCATCAGGTATCATGAAGAATCCCTTGAACGTGCTTATTTTTTCTCTTTTTGTTTGTTTCTTTCTGTTACGTTAGACGGTAAAGAACTTAATTAGCGAGCTGTTTAAAATTTATCCCCTGTAACTCTGTCGAACAATCGATAAATTCCATTAGAATGCTAAGCGAATTTCGATTTTTTTTTTTTGCATATTATTCTTACAAATTATTCTTTGCATTGTTTACTTCTTTTTTTTTACCCCTCCCTTATCCTTTACTTTGTTGTCTATGATCAAACGGTTTTGAGGAAAAATTAGCAATGAGTTTTTCACCGAGACAACAGAACGCACGGAAGAAGTTTTTATCAACGTCTCTTGCATTTTAATGAAAGTCCCTTTTTAATACAAAAGAGAGAGAGAGAGAGGGGCTGGTTCGTGTTTTTCGTGGCATCTTTCGTTGAAAAGTTTTATTGCTTTTTGATTGAAAAGAATTCATTGAGAAAGACAAAGGGGGAAATGAAGCCGTGTTATCGTAAATCACGTCTCTCTTTCTCTCTCATTCTTTTTTTTTCTCGTAAAAACGTGAAACAATTCGTGTTAGGAAATCAAAAAATACTGCACAGTGGAGAAGAAAGAGAAGTGTAACTCAAAAACACGTTTTATTATCACGGCGTGTACATCAAATAAAAGAAGCCTTGTGTAAACAACGCGATAGCTAGAGACTCGTTCGTTATTTATAATTTTTTTTCTTTTTTTTTCATTGTATCTTTAAAAACACGGAAGGCCCCCTAGACTATCGCGGCGATAAATCTTTCAACTCGTTCGAATTGAAACTATTTGATAAATCAAAACATAACGTTTTAATATAGACTACCTGAAGTGTACTATATATATCGTATTTTATCGTTTTGAAAAAAAAATAGGAGAATTTAATGTTATTAACCTGAACAACCAAAATGACATTAAGTATAAAAACCAGAAAATGAATTGTTTCGATGGTGTTACGATAAAAATTATTATTCCAGATAATAATAATAATAATAACAATAATATAAATTGAAATACCGACAAAATTTCAATGCGATTAAATTAGTATCAACGTTACATCGTTTAACAAATTACGTACACAGTATCCATGTATGTACGGAAATATTATGAACATATGTATTTAAACGATTTGAAAATAAAATAAACGTAACGTAACTCCGTTGAATGTTATCGATATAATACGAATAATCATCTAATTTAATTAGCCTCGCTAACATTCCCAATGAAATATCTCTTTCAATTTCACCACCATGATACAAACATATTTCACTCCAGAGACAACCAATATAATCCTCGAATCAATGATTTATTCTTACAACGTATGTACAATACAATGTAAATACATACAATATGTACACACATATATATAGGTATAGTATATTTGCTGAAATTCACTAACGATCGATAAAAAAAAACCATTTGGTTATTATCCTTGTAACAAAAATTATAATCAGAGTAAAAAAAAAAAGAGAGAGAGAACTATGATGATTGTATTCGATAAAGATAGATGTTTTTTAAAATGTACTTTTTGAGATATAATGCCGGAAGGATGAATTTAATAATAATAATATAATCGTAGAGCCCCCGACCTTGAGATTAGCAACGAAGCATAGATCGAGGTCACACGATTGAAAGTCTTTTCAATTGCGGATTAGGTTGTGACGTTGACAGAGACAACAATGGTCGTCGGGGCGCAATTTTATGTTTCTTGATGCACCGGATGCTTTCTTCGTCCGCGACAGTGCAGAAATTTCTACATTGACGTCACGATGATTCTCGTATTCCTTTCTTTTCTTTTTTCTTTTTTCTTTTCATTTTTCTAAAGTCCTCGCCCTCTTCTTCTCTTCTCTTCTCTTTTTTCTTCTTCTTCTTCTTTTTTTTCTTTCAACACTCGATCATAGATATTTCGCATGTGGGCATTGCATCGTTCTCCTCGCTCGTTGCACTTTGCATCCTGCATTCCACGTTCGGTCGCCTCTCTCAAAGCTCCTTATCCCTTTTTTTTTCTTTCTTATTCTTCTTCCTCCTCTTCATTCCTTTTCTATCTCCAGTCGAAAAACGTCCTCCTCGTGTCCTCGACGGGATCGGATTACGTCTACGCGAGTCTCGCGACGTATGCGGATGCAGATATGCGGCTGCACCTCCTCTCGTCGTCGTCACGTGCAAGATGCTTTTCCCACCTACGTAAAACACGAGGACGCCTCGTATTTTTACATTATTATCTTTTCTATTTTCTTCTTATTTGTCTCTCTCTCTCTCTCTTTCTCATATCTTTTTTTTTCTTTTTATTTTATTAATTTATTTAATTTTTTATTTCGACAGAACGGGGCTAATTTACCAATTTTGTTGTTGTATATTTTATGCTTTTCATAAAATCAATACAGTTGATTTTTTAACCCTTAAGGAGATCGAGACACTTCGATGTGGGGATTTTAGGTTTATGCCATAAAAAACGAAAGATCCCCGTTACAGGGACGAACTTTCTCTCCCGACCGTTAAATATTTAATATTTATAAATATACGTGGGTGGGATTGAAAAGTTTTAAGTCTATCATAGAAACTATTTTTTCTCGATTAAACAAACTTATATTTTGAAAGAAAGAAAGAAAAGTCTTTTTGTTTTGTTTTGTTGAGACTTAAAACTTTTCAATCCCATCCACGTATATTTGTAAATGTGTTCTGTAACAAATAATATATAGAAAAATATTTATTCTTTTATATATTTATTATTATATAATTATTATATATAAATATTTTTGGTTATTGCATAAACATATGCCCACGTATATTTGTAAATGTGTTCTATAACAAATTATATATAGAAAAATATTTTTGGTTATTTGCATAAACATATTTAATGTTTATACTCGTATATATATATATATTTTTCTTTTTTCTTTTTTATACGTGTATATTTATCGTGTAAAAATATATGTGTATCAATAGGTAAGGGGAAAATAGTCAACAAGTTGACATCGAAGATAATTGTAAATTCTTCCTTATCGACAAGACACCGCAAAGTAGATATTATCGACAGGCGTCCTCTATTCGTTCGTAGTTGAAACAACTGATCGATTCTCGTATCGATAAAACAGTTTCTCGCATATTTAAATATCTAACAAATAAATTAATAATCAAAGTAAACTGTGTTAATATATAATTTTGTAAGTGATTTCTCTTTTTTTTTTCTTTTTCTACGAAAAGTAATATTATTTTCTAACGAAGTATGCCCGCAAGATGGTGTAATATAAATAAAACGACAAATGCTAAAGTTATGGAATTTATTTTTAAGTAGATAGTTTCTCCTTAAAAATTACAGTCTTACAGGAATGTTGCAAGTCGAATCGTACCTTGAGCATCGTCATAATTTCATTCTTCTAATTCAAGTAATCGTTGTAGAAAAGCGTTAGTTTAAGTTAGATAGGCTATTAATCGTAATATTTAATAACTTATTTTCTTAAATAATGGATCGAGTTCAAAATCCTTCCTCTCCCTTGTTTCTTCCTTCTTTCTTATTTTAATAAGTATGTACCAAGCATCGTGTCGAATATGCAATTGTGTGCAAATTAATGCGTGGGAGATGGCTAGTATCTCAAACAGTTAAGAAGGACGGATCTTCTGTTATGTTAGTTAGAGTGTCGAGTGGATGTCTCCCTTCTTTTTCTTTTTTTCTTTTTCTTACTTTTTTTTTACAATTAATGTCAGCTATCATCAGGGTCGGGGAATTTCAATTGCCAATCCTGACTCGTTATTTCTTTAATGTGATATCTGATTTGACCCACTTCTGTACGTGTCATCATTTCTTTTATTATTTCTATTAACAATATTGAAAGAAAGTATCTTAATTAAGTTATACCGATAAGTTACCATTCCTCAATGATCCGAAATTGAGTAAATTTATTTTGAAGATTTTCATTAGATAAAAACGTAATAACTTTGTATATTTTCTTATTGTTCTTAATAGTTCATTTAATGGAATGTATTTTTAATTTAACAGGCGTTAAAAATAGATCCAAGTTTAATAGTTTTAATAAATATATAATTTAAGAGTCCTGTAAGCAGTTCATTTTTTTGTTTTTCTTTTCAAAATAAAAATCATTAAATTATAATGTGTTTAACTAATTTTTATGTCATTTCGAAAAACGAATTTAGAAGTTTGCGTAATTTGTGGGGTCTTTGGAGATTTCAAAAACTTTCCAATTGTAAGACTTCCATTTAGGTTTATAACGAAGAAAATAAAAATTTGAAAAATTATGTTTAATTTCCTTAAATGTCACTCTAAATTATATTTCAATAAAATACAAAAAATCCAGGTGAAAAGATTCGCGTATAGTAAAGATATATACTAACCAGTTGATAGTTTTCATTCGGAAGAAATCACGGAAAGAAAAGTATTTACGCGTAAACTGGTACGAGAGATAAAAAGAGAGAAGAATTATGGCCACAATCAAGCAAGAGCCATTGCAATCGACTCTTGCGATCGAGGTTTCCGATGCACACCAGGTGCATCTTTCTCTTCGAGTAGGTGCAGTGCGTTGACCGGCATCAACACACTTGGCTCTTCTGACCCACGAATGCTTTTACTTTTTACCGAATCAGCCAATGCCATTGCGGCTTTGGTAAGATAGACACAACTAAAGTTTCTTTTTATTTTCTTTTTTTAAACATTAAACGTGCCGATCATATGACCCGTCTTTAATTTTATACTCAAATTCTGGTATTTCGTTTTATTATTATTATTATTATTCTTTTTTTTCCTTTAACTTCACGATCATTATAATTGTAAATATTCTTTCATTATTTATCTTAAATATTTGTTTTATTATTTATTATTAAAGCTGGTATTAAATTCATTATTATCTCTGATAAAAATTTGGTTAAAGAAATATTTTATATTTGTTAAAGATTTGTTTATATTTGTTGGGGTATCCCATACATTGTCAACGAAGTTAATTTTTTTTTTTTTTTAACAAGCAAAGAGTCACTTTTGAGTTACTGCATTATTGCATTACGTACTTCTTAATGCATGTAACACAATATATATGACCCTGAATAAAAGAGAGAAAGAGAGAGGTGGAAAGATGTTAAGATGTTGACTTGCTTGCACGTGTAACGGTACGACAGCATCAACGATTGTTTCGAGTCGATGTTCGACCTCTGGGCCGAGCACACGAAGAACCCAGGTGTCTCTCGATCGACCATCATAGTTACGATTTTCTTTAAAAATCGTGTGCCTCCTACCTATAACCTAATGAATACCCGTTACAACCATGTTAATGCTTACAGATCTTACGGATAAGCAAAAAAAAACGACCCTATTTTCAATTTATTTACATATTTTTATATTATTATTAACCATACTTGGTGAGATACACGTTTATGATACATATTCCTTTCTCTTATTTGATTTATAGAATCTTAGATTGATTTATTGATATTATTTTTTAAACTTTATCATAACTATGATTATTAGTTTCATATAATTATTTATTAATCGTTCGTTAAATTTGTTACTTATCTTTATCTAATTGTCTCGATAATTTTAATTTATATTTCTTATTTATTAATAATAAATATTTTACGGGGTGATACATTTGAATTTGGAAATATATAAGTATACCACCGTTAATATTCATGCGTTTCTTTTTTTCTAATATAGAATATCTATTAGAATAAAAGTAAACTTTGAAAAGATCTTAAAATCCTTTTATTAAACAAAAAACCAATAAATATCGTAACATTTTCCTATCGAAATCGGGTAAATCTTGTCTGCATAATTTGTATAAAAAAAAAAAAAAGAAAAAGAAAATAATCCTATATTGTCGAGATTAAAATTTGATAAGACGAAAAACGATTTAACGTAAAAATGAAAATTACGAAAATTGCAGATACTACCTATTGGTACAAAAAAAATAAAATAACTCGTTGTATTGATTGGAAAATAAGGGTAGCAAGGCAGAGTGGACAGTAACGGGCTTAAACAAACCTTTTAACGATTATTACATCGTTCGCATTCGATCGACCACACCTTTGGCGCACGCCACAATCTCAAACCCTTTCTAGTCTTTATCTTTTAGTTCTTTTCCTTTTCTTTTCATTAACCTCGCTGCTGGGGTTCGAGTTAATAAAACTGCACCTTAACACGCAACACGATATTTCTTTATAGCAAGAGACAACCCTCAACATAAATACATACGGTCCATACTATATTTCTTTATTTCTTTCTTTCTATTTTTAAACACGACTTAACAAAGAATCATTTACGCTCTCAACGATTCTTGCAAATACAACAGATAATTATTTTTTTGCAACTTTTTCTTTTGTCATGGCTCAAATCTTTTCTTTTATATAATTAAAAATATTGAATTTAAATTTATTTAAAAATATTGAAAATCCCATTTTATTACTATCCAACCGAATAAATGACATTATTACTTATTACCGTTCGAAAGAAAATAAAAAAAAGTGAAAAGTTCATTGTAAAGCTAATTTTTTGTTTGTTTACAATAGATTACGTTCGTACGACTAACATATGCACGACCGTTTCAAACATGACACGAAATGAACGAAAGAAATGTCGAGGCGCGTGCGTGCATTCGTAACGCAAATTAATTGTGAACGGGTGAATGCACCGTTACGAGCACCTTCCGTGATGCGTTATGGCAATTTTGTTGAAATTCTCATAGAGACCGACTCGCACAGCCATACCGGAAGATGAGTCCTTTTCTCTAACGGATCCATGAACTCCCAACTATAGGTGGATCGATGCTTTAAACTAATTAAACGATTTCTTCTCTGTAATTTTATAGTATATTGGGTTGATTAATAAGTAATGTCAGATTTTTTCCTAAGAGATTGTTTTAAAATTATTATGTTATTTTAAAAACATTAAACGTATTTTTAAAATGAAACGTATGCATAATATAAAAGCTGACTGGTGAGAATCTAACATGCAATTAAAAAAAAAAAATTAAAAAAGGGTTCATTGTTTTTGCCTAAATTTTATAATATTTATTTGAATTTAAAGATAAACAACAAGAATGTGTTTATACTTTTTTTTCCTTCTTTAATTATTTTCTCGCATTATCCATTTGATTTAGCACCACCATTGGATTTTCGTTTATTCCGTTTGTTACAAAAATTCGCTTGATGGAAACAAAAAAATAAAGGTCTGCGAAATGCATACATATTTCTGAATTTTTTTGCGCAAAGAAATGATAAATTTTCTTATTATGAAGTTATCTGCGAAATGGCTAATTTATATATTATATTTTTCTCATTTATTATTATGTTTTTCTCTCATTTATTTTCTCATTCTCTTAACCAAAAGAAATATTTAGTACTATTCTTTATTAATATTCGTCTCTTCCTTTCTCTCTCTGTGTTATTCTTTCGTAAGGAATAAATTTTCACTACTGTTCTGCCTGTCTATCTATCTGACAGTTTGTCTCTCTCTCTCTCTCGTTATTTTTCTCTTTCTGTCTCTTTCTTATTCTCTTTCTCTCTCTTTCATTCTATTTCTGTTTTTCTGCTCTCTTATTCTCTTAATGCCTTTCTCTTTCTCATTCTCTTTCTGCCTTTCTATTTCGTCTTTACAAATCGTTTCAAATCATGAAATAAATAATTCATTAATCCTTGAATAACTATATTTGAACGAAACGAGACAATTTTGTTCGTGTTACGTGTAAGTTAAAATATCGATTTGAATTTGTCCTGTGAAATTTTATTATATATACATAAAAAATTATGTGAATACGTAATACATGAATACATGTAATATTGTACAAATGGAAGAAGAGAGGAAAAACATTAAAATTTAATTGAATTTATAACAAATGAATATAAGACAAAATGTCGAACAGGCTACTTCATTAACATGTTAAATACACCATGAAAATTATTGGTGAAATTAGACTCTATTTTACATACGCATTTAATTGAAAAAGTTTCTAAGATCTCTCTTGTTACACTTGAATAATTAAAATAATATACTTATTAATAAGACCAAACTCTAATGTCAAAAGTATGATAATGAAATTTCTCATATATTTTAATCTATTCAAAGTTACGATGGATATTAGATATGACTATCTATTAAAAGTAAACCCATCCTTCTATTTGCGCGGATAAAAATCGCATAATCGCATAAAGTCTGCATGTACGAAAGAAAAAAATACATGGTTTAAAAATAACGAATATAAATTATGAAAACATTTATATCGCATAGATTAATTAAAAAGAAAGAATTATTATATATTATAGATAATGAAAATATTGATTATTAGATTTTTTAGAATTTTTACTGTGTTCTATGTATAAAATTATTATATAAAGGTACTATATAATAATTTAATATGTAAAAACAAACTCGCTTATAAAAAGTAACGCGTTAATGAGGAGGAAAGGGATAGGTGTAATAAATTCGTGCAAGATTACATTTTATTTAATTTAAAACAAGATTTTGCTTTTCTACGATATGAAAAGGAGTGAAGATATTACATTTCTTTTTTCTTTTTTCTATTTTCTTTTCATTTTTCATCAAAAACTATGAAATAGCACGTTTTATGATACTCATAATGAAAAGTAAGGATAGTAGTAATACTCGGATCGATACTGCAGCTTGGTCGCGTGTTATCTATCTATTTTTTTGTTATTGTCTTTTTCTCTTTTCTTTTCTTCTCTCTCCTGCGTCATAACGCCTTTAGGGATGAAACGTCGTTTCTTGGTATTGTTAGTTATGACGCTCGTAATAAATAGCGATAGGAGTTTTGACCTCGACAATTATATGTATCGAGTGACAGAATGCGTCAAACTATTGTCACGCCCACTCGTATTTATAATACGTTTTTATTTCGATTAATTCGAATTTAATAATATATACTTTTTTTTTGTTTTTCTTTTTCTTTTATTACTATGCCTAATCAAATTATTTTTCATACGAGAAATAACAAATTTCTTTTTATTTTGTTTTTTATATATATTATATTTTGTTATTTATAAAATTATTTATAAAAATATATATATATATTTTTATATATATTATATTTTGTTATTTATATATTTATCAAAGTAATAACGTTAGTTTTGTATTTTTATGATAATACCTAAAATAATTTTAATTCTTAAAAATCGTCGAATCTTTTTGAGATTTGAATTTATAACACTCGGTGTATATGATATAATGCATTGTCATAAGTATTTCAGTATATTTAATTAAACAATTTAATAATAACAATAATAATCATAATAATATATTATTAAGCATAAATTACAATAAGACTTTAAAAATTATTTCATATTTTGTCCTCATACACACATACGTATATATAAACTAACGAATTATTTTAAATTAGCTTTTACATGATTTACCGCAAACAATTTATTTCAAATACAATTTTTATATACGAGTTATCTTACATGTTAATGATAATCACCGGAGTCATCCAAATATTCGTGGTAAAATCTTCTCTCTCTCTCTCTCTCTCTCTCTCAACACCTTTTTCACACGAATTTTTTTCCCTCGTGAAAAGCTCTCGTAAGTTAGGAGAGGACATAACGAGATAATTTATATCACGACTATCTCGACAGAAATATCCGAGCTAATTGCCACTAAATATACATACGTATAGGCATGTCATAAGTTTCACTTTCGTTTAATTAAAAAGTGATTTTATCGTTTATAACCTTTTTCTCTATCTTTTTGTTTTTTTTTTTCTTTTTTTTTTTTCGTTTTGATACAACTTCTCCCACAGATACTTGGAATTCACGAGTCGTGTAATTCGAGTAAAAGTAACGTCTGCTGATTAGTCTTACTTTTTAAAATTTTTTTAATCTTTTTTCAGAAAACTTTTACTATCGTCTCGTGTACGACGTGAAAATGAAAAGATTAGAATTTAAATAGATCCGTACCGATCTATCGTCGATCATGCAAATCCAATTATATTACGTTGTTTATATTAATTAATACAACTAACAGATCTTTTAAATAAGCGATCGAACGAACAGGTATGTCGGTCAAGGACGAACAAGTAGTATGCAAACAACTACGTTCGTTTTTGAGGATATAAATTCAATAAAATAAAGATAAAAATAAAAAAAAATATAAAATAAATGATACGAAGAGATCATCACATCGCACGTTGACTCAGAACGATCTTTCTACGAAAAAAATAATAATAAAAATAAAATAAAGAAAGAGAGAAAGAGAGAAACGTAACGCCTTCGAGAATCGATAGTCTCGAACAAAATCGACGACGTAGCATTTGCTCAATCGTGGGTTGCGATTTAGTATTCTTCGACCTTAAAGATCGGGAACGAGTAACTCACTAAAATGCCTACGTAAATTTTATCAGAATCTCTACGATCCAGAACTTTCGTTAACGTTGAAATTATTTTACAGCGAATCATTCTGTTATTTATCTTCTTTAATTTAGTTTCCAATTAATTAAATCATCTACGTTACGAATTTTTTTAATGTATGTGCGACTATAAAGAAAAAATATATTTAATTTAAAAATCAGCAACTGAATATTATTACTACATATTATTATACGATTATGTTATACAAATGAAGAGAGAGAGAGAGAGAGAGAGAATGAATTAATAATTTTATTTATTATTTTAATTTTAAATTAAATATTTAACTTTTTTGTATTAAACAAATTAAATATACTTCGATGCATCGAGTTAGAATTGATAAAAGTTATAATATAATTAGTTATATCAATTACCTAAAAATAAAATTATAATAGAATAATACGTTTATGTCACATTGAATAAAAATAATTAAATTCGAGAGAAAATGTATAGTCGTGTGATTTAAAAGCTATACAAATTTTGATTAATTTAAACAAACGGGGAAAAATAATTTCTAATTTCAGTATAATTACTATTCTCACCGTTCTGTTATTTATTTATTTATTTATTTAATTATTTAATTATTTATCCTCTTGTCTCCTATATACTTCAAACCAATATTAAAATTACAAGCCACCATGAAAACTATCGTATTTCTATGAAACAAACTATGTTATTACATTCTATTTGATTCTATAGTAATGTTCAACGATAATTGCTTCCTGATAATGTTAATTACTTAAACATAGGTATATATACATTCGATCGGCAATCGTAACAACAACGTAATGCTCATTACATTATCACATAGAGTAATCATCTAGATCTTGGATCAGATAACACGACCGTAATCGCACTCGATTCAAGTGAAATTCTAACGGACTCGTTCACTGTAAAGAAAAGAACATTCTAACGTGTTTCTCATCAACAAGCTCGACGAAGTATCTTCTCCTTCTGTATCGAAAATCATCGAAAAATTTATAATAAGATTTATTAAACAGATATATAAATAAATAATAAATAAAAATCCATCACGTCACATCATTATCATCATCATCATCATCATCATCATTGGTGTAGAAAAAACATGAGATATTTGTTTCCTATGAAAAATTATACCCAATTAAAAATAATGAAATCAGTTTTGGGGTGCAGAAAAAACACGAATTGTCAATGTCTTTACAAAATTGTATAATAATAATAATAAAAATACATATATAATCGCGTAATGGAATTAAATGGTTATAAAAGAGATGGAAATATAAAGAGAAGAGAAAAAGAAAGAAAAAAGAGCGGTATTGTGTCGTTAAAGGTAAGAGAATAGAAGGAAGATATACACGGTGTATATTATATGCAAGACGGAAGAGTACTGTAGCTAATAGTGGGGGTGGGAGGAGGGATAGTGAGTGGTGGAAAAGAGGAGGGGTTGAAACATTCGGATAGCAAGAGTAGTAGGAGGAAAGACAGTTCAGTAGAGAGTCGGACGTCCGCCGTGGTTGGTTCGTTGTTTCTGTTTAGTTTCATCTGAGACATTTTATATATATATACAATTTTTTTTAAATCTTTTTTTTTAAATCTTCGATTAAGCGAATTTTATTATTCGCAGGCAAATAATAAATAAAAAATATACGTATAATATAGAATCATTTTACAACCGACTCGTGTCGTCAAAAGTAATGTGAAAATAAATCTAAAATCTTAAACGCGAGAAAAGTGGTATCTATTATTTAAATAAAAAAAGAACAAAGAAGAAGAAGAAGAAGAGAAATAAGTATTGAAAGGAAGAAAGAAAAAAAGAAATTAAAGAATTAAATTAATTGTTCACGTATGAAAAATATTCTCGTTTGAATACTAATGATATTATTTAGAGAATAAATGATTCTCGATCGATGATCTTATTGGAGGTCAATGACTTTACGCGAATAACACGAAGGACGATTGATGATATCGTCGATAAACGATTTTACCGATCCCTTAGAAACGAAACAACAACGTTAACGTGCATACTTTGCACGTACGTAACAAGAAGAGAAGGAGGAGGAGGAGGAGGTGGAAACATTGTAATGCGTACGATAAATACATAGTGTGCGTGATCGAAGTGTTATGTGAATTTTCGATTCTTTTCTGTATGCGTCGTGTAATCGTGTACGTATATAAATGTACAATATGTTACTTGTTTCGTAGTTTTATTTTATCGTAAGCAGAGAGACGACGACGAGACGACTGTTGAAGTTTTTAAGATGCAAGATGCACCACGAGGGAGAATGGCGTAAGTCTACGCATATAAAATCATCCTATCTCATGGAAAAAGAAAGGAAAGGAAGAAGAAGTTAGGCTTTATATATCTTCTATCTCTTAACGACATTTTTTATATATATATATATATATTTTTTGTTCTTTTTTATATGATTATGTTTATTTCTCGTTATCGTTTGGAAATGAAATATTCGTAGGCATAGATTAAAGGGATTTCGATTTGAATAATTACAAGAATTAATGTTATTTTGTCGAGAGGAAGTAGTATGTTAATGAAACGTTATCAATTTCAAAAAAAGTGTTTACTAAAAGTGAATCAGCCGAAGGTGCGATTAATCGTTTTAAAATGAATATCATAAAACGATTTCGAGATTGAATGGTAATAAAAGAAGAATAAAAACACAACTAGCATAAATGCAATAGGAACGAGATTAATTAAATCTTGTTGGGAGTGTAAATGCGTAGATCGTGCAAACGTGATCCACGATCCGCGACGTTTACGTAACTCGGTGCAGCTCGGTTCATCCGGAAGTAGGAGGACCACTTCGAGCGTGAACCACTCGGAAACGATCGATTTTCTTCCATAGTTATTCTTACAAAAGATAAAGAAAAAACATCGGCCAAGTGATCCTAGAAAATAAGAATAAGAATAAGAAGAAGAAAGAAATTTCAACGAAGATTAATTTCGGTCCGATCGATCGATTTATCCGATTTATCGATATATCTCACCTTTTTTTCTCGATGTTATTACGAAAAAGGAAATCAACGAAGCAAAAAGTCCGGATATGTGGGAACAACTGATGGCTACCACTCGGTGACCGAGAAACGCAATTGCAACGCGTGCAATCAACGAATCGAGAAAACGCTTTAAGAGAAAGAAAGAAAGAGGGGGAAATAAGAGAGAAGAGGAGGAGGAAAAAAGAAGAGAAAAAAATAAAGTAGGCGAACGATAAGAGAATCAACCTGTGAAAAATGGCTTTAATAGCAACAAGGAACAACTCGCCAGTTGTACGCGACAAGGAAAATACTCCAGCCTACGATGTACGTATATATATATATATATAATTATATATCTATGTATATCCTATGTATGTGTGTGTGTATATATGTATGTTATAATCGCACATGTTTTACCATCTTACATTTTACTTGAACGATTCTCACCTTGTACTTGGCTATCAACGGTTTACTTGTTAGTTGCTACAAAGCTTTTACGCGATTATTTTCTAACGAGATGGAAAAAGGAAGGAAAAATGAAAAGTCATAGAAAAATACCGTATCATTCGACAAAGAAAATTTTTGTAATACACACATATACATATACATATACGTATATATATATATATATTGGTTTTCTTTCTCTTATAACATCACTTTTCTTTTTCTCATCACGCTATCGTATAAATACTTGTACGAGTTTTTTCTTTATTCTTCTCGCTCCTTCTAACAATACGTTTCGTATTATAAAGAAAAGTCAGTGTGTATTAACACACAACGAGTGGAGAAAAATAATTTCTGCACGCGTAACACACGGATAAAGGACGGACTTACATTAGTGTTTATTCATAAAACGGTGGTAAAAGTTTTAATGTCACGGTCGTTCTCTCTATTGCTCGATATGCGGACAACTAAATGTGTCGCCTTTAATAGATTTACGTTTAACGCATCGTTGACCTACAAAGGTAAACGAGGAAGCGAAAAAATAAGCAAAGGCTTGCTGATAAATTCTCTAAGTTATACATATAAACAGATACATATGCATACGCGCGAGTATGTGTGTACCTATAGAAAATAGCTTCTTGTTGTATAACGATCGAATACTTGACTAGTTTCTATAAACTCACACATATTAATGTATATATATAAATTTATCCATTAGTTTGTTCTTATCACTACATTATTTTCTTCAAATCACGACTATCCAATTAGCGATCGTCACACACGTGCTATAAGATGCGTATAAAATATACATTCGATGCAATACACCTGTTAAAAGCTGCTTATTCATTATTCAAACGATAAATGAATTCGTTGTATTGACCAAATGAAATGTGTACATTAGAAATGAAAAGAAAATACATTGAAAAAAATCGTGGTACTCTTTTGTCGCCGGGAGGAAGAGAACTTGTGATAATAAATTAATAAATAAAAATAAAAAAGAAGAAAAAAAGAATACAAATGAAGAGAGAGAAAGAGAAACGAATACTTGGAACACACAGGCCTAATGGAGCCGCAATTAATTATGACCGAGCAATAATCCAAGAAACAAGCTGGTACCATGGCTCTAATTATTTGCTGCAGGTGATAAGCATGAACCGGTTTCAAGGTGGGCCGCCTGCGGCGACCGTATGCGTTCGGTCTAATAAACGCATCTGCAACTACGCCTTCTTTACTACGCAAACGTATTGTTTGTTAAACCTATTTGCGCTTATCTAACTTCTGTATACGTAAAGATGTACGTAGATAAAAGTCGTATGTTTAATTTAAACAAAACAAAAAATCTCTTCTTGGCTACATCGAAGAAATTAAATATGACTTGGAAAAGTTTATTTTTTTGTCAGAAATATTATCATAATTGTGATAATTATTATAATCGACTGTTAACGACACAATTTGATGAAATTTACTTTTTAATATAAATAATTTAGATCTATAAAACATATAAATCATTGTATCGATTTTTCTTGACTTACAATTAGTCCGCTGTTATAATTACTGATATAATTGTAATCGTTAAATTTGTTTACACATCTAAAGGTACTTTATAAATATTGAAATACGTTATATTATTGCGTGCATCAATTCTTAAATTTTATGATACATATTGCAGTGTATTTAATTCGACATCAAAAACAACTTGCATCGATACAGGAAAAAACACGTGTGTCGATTTTGGTATCATCATGCATCATTAATTTCTAAATGTTATGATACATATATTACAACTTATGTAATTCAGCATTAGGAAATCAACATTAATAGCAACTTTCAATGCAGGAAAAAAGTACTTACGTGTTTCAATGTTGATATTCATGCTACAAAAGCGAACAAAAAATTGCTAATGTAAACCTAAGTTTCTATTAATACATTGCTACATGTTTCAATATGTGTTGGGGATCCTAAGACCTTTGAGATTTTCTATTTGCAATTCGTTCTTTACTCGGAACGAAGCAAACTGTTTGTATTCGTCGCGAAACAGGCAACAACTCTTTTCAAGATATCACTATCTTGACTAACCTACTGGCGTGAGCCATTCACCATTTATTTCAACCTGACTCGTCCAAAGTACATTATTTCTCACGAGTTTAATATTTATCTACGTACGCATTTATGTATCCTATGTATTTATGTATGTTCGTGTAGGAACGAACACACTGGAAATCCTTTGCTCTCTTTTTTTATTCTTCTTTACTTATCGTCGTTTAATTTGTACAGTAAAAAAAACTAAAAAGCACGTGCTCGCATAGTTGCACGCATTAATCGGCTTCATTCTGGTAAAGATTTTTCTTCGTAAATCTAATTGCCTGTTGTAATCGTTTTATTCATTTCTACTTTTATAATGTTCTAATGTTACGTTAAATCTTTAAATACAGTTATATTAAATTTTTACTAGGATCTAATATGGTCGTGATATTTTTTATCTTTTTTTGCTGTAGAATTAAAATCGAGGATGCTAATCGTTTGTTAAAAAGAAACAGATATCTTTTGTAAATAATAACATGAATTACATTTTCTTTTTTTTTTTTTTATATATAAAATGCGGTTATCAACGGGTCTCGACGCTTGCATGTATACAGAATATGTTTTATATTTAAGTTAGACTGTCTTTATAACAAACAAGATTATCATACCTTATAAAGACAGTCCCGGTATAAATCACTACTGTTCTAAATATCTGTTCGGTTTATCATTAAAAAAAAAGAAAAGAACGATACCTATTTAATTCCGTTCTTCGAAATGTCGTAAACAGAAATTTTTTTAACAATATTTCTTAACAATTAAATAAATTTTTGTGTGTAAAACGTAGAAGAAACAAGATCAAATATCTCATTTATAAATTTTATTTATTTCCTATTGTTCAATAAAGTCATCAACTGGAATAAAATATTTTTATTAATCCTCTATAACTTCGTATAACTTTGAAATCGCATATTTATAATCCACGTTTATCCGTGTGTAAAATTTTATTAAATATGTTTTCATCATAAACTTAATCTTTATTTCATATTCAGAAATTAGCGTATGTAATTTGTTCTTAATCCAGTGTAATTAAATTAATATAAATAATACTATAACTTACATATTACAGAATAACTTTTTTTTCTTTTTTTTTTTTTTTTTCTAAAAAACGAACAAAAATTGAATTATGGCGAACAAATAGAGTAAAATTAAAAATCAAAATTAACATTATGCTTAGATAAAGAAATTATAAATAATATTAATGGACTTTCATGCGTTATATAATATTTTTGTTAAACGCGAATAAATATTACATTATAAAAGATTTAAGAACAAAATTAAAGGATAATAATGAAAAGTAAGGATTGTTTTTAACAATTTCGTGCGATTAAAAGATAACAAATGTATGAGAGTAACAAAGGAGAAAATAACGAAAAAAAAAAAAAAGGTAAAACGTTATCAATCTCACGATTCTTGTAATTAATTTGACCCGAGAAAGACCCCCTAGGGCTGCACCTTCGTCTAACACATTCTTAACGCGCATACGTCGTGTGTTCTTTGCACGTGGCACAAGGGAAAACAAGACAAACAGGATAGTATTAACGTATACCAGGGCGTGGCTTTGTTTCTATAGTCCTAGCAGGGTAAAGGGATTCGCACGAAACCCATAATGGTTTGTGTTAAATCGATTCCCATGTCTCTAACTAGAGAACACATGCATGCATTTCTACGACCAGCATGAAACGATAGACGAAACGAGGGTGAATGTCCTTTTATCTTCTTAAAATATTCTCGTCTAGTTTAAAATTTACTTTGACAAAGGTAACACAGAAAAATGAACGAAATTAATATGGAAGTTCATTTAATTAATCCTCGTATTACCATTTTATTTTCTTTACCTGGAATATCTTCTTTCAGATACTTTCATATTTATATATTTTTTTTTTCCTTCATTATAATAACGTCGTTTAAAATTTAATTTCATCTAGAAGATCTTCTTCTTCTTTTATTAGGACTTCGTCCTGTTATAATAGCTCTAGAAGATAATTTCAATTATATTTCTTATTAATATTTTAATATATAATATATGCAATAATTTAGAAATTTTATCAAATTTTTTTCACCAAAATTGTTACTCGAATATATATGCATATCATATATTTACTAATTCCAAGTTTTATATTATATATTATTGATCTTTAAATGTTTGTACACGACACAAAAATTCTTTAACAGAATGTTAATGTATAATCATTTACTTCATATAATTGCGTAAGATGTAATTGTCCAAAATTAACAAAAAGAAAAAAGAAAAGAAAACAATTCTAATTTAGTATATAACCAAAATCCTAAGCGAACGTAGTATATGATTGATGTATATATTCATTAATAATAATTCATCTTAACATACTAATATAATCAAATTATTCATACTTTCTAACAGTTATGTTTATCTTATCAAAAGGTATCTTCAAAGGAAGCCATTATCGAGTCTGTCGGTTTAGCGACCTTGTTTCGCGGTCACCTCGATTGATCTTAGCTTGGATCGATAAATATTTATTGCCTTTAACGTTCGTTCATCGGTAGTGACAACAACCTTGAAGGAATCCCTGCTGTTATTCGCACGATTCGATCTATGCACGCGTATCTTTTATTTTCTCTTTCAGTCTCGCATCAATCCTCTCTGTCTGTCTCTTTCTTTGCTTATATATCTCTTTCTATCTCTTTTTCTCTCATTCAAGCGGACGAACCGATTACGTAAGACTACGACGACGTGTATTATACGAGAAAGACCTTGTCGTCTCTACCATCGTCTATGGATTACGTCACCTATGCGCACATTGGATATACTAAACTTTGTAACCACGTTTGCCAATGCTTCTGTTGCTGTTGCTATTACTATTACTATTATTATTACTATTATTGGCTAGTGCTGCCGGTAATCCTGCCGGTTATTGTTAGTTATTGCTACTAACATCAGTAATAGTGATCTCCTCACCTTTGAAGTTGATTGTGAGTCTCTCTACGTTCACGACCAACTAATAGTTTTATTTCCCTCATTAGAAGAGTCATACCATAACGTTAAATCCCGTACTTGTTCTCATGGGACTCGAACTATTATCGACATTTAAGATTGACTCTGTCATCTCTTAATTGCTGCTTTATTTTCCCTTCTAACTAATTCGAAGAAATTTGATTTAATATATTTTGTTTTTATCTTGAAATGTTCTTAGAAATTGTGCATTTATAATCTATCTCAAGATTTGTTATATTTTTTATGTTATTTTTTAAATACACGTGGGGTAGTTTTATTAATTAGAATAGACGTTTAATTATGATAATGTTATTTCTATTATAATTATAACTTTGACGATTTGAACATTCGAGTACACGGTAAGATATTCGTGTATTTATAATGTTTCGAATAGTTTATATTTCAGAAACAATGTGTCGTAAGACGGTACTAATATCTCGGTTATGAAGGAATATGCTTAATTCTCTAACAATAGTGAACTGGGTAAGATTGTAGATATTAGGGTTTGCGATTATGCGTACAATATAAATATAGCTGTAAACTTATATAAGATTTATGTTTTTCATTTACATAGATTTCTTACCCGGATATCTGGTAGGTCAAGAATAATTTTCTATATCCTGAAATAAAACTGAATATCCAATTTACCAATAGTTGCCATAACTGTAATATCTAAATATAATATATATATATATATATAATATTTTATTACCCCTAAATATACCTTAAGAGGTAACCAAAAAATATAGCATGCATTTTGCATAACTTTAACATTTTCTTATTGGTGTCTATTTAAGTATCCAATAGTAACCAATAGTTGCCTTAATTGTAATATTAATTAATATCTGTATAATAATATTTGTTGAAAAATTTCTTTAAAAAAGAAAATAGCAAAAAATTAATTAAACAACTAAGAATTTATATTGTCCATATTTTCAATAATTTCTTATTCGCGTTTATTTCTAGATAATTACGTCCAACATACGACTCATCAAATAGACAATTTATAATCTTAACTTTTCTAATGTATTTAATCACAATTAAATTTGACGGTAGCACACAAGCCATTTGTTATCTTGCTTTATAATAACCGGCTTGTGTCACGATTAAGCATAGAAATATTTATCTATCGTTAACGCCTAACATAAGCTAGAGAATTTCCAGTCGAAGCGTCGTAAATCGATCAGATTAAACCGTTGATTTCCTTATCCCCACTACAAACATCACCCCACGCACATGCCGTTATTGTTTACGCGCGACAAGTCAATGCGTTTTCGCGTGAATGGAGGTGGCCCGGATGGAAAGATCGGAATTATTGATTTCCATATTTGGTGGATGCCCACGTGCACTAAGGAACGTCGTCCGCTCCTTGACATGAGCAATAGCAACACACATACACATATATTTATATAATTTGATTGGATACTGACTGGTTAAACCGACCAATCAACCTTCTCCTATTTTTCCTCCTCATTCTCCTCTTATTTCTCGTGTTTAATTATCTCGGTCAATGCGCGTGGTATGAAGCATATAAACAGTTCTATCATTCTTTTAAATTGACATGAGCATTTTCTCGACATATCTGCTCTGAATTCTCTTTGTTTAATAAAGACGGTACTTCGGATCAGAAAGAATATATTTTTTTTTTTTTTATTATTATTTTCTTTTATCCCTCTTTTTAAGATAATTATTTAATTATATATTACGTGTATTTTCTTTTTTCCAATTTGTTGGATACTGTGGAAGACGTTATTTAAATACGTATTTGATGTATCGTTTAGAATAAGATTTGTCAAATATTTCTGTAATATTGTATTGTATTACTATGGTCTTTAATGTTTAGAATATGAGAAATGGTTTAAAAACTTACAATTAGTAGATTGAAATCACTGAATATTATTTTCAATATATGGATGTTCAAGCGGATAATATTATAAAAGAACTTTACGAAAATTGTTTAATGATTATTTTTCTTGCTTTGGTTTAAGATGAAAGCTATAATTTGATGGTTCATTATAAATTTAATATTCTTCGAGAGTTGGGAAACATTAATTTAGAATGTTTTATAGTTTCCGAAGTTGTAATAATGATCGATTCGAATTTATCAAACTTTTCTTAGAATAATAAATATTAGTATTCTTTTTCCTTTTTTTTCTTTTTCGAAAAGTTTATACAATAACGAACATTTAATGAATGCTGATCAAATAATGGAAATTTCAATATCGATAATCACATTAAGAAATTCGTATAGCCTACGCATTGTTTGTTGTGCAATTCTCACAGGGACGAATTTCAAAATACTCTTTATTTTCTGAAAATAATTAAATGATACGAAAGGTTTAATCTTTTAGTGTTTCACCAATGTTATTGTTACAAGTGATTTTTAGAAAAGAGAAAACAACAAAACAAAAAATAATCTATATAAGCAATTATTCAGTTTAATAAGTACTATATAAATACCTAAAACAATAAATACCATATTCCAAAAAAAAAACCACCTAAAGCCTCTTCTTTTCACCTTTAAAAAAAATCTGCTGCTTACTAAATGATGATCAGGCTTTATGGGCCATCATTTTCTTACTACAAAAAATAAGTTCATATCTTCACTGAGAGAAAGCAACTTGTAAGATTTGATTTAAATCACCCTGTATAATAATATCCCTAATTTCGAGCGATCAATAAATCTCGTACTCAAACACCCTTTCGAAAGGGTGACCTCGACTTAGTGTAAGCATGTTGTGCTCTTAAGAAATAAGAAACGAAAGATGATGTATGCATCCTTGCAATGCATCTGTATTCCGACAAGGTATAGATCATTATGATGGAACGAGTGTAGCATCGTGTTGAAGAATAAGTTCTCTCTCTCTCTCTTTCTCTTTTTTTTTCTTGGAGTATAATTCTTGCCGTTGGCAAGAAGTGGGAAGTAACGCGTAGACGATTTAACATAGAAAAAAAAGGCATTGGCAGCTTATATGCAAGGATGACCAGATGGTGCATCATCGCTAAAAACGTATCGACCGGTTTTACGTGTTGGTTGCTTTTTCTGCGTAAATTTGACCACCAATTTAACCTTTCTGAACGATACTTTTTCTTTTCTTTTTTTTTCTTTTTTTTTTTTCTTTTTCTTATAAAAATCCCTCGTTAATCATCTTACAATTAACAAATGATTCCGATTTTATTATTATTTACAACACCGTGTAGAATAATATACGTTCGGATTAATATACAAACATTTATATATCAACTTAATAAATAATAATTAAAATTAATTTTAAAATCAAGTCAATAAATAATAATACAAATACCATATGCACAACGAATAAAGATACTTTCCGTATTTTTCAAATAAACATTTTCCGTTCGATTTCGAAATAATCCAATCGATGTTTTCCATAAGATCATAAAAGAAAGAAAATAACATAATGATACATAGAGATACGTATATAGATCGCATTTCAGGAACACCTACGTAGATAGTATAGATGTTATCCATATGAAAGAACACTGATCGGTATGTGTATACGTATATATACATATTTACACATATATATGTATATATATATATATGGGCACGAATACGCGTGCCACGAATATCTCTCTTGCTTCTATATGGTCATCGTATGTAACGTTTCGTAATGTCTACTTCGTCCTCGTCGAATCGTTACGAAACAATCTTGTATATTTGCTCTTTGGATGTACGGCCAACGATCAAATTCGACGTGAACTTGAGATAAAAAGAGGGGAGACCCTGAACAAAAGATGTGGATCTTAATAAAACGAGAAAAGCAAAACAGAAAAGGATTCTCGAACGTGAACTCGAGAGAGAAATAGGAAGGAAGACTTGGTAGGGAGGGAGTGGTAGAAGGGGGAGGATTTTTTTTAGAATGCTATAGACCTCATTATAGTCGGTAATGACAGTACGAATGGTCATTAAGCCACGAATGGTTAAGTTCCTTCGCTTCTATGGTCAGATCTCTCGTATCCAATCGTTTGTAGCTAGTATACTTTTCTTCGTGTTCTAAGTAGAACGATTGTGTATATGTGTATGCATGTGTGTGTGTGTGTATAGTAGTTAAGTAGTAATAGCCAATGGTATGTCTTACTGTGACTTGGATTAACATCGACCACATCGGTGGTAATTACTTGCCTATGTTTAACTTCTTGGATTTATCAAAATAAATGAGACGTAGCTAACGTTCGAACAAGTCAGAAGTTCGAAGAAAAAACATCTTCGTTGTTGTTGTTATTATTATTATTATTATTATTACTATTATTACAAAGAATATGAAAGAAAAAGAGAAATAGGGGTTTTTTTTTTTTTTTTTTTTATTATTATTTCTCAAAAAGATATAGGAAATATATGTAATTTATCTGGAATCGTTTGGATCATGACGTTAATTTGATTTTTATTATTATTACATATGACGGGATGATAGGATAAATTAACAAAGGATAATGTAATTTTTCATTGGGTTAATTTTATAAAGATAATGCCATTTTTTCGAAAATGTGCAATATACCATTAATTAAAAATGATTTATCACTTTCGTGTAATATAAAGGAAAAAGAAAAAACAAATAGAAAACAAGATTCGTGATCGATCGTTCATGAGAATATTAATTTGCAAGGGATGATCGATCACCTACCAAGTGACATCAGACTATTTTCCTAATTACCAATGCAATCAACTAACGTTTGGCCTGTCCAATTAAGATATCGTCCGATCGATGAAACAACAATTCTCTCGATTCGATGTTAACGAATCCGTGTGACCGACAGATCATGGAGTATGACTATACTACTTTGTTACACTCGTTCAAGGTATTTTCTCCTTTTTCTTTTCTTTTTTACATTTTCTCAACCTACGCCGATCTAGATTCGTCGCGGTAACAACGTTCGAACAACAAACGCGTGACTTCCGGCGAACGTTCGAATTTTTTTGTCCGAGATGACGTAAGAAAAATCGACCAAACTAAAAAAAGAAAGAAAAAAAAAGAAACAAAAATACCGGTCTTATGGTGTCGTTTTTCCATTACTTTCTTCATTTTTTATTTTATTTCAAACAAAATTACCGTGGAAAGAATCATGAGTAGTTAAGTATCTATGCTAGAGAAAGACTTCAAACGATTTTCTATCAATTTTCTTTAAAATAGTGTTTCGAAAGAGCATGAAATTAATAAATATATCGAGTAAAAAAAAAAGTAGCACATTCATTCGTAGTGAGGATCGTAACAAAAGAAAAAGAAAAAAAAAGATGATTTTACGTTGGTGGTATAAGTTTTAATATACCAATTATTTTACTTTATTGGTAACACTTAAGTTCATATATATTTTATCATTTTATTCTATTTAAAAAAAAAAAAAAAGTTTTAACACATTTATGTAAAAAAAAAAAAAAAAAAAAAAAAAAAAAAAAAAAAAAAAATCTCGAATGCAATGATTTAATCGTAAATAAATAATACGAAGGTGTTTTCTCGTTTTATGATATTATCTAAAAATAATGCATACATATATATCGTGTCGATCGAGTTTTAGAAAGCAGCAATACCTTTTCTCATCTCGCATCTTTCTCTTCTTTTCGAAGAGAGTTCACCTCGATGACGTTGCGACCATGTAGCACGGTGATTCCTTCTTCGGTATTACTAGTAGTACATACTAGAAAGAAAAAGAATAAGAAAAAAAGCCGGTTTCCATCCTTTCACGTACCATAAATGGCGGTCTCGATCCGATCGAAAACGCATATAAAAGCGATCGGCCGAGCAAGAGAATTTTCTTCGTGACGTGATTTATGCACCTAAAGTAAATGCTGCACGTTTCTTAGAAATCGATAACGGATATCCTTTATTTCATAGAAATATAATATATGGAAAAATGTCGACAAGACTACTCAATTATGATCATTTTTTTTTTTTCTTCTTTACTAAATGCATTATATTGTTATGTTCGTATAATAATCAATATAATATATAAATATATATATAATGATGTATGTTTTTTTAATACAATAATCTTTTATTTATTTGACCAATATTTTTATATAATTTTAAATTAGTAAATTATAAGTGAATGTTGATTATATTTATAATATAAAAAGTATCGGTGTGGAATGTAAGTGATTAATATTACACCGATTAATGAAAAGATTTAGTATTTTATATAGATGATCAGTATTTACAATAGAATATTATGGTATCTACCTTCTATTAACATGTGACCATTATTATCCGTTCTTTTAATATAAATACTCACCCCAAAAATGTGTTTAAAAATATTGAAAGAATAAATAAAAGTAACACACTAATGTAATATATGTAATATATGTAATTATATATCTCGGAATTTAGTATTAATCTCGTAACAAATATACGAATTGAGATCAATAACGAATATAAAAAAGGCAATAATTTAAAACTATTATAATTCTTCTTTTTCTTCTAAAAAAAGAAAAAAAAAAAGAAATAAACAAACCAGTCTGCAACGAACCGTTACTTCTCGTTTAAATAAAAATCAAGACGCATGCTCGCATTTTCATTAGCACGCATTCATTGTTTCACGAATACTTTCGCGCTGCGTTTGCAGGCGTAATCACTTTGTTCGACTTTACACGGTTCGTAATTTTTCGAATGGATCGTTGATCACACACAGCCTTCTCCGTCGACACGAATTCCTCTCTTTCAAATCCTGTAATTCAATAAATCTTGTCTCTCCTCTTACAACAGGAAGATCTCCAAGTCATGAACTTTTATTAACTCATATGTTCCATTAACTTTATTTTCTTTTTTCTTTTTTTTTTTCTTTGAAGTTATTTATAAATCATAAACATATAAATTAACATAGATTGAAGTATTATACTTTATCTTAAAACATTTCTTATCGAACCGTTTTTAAGTAAATTTCATTCACCAATAACGGTACACACTACGGAATTTGGTAAAAAATATATAAAAACGAGGTATTTTTTTTAACTTTCCAAAACTGGCGCTATTTATTTATTCGTAGACTAAACATTACAATTATAAGAAAAAGGAAAAGAAACAAAACTTTATTACGATGCCCTTTTTTGATTTTCTTTTTTGTAACCTATATATTATAATTTAAATATATATATTAATTTAAAAACCTATATTTAAAACCTATATATATTAATTTAAATATATCATACATCCTAGTAACGAGATTCAGGTATGTTCTAAAAATGATATACACGGTTTGATATATAATATTCCAAAAACGTGAGAAAAGAGATAACCAAAAGCAAATTGAAAACAAAAAACAATGAAAAAAGATGAAAGGGAATATTATAAGGTAGAAAAGGTAAACACCCCGGATTTCCCTTGACGCAACTGGTTCTACCCTCGATAGAAGCAAGGTCAATGTTAACAGCAGTTGCTGCAGCTGCTGCAACATTGATTCGAAGCAGAATCTTTTTACATGTGAACATATAGCGTTATAAGATCTTTCACCCTTTCTCTTTCTCTCTCTTTCTACTCTTATTTTTTCTTCTTTTATTTAGATGATCCTCAGTTAGTTGTTTCGTTGTCCCTTCTCATCACGAAACCCGGATACATTCGAGTACGTAAACAACACGTTTTTGACCCGTCAATTTCGATTTGTTTCAGATAAAACTGGAACGAGTGCTGGGTGTTACAGTATCGAGCAATGCAGCCCTGGATTGCGACGCTACGAGCGAGTTGGTCGCTTATCCTGCTGGGTGAGTAATCTATTTTCTCTATTTTTTTTCCTCTTCGTTGCATCTAATCGACCTATATAGATCTATCGATCTCTCGATCCACTTTTGACCCACTTTTGGTCGACTTTTGTACCGGTACAACTCTAATCGTTTCGCTCAATAATCTAAGCTTTTCAATTCATTAACGTTAAAATAGACAAAAGGAGAAAAAAAAAACATAAATTAATTCTTTTAACGGTGTTTAACACCGAGTTTATCTAATTTACATCTAACTTCTAATATTACCGTTTGAAATACATTAACAATATGTACATGTAATATATATGCCATACGTTGTACTGATTGACAACGATGATATATGTGTGATACTCACTGTGTTTTTTAGTATCCAATAAGTTAATGTACAAATTATTAATTTTATTTTTTATTTATATATTCAAAATAAACAACCCTTTTTGATTTATATCGAAAATTCTACTATCATTTATTAGCCAAGTATACGAAACTTACAATTAGAAATGTTTAGACGAGATAATAGCATGTAATAATTTAACGATACCAAAACTCAAATGTTTGATTTGTTATTAATGTGAATCGATTGTTTTAATTATTGATCTTTGAATTATGATCGTAATTACAACGTGCAATTTTAATCGAGCATACGTTGAAATGTATAAGATGTTAAACGTGCTTTGCGAGTTCTCCAACCTTGCCGTATATCTTTCAAAGAGATAATTACTTTGACCGTAACAATTTTTCGAACACTTAATTATTAACCCTCATTCGAATGGATCTGTGCGCTTTCGCTTTACGAATCTGCACTGACTTTTAAAGGCCGACTTGTTGTATTATCCACGGGAAAGCGATAAATCGATCGTAAATTTTTTTATAAATTGATCAGAAGAAAATATTAAGACATCATTTATATTTTATTATATGTTAGTTAGAACCTTTAAATATTAAATAAATTTTTATTTAAATAGAAATATTTACAAATCTTTTCTATTGTACTAATTTTTAATAATGATTTATCCATTGGTAAACTTATCCCTTCTTTTCTGATTTAAAAGTTTTATTCTCGTAAAAAAAGAAACCAGAAAAGAAAATAGAAATTGATAAATAATAAATATTTAAATAAAATATATTGGAAAGTAATGATATTTTATCAATTTGTTAAATAATTTAAAACATATACATATATATTTTTTTTGGCTATTTTATAAAAATTTCAAATCTGTGTCTGTGTCTGTGTGTGTTTCGTTTTAAAATATTTATTTGCAACAAATTCGAATGTACTTTTAGAAAACGGATATACCGTTAGATTATAATCACGAGTTTATTTCTTTTTTGTGATTAAAAAAATTAAGTTGAAAATTATCGCGATAACAGGAAATAGAGAATGGAAGGAGGTGTCGATAAAAGAAAACGAAAAAATACAAAAATGAGGGGTTCACGTTTCTTTCATTGGTCATGGATAAACGCTGGCAACGGATCCAATAAAAAATCCGTACTTCTCTCGTTTCTTCTATTTTGTCGTCTTCTTCTTCTTCTTCGGATTTTTCTTCGAATTTTTCTTACTTACCATGACTTCATTGAAAAGAATGGCGAAAGTACGATGAAAAGATTATTCCGGTTTCACGATTACCCCGGATCACGATCGTTCCGTGTCCTTCAACGACAACTATGATTGGCTCACCTTGCAACTTTGTCCCGTGTCTCTTATTACAAAATTACATTTATTGTTCTCCGTTTTGCAACAACTAAATGGATTCGCCTTCTACAATTTCCAAACATGGAACTGAGCGCCAGTTTTCATGGATAAATTATTATTTTCAAATGATCTCTAACGACTTCGTGAAAGTTCCACTTGGTTTTCTTTTGATTTCACCTCATCCCGACAAATTACTCTCTTCCACCCTCTTATCTTTCAAGCGTCAGGTATATGTTTATTTTACAAGACGAACGAAATCTTATGTGCTTGCATTCTCCACTTTAAATAAAAAATTATACGAAATATTAAATGAACAATGAAGAATGTTTCAATTACTCGATATTTAAAGATTGATCTGAAATCAAGATAAATTATACAAAATATTATTTAACAAATATACAAATTATCTTGATTATTTTTTCATTTAGATGATGTTAAAATATTAATTATTGTTTTACCAATTTTTCCATTTTTTTTTTTAATCGCACAATTGATTCACATTATGCTAAAAGTATCAACCCTCAAATATATCTCGTTAAATGTATTTTGTTTAAAGATACTAATTATTAAAAAAATATATTTTATTATTTGCTTTTTTATAGCTTATTCAATACTTAGTACTATAATTAATATTATTTAACATGTTTATTTGTTTTATAAGTCTAAAGTAGAGGTATGATTTGATAGTTTTACAAATTGTATAAAAATAAAAATCACAAAACTATGATAAATTTATTATCATTTTGAAGATTAATAAGTTTCTACGTAAATTTGGCCCAGTTAATCCTAGATGTATGATTTAATTCAAATTATTTATCATACGAATACGATTATTATTATTACAAACATAACATTTATAATTAATTAAATTTATTATTCGAGGCCATGAAATAAAATGAAATATTAATTCTAAGCAATTAAACGATTCATTCAGTACTTCGTAACATTTCGGAAGTTCGTTAAAATAATATAATAATTAATATCAAAAATACGTCAAATATAATACTTTATACATGATTATTAATAAAAATGGTATATTACAATAAGTAGAAATGATAAAATTATCAGAAATTAAATCGTAGATAGTTAGGTTTAGCAATAATCGTTCGAAATGCAATAAAATATGCACACGAGGATACGTACGGTCGGCAAGAGCCGGAAATCGGGTCAAGAGAGAGGTGAATGGACCAAAAGATTCTGTGTCTCGAGCGTACAGTCCTTAACACTGGAAGATATATATATGTATAACTATGTACTTACTTACATACGTATTTACATACATCAGAGCAACGGTTAAATTGTCGATACTCCGATCTTGATTCAGGAAGATGTGCGTTCTCGTGTGAGAGAAAAAGATATCTCTTTGAAAGATAAAAAGTGTTCGTAGCATCAGCATTCAACTAGATCGCATCTCGCATACCGTGTTAGATGATGAGTCAACTAGTTGCACCTTTGCATCAACCCTTTTTCATTTCGTACGCTTTTCATCTTGTCTCCAATTTATTTTGCATTTTCAGATTTTTTTTTTCTTTTTATTTTTCTTCCTTCCCCTCATTTAAAAATGTATATATATATCCAGAAACGATTTAAAGAATATTTTTAAACGATATTTTAAACGATGTGTATATTTTATACATTTTATTTTTACGAATTATTACAAAATTATTTTTTATATATATATATATAAATATTAAATTTAATATTAAAATATTAAATATTAAATTTTCATAGTTTAAATTTCACGTTGTTAAATTTTTTGTTTTACATGGTTTTTTTTTTTTTTTTGGTCATTCATTATTATTAGTAGAAAATAAGAACACTGATGAAGATATGAATATTTATTGTTAACATAGCAACATTTATAGAATAGAGATATGCATTGTCTTCCTCTTAACGTGTTTGACCGGTCACATAGAACAAGTTTAATAAGCGATGGTGAACCTTTACATGGTTCCGTTGAAAATCACGCAGACGTGCCTAATCGATAATGAAAGTCTCGAGGAAAGCTAAACTCGCCTACGGTTAAACATTTTTTATCTTAAAGAAATATACGTACGCATACATATATTATCTTTGCAAAGTTTCGAACGAAAAAAAGAAAAAAAGATTATCCGATGTCATTGGCACATGGCCTCCTCATCGACTCTCATCGTTAATTATAGTACATTTTCGCAAAGTCATCGAGATTTCAAGGACACGTTTGCGAATCCTAATACTTTCTTCTCACGATTCGTACTTATCGATGTTTTTTTTAAAACAAACGTTCACTACTAAATACGATAAATTGTATGTGTAAGAATTCTTTTTCTTAATTATAAACAAATCTTCGCATTTAGTTTGTCAATAAAAATAAGTGTTCTAAAACTAGAAGAAAAAAAAAATGTAAAAATTTTCTTCACATACAAATTAATTGTTTTTGAACCTTTATCGAGGTTTATTAAATACCATATCGATAATTTCTTTTAAATTTGTTACTTTATTTAACAAAAATGTAATCTTTAATCAAAATTAAGTATTCGAGTTGGTTCGTTTTATTTTTTCTTTTTTTCTCATTTAGTATCGATTGTTTAAAATCTATCGATCGTACTACTTCGTATTATATCTTCTTCGTGAACTCGGCACAAGTTATTACTAACCACAGCTCATCGACTAATTGCAGGTCGAACTAATTATCGTCTATCCGCAAGCTCACACCTGCGGTTCAACGCACCGTTCTCCTACAAAGCGGTTAAATGTTTCTCCACTCTCTCTCGTGTATTAGCTTAATTTTAGCTGCCGTTATCGAAAGAGAAACGAACTGAGAGAAAGAGAACAACAACAAAAAATCAAAGAGAAAGAAAGAAAGAATGAGGATCAGTCAAGCGCACGTTTTAATAAACAGCTCGGTTCAATGTATATAGACAAACCGGATGAGGTTTTGCGAAGCAAATCCTCTACTACCTGATTTGCATTATTTTCGAAACACTAACAGACCTTACTTACTTCCTGTATCTTTTTTTTCAATTTTATACCACGCTAACAATTGTCGAAAAACATTTTTACATGATATCAAATAATATTCTTTTTAATGTTATATTAATTAATATATATTTAAGCTTCTGTGTATTACTGTACGATAATATTTTGTACGTCAATACTCGTAAAAATTACTAATAATAGTGTTCTGTGCCTAAGAGATTCAAAAAGTAATGATTTTTGAAACTTACTACAATATTTAATATTACAAATACCTTATTAATATCTGTACATTTCCTAGAAATTAATAGAATCAAATAGAATAGATAAAATAATAAATATAATAAAATAATATTTATTAGAGAGAGAGAAAGGCTAATAACTAGACTAACCTTCGAAAGTCTTTTAATACACTTAATGCATTTACATTATACACTCACCTACTATATTACATTATTCACTGACCATATTTTGTTATGAAAATTCATTAAATTGTTAAAATTGTAACTAATAAACTTTCGCAGTAATCGATACTGTTAATTTTATCATTAAAATACATTAAGAATACTTACAAAATTTGTTAAGAAACATACTTGAAAATTGCATAAGTTAATTGCACGAATACATTAAAAGTTTAACAACGTATTATTGTTAAAGAATCTTAATACTTTCCAAGCGTCTTCACTGTCCCAGAGTTAAACGAACATCGTCATATTCACTCCTAGGTCAAAATCATTTCAAATTGTTTGATCAAAAATGATTACTAGTAAATACAGAACGATCTATAGTACTTTTCTTCCTGAAAGGAAATTTTCTGTAACAGATTTCAATTTTATTTTTTTCTTTTTTTTCTTTTTTTCAAATAAACTTCTTCTTAACTTCTAATAAATTTTATCTATATTCTAACTTTAAATAATATATTTTTTTCTTACTCTATTTATAGTAAATATTTTCACAGTTTAGTCGATAAGCCCTGAAACACCCTATATATAT
Organism: Polistes fuscatus; assembly: GCF_010416935.1. NCBI lineage: Eukaryota > Metazoa > Arthropoda > Insecta > Hymenoptera > Vespidae > Polistes > Polistes fuscatus. The sequence goes on along the minus strand of NW_025113107.1, from coordinate 5,879,916 downwards.
ATATGAGCCGTTTATTTTGAAAGTGGCCTAACTCCATTTAACCTTAAATTGAGATATTTAAAGGTTTGCGTTTCAATGCAATTAAAAATATACGTAAAGAATAACAATGTGTTATGTTGCTTAAGTGTATCTGAAGGTGTTGAAATAACAGTTCCTATTAAAATAATGGCAATTGTTAAGTGAATAATATGCGTTTTCTTACCAAGAATGGAGTTAGGCCACTTTCAAAATTAACAACCAGATTCGTTATAAAATTTGAAGGAACCGAAGTCCATTCAACATAATTTAAGATGCTTCAAATTGCGAAAAAACAATACTTATTTTATATATTATATATATTATATTACATCTTGTTCTTTTTCTCTTTCATTCAAACCATATTTAAACGGACAAAATTACTAAGGAACCATAATGAATCATCGAACAATAACGCTAATAATGATTTTTCCCAGGAGTTCGTCTCGCTGTTAGAGTACCACCACCTCGTGGTATCGTTATCCCGATCATCCTGACTTTCCACGACTTTCGATTCTACTTCCCCTTCCGGTGATTCCATTTCGTTGCTTTTATCTCTTTCTCTTTCTTTTTCAATCGTAGCCAGATTTTCGGTCTTTTTCTCACACTAGTAATACCACCGACGTGTTCACGCTATCCGCGTTCACATTTATTTACATACATAATATATCTCGATCTAAAAAAAGAGATCTTCATACGTGATGTAGAAACACTTTGTATAGTTCATGATTTTATATATAATCAAGTTTCTAACTGGTTTCCCCTATACCCCTCTCCCTCTTTCTCTCTCTCTCTCTTTCTTTTTACAAGATAACGTTCTTTCTCACGCAAAAATCACTTGTTAGATTGTTTTCTAACGATTTTCTTCTTTGCTTTTTTGTCTTATCAACTGGAATCAGTTTTGCCATGTTTGACTTGGAAGTTTTCTTTCAAGGCCACGCGAAAGTTCCTCTTCGTTCTCCAGTTCTTCGTGTCGTCTTCACACACACACACACACACACATACAACATACAAGCTTACATATTTGTACATACATTATCTCGTGTGATTAGTTCATACCGTAATCAAAAATACCGATCAAGTGACGGTAAGAATTCATCAAGAATGAAAAAGAAATCGAGAGTCGAATCTATCAGACAACTCAGCTCGTCGTTCCGCTCTCATTCTTCATCGTACCTCGTCGTAAAAATATAAAAAAAAAAAAAAAAGAAGAAGAGAGAAGAGATAGAAAAAGAAGGAAAGCAAGATAAAAAAAAAATATCTAGTTTCTTTCAAGTAATAACTTTTAGAAAATGATCGAACATATACTAGTCGATTAAATGACGATGATTATTATGATCATACTGATTATTATTATTATTATTATTATTATTATTATTATTACTATTAGATGACCAAATAGTTATGAGTCCAGTCAATTATCGTTCTCAACGATCGACCTAGTGACCTTTAAACATTTCGACCTTACAAAATTCTCGCACGCTCAAATAACATTCGAGCAAATAGACAGGAAGTTTGTTACGATCTATCGCATATCGTAATATGTGTTCACATGCAACTATTCTATATACATATGTATATACGTAGTGTACCAACGCGTACCATATCACGTTAAAATATCTTTAGGCAAATTTTGAAATTTCGATCAGTCTAGTTTCGTCGTTCATCGTTGAAACATACAATTCGGTATCCTTGCATTTTATTAATGCAGGTAGGATCTCGATTAACCGAGATCATGGTTTTATCGGGGATCTCGGTTATCTGTTGTTATATGTTTATTAACTAATTCTTGATTCTAATCGAAATTAACTGTAAGAGTTTATTAATCAATTTATTTGTGTCGTTTGTCCCCCTGATCATGATGCTGGTTAATCAAAAGTCTTACTAAATGTATATATACGGTATATCAGATTTTAATTGATTATATTAATTTAATAATTTAATTGTAGATAAGTAGAATTAGTGTTATTATTATTTTTTTTTTTATTTAGAATTTTTAGTATTTTTTATATAGAGTGTAACGATATCTACTTATATCTTTTTCTTTTTTCTTTTTTTTTTCTTTTATTAGTATTAGAAATTATCCAATGAGTAATGTAAGGAGAAAATTTATTATATTCATTTTTATAATTAATATCACATAAATTAATTATTTTTGTTTTCATTTACTGATTAAATTATTTATTCAGTTATTCCTATTGAATTTTATGTCGAAGTAAGTGTTTTCGTTTATCTCACGAACGTCTTATATTAGTTATGGGTTCAACATGGCTATCGTTCTTCAGTGTTGTATAAACGATTTCCATCGTATTTGCGTTATTCGTGCACGCCCGGTGTGTGCTAGTTTCACTAGGTCGAAGTCACGGAAAGTGTGGTGCCTCCTTCACACGGCCCCAAGCCTCCCCTTTCATCGTCTTGTCCAAAGAAAGAAAGCCATAAGTACGCCAGCCTATTATAAAACAAACCCTATAAAACGATTCACGATTATTGAAGGAGAGAGAAATGATATAAAGGTAATGCAATCAACGAGAAATTTCATTTACACAAGAACTAGAAAAATAAATTACTCATTTCCATCTTCTTAAACATAATTGGACAAATTTAAAAAGAAACAAACAAAAACAAATGCCTTAAATATTCAACGAAGAAATAAATCACAATTTTAATGATTTTATAAAAACAAACCTGGAAACGTAAAAATTATCAAATAATAATACAATAATTTGCGTATCAACGAAACATACGTAATTACATTCTTATTATATACGTAATTAAAAATTTCATTAAAAGGACAAAAATAATAATAATAATAATAATAATAATAATATATTGCAATGTGTAAATAAATTTAAATTTCTTGACAATAATTGTACAAAATGAAAAGAAAAAAAGAATAAAATACATTATTAAAGAACGATAAATGAAATAGAAGGGGGAAAAAAAAAAGAAATCTATATTCATAATTTGTTTTTTAAAGTCGTGTTTAAAAACGAAACGAAACAAAGTAAAGAAAAAAATTAACAAATAATCATAGGTAACATGATAAAAACGGTTGGGAAGAGTCATGCATCAACGATCTTAAACGATATCTTCTACGATCTTAGCAATAACGAAAGATCTCTTCCGATTGCTGAATAATTCAACGAACTCGCGCGAGAATACAACGACTTGAACGTCTCAATTTCCCACGAGAGTATCTCATTTAAAGACCTCCTAGCGATATTCGGTCGATCGACTTCTTCTTCTTCTTCTTCTTCTTCTTCTTCATCTTCATCTTCATCTTCATTTTCTTCTTCGTTGTCCTCGTTTGAAACGAATTTTAAAAGACAAGGTCTCGAGATAGATAATGAGTGACGTTATCGTACCATTGTTATACGCGTATGTATGTGTATAACTATGTATCTACGAGAAACGTCATTATAAGTTTATACGTTTTTACATGTACAATGCAAATGACGCTTATCTCCGAAAGAGGAAACAATTTTTTTTCTTTTCAATCATTACGTCACTCGTTTCTTTTAAAAATCTCTCAATTATACGGAACGCTTATTGGGATAATCTCGATAATTGTTTTAAACTAATCACTAATGAATAATTGTGTTTCCGTTGATTTATTCGATATATTTAATCATATTTTGTAGAAAAAGAACAAAAAATTAACTACGAGAATTTATCGTCGTATATTCTGTATTAAAATTTGATCTTTTTGTCTCTCTTTTTTTTTCGGGATTACTCTAATTTGGATTACTTCCAATTTGTTTATTATGCATCGTGTCTTGATTTTTGTAATTATAACTATAATCATCTTTATTACTATATTTCTTTTACGAATTAGAAAAACTTTTTTTGCGACACTTTCTCATACAATCCACTACCCTCCAAAGACGTTATATTAATTTTTGTATATTCCATAATTGTTCATTAAAGTAGTTACATTAATCGATCGTATAATAATCAATTTATCGAGTAACTGTTTGAAAATAATTAAATCACGTATCGAATAAGGTGAATATTTATTTTTTGTTATCCTTTATAATTGATACTATTATTTCGTTTATATTAGCATAATGGTGTTTTTTTTTTTAATAATTAACGCACAAAATAAGAAATAAAAAGAAACAAAATACGTATAGGAGAGTTCTTTAACCTCTGTTGCTTATCGTACGTTAATGTCAGGCTTGTCTTTCACGGTTGAAAGTGAAGCAGAAACGGAAGTTGCTCGCGCCTACGTAAATGGTAGATCCTCGCACGGTTCAGGAATACGAAGAGAATTCTGCCAACGGTTTACGAAGCGATCGAGAAAAACGATTTGCCAAAAGAGAAATAGAGAGAGACGGAGAGAAAAAAAGAGAGAGGAAAGAGGAAAGAAGAAGTTGGCTAGCAATTTTCTCAGTAGCTAGTAGAAGATCTAATAAAAAAAAATTAGTTGTCTTCTGTTCAACATTGAGGATCCTACCATGTTGAAGGAATAAGCTTTTGTCTGATACAAACAAGAATTAACTAATGTCTATTTATTAGACTTATTTTTATTTTAACTACTTTCTCTTCGGTATATAAATTCACAAAAATAAATATTTTCATTATTTAAATGTATAACAAAATATTTTTCTCCGTGATTATATGATTTTTCTTTTGTTTTGTTATCTTTTTACTTTTTACTCTCCCTTTTTACAGGTTTTAAGTTACTCTTCTTCACAAACGCGTTCTCATACTTATTTAAAATACTACCAAAGAGGTTGCATCTATTTTTAGAGGTTGCATCTTTTTCTTCTACAGTCAACAGTTCATGGTTTTTGACTTTGTTTCTCTGAAAGTAGTTGTTACCGTCATCCATCCATGTTACTAGACCGTGTCCACATTGCTTGACTTTATTGATTGGTCAAGAATTATAATAATAATCCAGTATCCCATGTGTATATATTATATGTATAAAGAATTTTGATTTTATTAAACTTTACCTTAATAAAAATTAATTTTTACTTCGAATATATAATTTCTTATTTTTCGTTAATCATAATTGATACTATCATTTTAAGACATTTTCAAGTGTCTTTTCATTTTGAGGTAACCAAAACAAGATATTTACAGTAAACCTTTTATATTGACATTTAATTTCTTGTATAATATATAAAGAAATGATTTGTCTGTAAAAAAAAAAAAAAAAAAAAACAAAAAAAAATCGCATTTTAAAATACGAACGTTTTAAACGATACAATATATAAACATCAGTTGAATATCTTTTAAATAATTTTCCCTTAATTATTATTACTAATATTATTATTATTATATAGTATCGTACGTAATGAAAAAGACACAGACGATTGGGATAAAAATATTTTAAAGGGATATAGAATGAAATAATAAGATTAAATAAGAGAAAGAGATGCTGTATAAATGTAACTTGTACGCGTATTTTGGTAATAAATAGTGAAAGAAAAAGAAAAAGGAAGAAACACTTATAGAAAATCGATTAGCACGAGTCACGAAATGCAGACTCGTTGAAACGAAGCATCCTTTAATTCGACCATCGATCGATACCACTTGACATTATGTGTCCCGCCGAGTCAGCTTAACGTCAGAGAAAGAAGAGACACTAGTAGGCTTGCACCAACCAAAGTGAGTATCGATGAACGAGAATGGAAAATATCGAAAAATTCAACGCGTTTGCAATTTTATCTTCTTTCGTGATAAACCGAAAAGATATTATTTTGTATTTCGTTAACAAGTAAGTATAAGTTAGATCGTCCCCCATAAATTTTGTTATGTTTTTCTATCTTAATTAATATCAAAATTATTCTTTTTTTTTTTTTACTTTAGTATATATATTACACACATATATATAGATACACGGAATGAATGCTTTTGTTTTTTAAAATTTCTAATATTTTTTATAGAAATAAATTATTATTATTAAAGTATACTATTATTTTCTTTATAATTTCTCTCTTTTTTTTAAGATTAAGAATTATCCAATAAGTAATATTAAATATTTCTAATATTTTATACGTTAAATTGTAGTGGTAATTCTGTCATTATAATTATTGAAGCAACCGTATATTAAACTTTCTATTATTAGATTATTATTATCTATTATTAGGCTTTTGAAAATAAATTTAAAAATTTCGTGATTTTTGTCGATAATTTTGCTTCGAAAGAAATAGAATCGCTCGAAATTACCAAATGATTCTAGTTCATCCTACGACTATACATGTGCCAAATCTATCATTAAAATTTCAAAGCAATCGGTCAAATTGTTTTTGAAATATCGTGGAGACAAGTTACGAAAACACAGTTTTGAGAAAAGCGCGTTTAAAGATTCACGTACGATTTAAACTATGAAATCTTAACTCACCATTAATCTGCAACATCCGGTCCATAGAGAATTCCTTCCTCATCCACTTGGAAGTTCCTTAAAGCTGTTTGCTCTGTTCTTGCTTTAATTCTGCCTTGTTTTACGACATCACTCATATGATGCGCGCTTCATCACGACTTTGCGCGTAATCATGCGCTTCGTGGCCAATTGAGCATCCCATTGTCGCTAATATTTTTATAACTCTTTGAAATCCTTCGTTGAAGATGTTGACTTTATGAACTGCTGTCTCTCACACTTGTAAGATTGAATAATTTTAAAACCTAAGCCTCATAAACTTGATTGAATGAGAGACACATCACTTTTACATTTTTTACACATGACACTTGCAGAGATAGCAGAAAATACAGATGCAAACTCCATAATGCAATAGGCAAAATTTGAAGTGACGGGCACTTCTATATTCATACTATCTTTCAGTTTCTTAACAGAAGCTGATGTAAATTCCGTATCATTTTTCGTTGTATAACGATTTTCACTAAACCTTCGTTTCTTATGACGACCAGGATGAATATTACCGCCCTTACTTCCTTTTTTATTACTCATTGCGAAAACTAACAACTTATAAAATGATCTCTGATTTCGAACTTATTTTTCGTAGCTGTTACGCTTTACAATATGCCAAACTAAGAAGATTTAAGATCAGTTTAATCTTAAAATTTAAAAATAAGTTTGAAAAAACATGTGATCATCTAATGTAAATCTCTTTCTATGCATGTATATATAAGTGTAAATTTGTATAGGAATTGTATTCCAAAAACTTCGAATATTGGAAAATCATTGTATCAGCATATTCTAAACAAGTATAGGAATCAATTTACGCAGAAAAAAAAATTCGATTTTTTGCAATTCATAACACGGGGTGACCCTCATAAACTACAAAAATACGTCAAATTTGTATGAACGTCGGTGAACCATGTGGCAAAGAAAACGAGACGATGATCCGCAAGTGGAAGTGTATCGACACGATTGCGGTTAAGTCCAAAAGAAAAGAGTAAAAAAAAAAAAACAGACGAGAAGAAGAAAAATAGAGAAGAAGGAAGAAACGAACGAATGAATCGAATGCAATACACGACCGCCAACGCATTGATGGTTGTGACAGCTGAAGAGAAAGAGGAAAAAGAGGAGGAGGATGAGGAGGAGGAGGAAGAGGAGAAGAATATATGTCTCAAATTACGGCAAAATACCACGCGAGTATCGTCTACATCGAGAACGGGGGTACAACTTGCTATAATATCACCGTGTCATTCTTTCAACGAGTATACGGAAGCGTTCATTCATACGCAATTCGATCGAAAATGTAACGAGCCGTGTAATCGTGACGTAGCGTACTCGACACCAATCGAAAGAGAGAAAAAAAGGAGGTCAATCAAAGGGAAATAGCAAATATCGAGATTCGATAAATCGAGAGACACCATCTTTTCCTTAATGTCGTTTCTTTTCTGTTCTTTTCATTCATTCATTCATTCATTCCATTGCTTTTTACTTACTCGATCTATATAACGGTCTGATCATTACACTTCTTTTACTACTGAAAAATATTCTAATGCTATCAGAACATCCTCCTTTGCCGATTTATAATTAATATTAAACCAATCGATACATTTTATTTACTTTTATTCATACTGTTATTGTAAAATAATATTTTTTATTATAATTGTCGTATAGACAAATTACGTATAGCAGTAACATTGAATGGAGAATTTTAATTCCAAATTTAATTAAAACCAATTATTTAACTAGTCGTTATACCATCTACTAGTATTAATATATACAAAGGTATTTCGTAATATATTGGATCTAGTTCAGAAGTAAACAGAGAACACAACAATAATGATAAAAATTCACGTAAACATTTATATTACCTTTTTTTCCAATTTTTTATGCGTCCCCTGTTCATTCCTGAAGTAGGCCCCACGTATCACGAAACACCTGTATATATAATTCATAACAATTAAATTTCATGTTATTGTAGTCGAAAGGATAGACGATATTTTTCGTTTGTTATTTCGTTTGTTCTATTAATTTAATTTTAACTTATTAATTTCTCTTCATTTTGGATAATGCGAGAAAAATATTTACAATTTGAAATTTGGTTTAATTAGATCAGTATCTATATATATAATATATAATATATCTGCATATACTATCTATCGAACGTGTTAAAATCAAATGGTACGTCTCGTGAGACTAAGGAAAAGGGTAGAAACATCTGTAAAAAATTATTATTCTCTTCTGGAAATAAGAGCGCGAAGTGTTTTGGAGCCGTTGCAAAGCTCGAGCACGTGCCTCTCGCTTTCTTAAGCACGTTTCATATGTATCACATGTACACAAGAGATCCACATACATACACACACACACAAGACAAAAAAGACACGTATTACGAAGTACGACCTTTCAGTCGACTCGGCCTTATTTTTCTTTTTCCATCCTATTCTTCGTTTATCCTCTTGTTCATGTCGTTTGGGATTAGAATGAAATAACCCGTTACGCAAGCAAGAAAAGGAAACGAAGAAGAAGGTTTGGTGTCCCATGTGTGGTCCCAACCGTGACCAAATAGTTCAAAGATTTATTAAGTAGAAAGTAATGTCCTAGTTTGCATTAACCAAATGGAAAGGAGAGAAGAATAAAGATAAAAGGAAAAATAGTGAGAAAAAATGTTCGACATCTCTTTTTCCTTTTTCTTTTTGTTCTTTTACTTTTTCCGATGTGAGTCTTTTTAAAAGAGGAAACAAAGACCGTTAATCACACTCGTACTTTTTGATTAGCTCGTCCAAGTAATCAGGAACCTTTTTGACTTCGTATTCGCAGCTGTACGGTTGTTCTCTTCAATCCTCGAAGGAACACGCAAGCGCACGTGCTCAATGCTTGCCGGAAGACTGTGACTTCTTTGGCTCTTGCTGGAGACGGAAGACTTTTGGCTACCGGCGAATGCGGACACATGCCGAATGTTCGGGTCTGGGATATATCCGATCCTCATAATGCGATACAAATTGCCGAATTTTCCGGACACAAATATGGCATCAACTGCGTGGTAAGTTTGTATCCAAAAATTATTATCTATATATTTCTTATATTATTTTTATCTGTTTATTAAATTTATCTACGTATAGGAAAATAATAATATCCAAATTTATTTCATTTCTCGTTTACTACAATAAATGATATCAAATATAAAATAAAATATCGATAATATAAATTTTAATATTCTTATATTTCTTGATAAAAATGTTATTCAATTATTCGATAGGATTATTAGTTCGAATGAATATTTTTTGATTAATTTGTCGTATAAAATGAATCGTCTCATTCGCGTTAAGTCTTATAATCGACTGAAATCCTGACTTTTAATCTTGAATTACAATTAGATTATTTCCATTTAATAGCGTAACGCACAACTTTTCCATGTGAAATTATTTTCTCTTCTCACCGTTTTCATGCATGTATCTCTTTCTCTTTCTCTTTATGTTTCTCTTTCTATCTTTTCACTCTACGCGTAGGGTATGCACACGCGAACGGGAACGAGTACATTTAAGGCTAAGATTTCAAGACCCGCTTGGCGATTGAGCAATGAAATTCCCGGTGAGATTCTACCACGATCTTTAGCTCTGCTCGAATAGTTAACAAATTGCTTTTACCTACGATGACATTCTTTTTATTATTATTATTATTATTATTATTATTATTATTATTATTATTATTATTATTATTATTATTATTAATTATTATTGTTCCTCTTTTCTTCTTCGCGAAAATAAATTCAACGACGACGATGAGTTAACGAAATAAAATGAAATAAGATAAAACAAAAATCATTTGATCATTTAGAAATAAGGAATAAAAAAAGTGAAGGTGAAGGCGGCAGGTCGATCCTTTTTCACTTTTCAAACCACGTTAAAAATAAAAAACAAAATAACCGTGACCCAATTTTTATTTCTTTCCCATTAATCCTTTACCTAGGAAGATCAGATTTTCGTTCAAATCGTATTACGTTCTTCCGACGATATTTTTTCTCCTTAATTTTTTCTTCCCTTTTTTTTTTTTACCGTGCCTACCGCGTGATTTCTTGCATCGAGAGCGTTCTTTAAATTATTTTTTTATTTTTTTTTTTTAAAGAATTGGATAGAGAGGAAAGAAGAAAGAGTGATGAGTGATAGGGTGAAAGAGGAAGAAAGATAAAAAGAAAGAGTAAGAATAAATCCGCGTAATTGTAAGGTTATTTTTTTTGAACGAGTGCCAGGAGCACTTGAAACGAACTGCATAGCATTGAATGCAACATTACGTTGAATAAGCTCGCCACGAGCAAAAGACCGCGCCTATTGCATTCGTCTTCGCTATGACGAGCTTACCGCCGCTATGTGCTATCACTGACATGCTAATTAGAACTCCTTTTATGGTAGAACTCACGGTTATCTGGATGACACGACTGTGAAACCAAAGAAATAGCATACAATACTTACTTCACTTTAAACTAGATCGAATAGTCAACTTTAAAATATTACCAATAATTTTCTAATTAAATTTGAATATTATCAGCGTGTCATCGCGTTTATTTTTTCATTTTTGATAATAAACAATTTTTATATATTTACAATTTTAATAATGTTTATATATATATGTATATATGTAATGTATTAATATTTAATTATATAATACATTATTTAATTTATTTATAAAAAATGTTATTATTAAAAGCATACAATTTGTAATTTATTTTATTTTTCATTTCTTTTTTTCTCTATTATAATCAAAAAAAATAATATTCTCTTCGTTTCAAATTAATCAAAGTGTTAATTCAAAGTGTTTACACAAATGTAACAACTAATTAAAGAAGGAAGGGAATATATTATTTGTAACTTATTTAATCTTTTTTTTTCTATCTGAAGTTTTTATAGAAATTCTAAATTTATTAGATTAACGATAAAAGTCAAAAAAGAAAAGCATGTGATATTCATACGCGACTAAAGTGAAACTTCTTAAGTTTTTTATATTAGTAACTTTATTGAATTACACACACTAGATTATTAATTATTAATTTTTTCCGTAAATTCCCCTTCGAAACCTTTCACTTTTAGTCACATTTGAAAATTTCCTATACCTTCCCAAATGAAGTTTTACTTCAAAAAGTTTATACTTTTATCAAATATAATCTACTTATAATATTATACAAAAATCAATGCATGCATGTTTATTCGAAAAATATGAATAGAACAAATTTTAATAAAAAAAAAAAGAAAAAAGAAACAGAACTTTTATACAAATAATATGAATATTCTTGGGAACCTTTATGTGTACCGTAAAGTACTTCTTAAGTACTTATTCGTATAACACCACTCGTGTATTCTACGGATATTGTCTTCGAACATCGTGAGAAAAAAACAAAAGAAAAAACATGTTCAAAGTACGGACGAACTTCAAAGCTTGGCTCCTTTCGCTTGAAAAAAATATTCATTTAACATTCGACCTGCGTGCATCACGATGCAGCACGGTTACAAGGCGACGACATGAGGAACTAACATACCAAATCACCTTTCATTGGATGAAAGAATATCCAACGGTACTTGATATTTTTCTTCCGTTGTTATCGTTCCTTCACGCATTTTCGTTATACTTATTAGATCGGACATTTTAATATGAATTAACATTTCTGTGTTTCTTGTTCACCCATAAAACAGATCCCACATATTACGAAACACCCTGAATATATATATATATATATTCAATTTATGTATTATATTTAAAAATATAAATCAGCGGAAAAACTTTTTAGGGACAACCCAATAGATGTTTTTTTTTATTGTCTTATTAAAAAAAATGAATGTTCTTTTTTTTATTTAATTATATTCTTTTTCATCTTCTATTTTTATTATTTATATATTTCAGGCTTTTTCACCGAGTAACAAGTATGTGGTTTCGGTCGGTTCCCAACACGATATGATCGTCAACGTTTGGGATTGGAAAAATAACGTAAAGGTTGCATCAAACAAAGTCTCGAGCAAAGTAAAGGCAGTATGTTTCGCTGAAAATGGTAATTACTTCGTAACAGTAGGCAACCGACACGTGAAGTTTTGGTACCTGGAATATTCACGTAGTGCCAAGGTAATAAACAATTTTTAAAAGAAAATACATAAACTAATTCGTTTATAAGAACGTAATATTGTATTTTCTTGTAATAGTATAAAGAACCCGTGCCTTTGATGGGCCGATCAGCTATATTAGGTGTACAACGAAACAACGATTTCGTCGATGTAGCCTGCGGTAGAGGAGAAATGGCGGATTCGACATACGCCATCACGAAAACCGGTCTCCTATGCGAATTCAATAATCGAAGGCTCTTGGACAAATGGGTCGAGCTTCGGGTAAGGTTTCTTTTTGAAAATGGATATATATATATAATATATATTTTAGGAGAGATCCGATAATCTCATTTATGAACCATATCTTTTATATGATTTTATTTCGTTCATTTGTTATTATTTTCCTTCCTTTATATTCTAGACGAGCAGCGCAAATTGTATGGCCGTCGGGGATAAGTATATTTTTATTGGTTGCGCCGAGGGTATCGTCAGATGTTTCAGTCCCAGTACGCTGCAGTTTATCACTACTTTACCTAGAACACATTATTTAGGAGTTGACGTTGCCCAGGGATTGTCTATAAAGTAAGGAATAACCGAAATGTTTATTGCGTTTAGATCATTGAAGAAATAATAATTAAATGTAAATATTCCACATTGTTACAGTCATATGTCTCAGCACCCAGCAAACGCAAGGTATCCAGATGCCATAGCGTTAGCTTTCGATGAACAAAATAATAAATTAACATGTGTCTACAACGATCATAGTATTTATGTTTGGGATGTAAGGGATATCAGGCGGGTCGGTAAATCGCATTCTTTCCTTTATCATTCCGCATGCATATGGGGTGTTGAAATGTATCCAACAGGAACGGACTCAATTGGCTCTATGCCGCCTGGTAGTTTCATCACTTGTTCAAGCGATGACACTATTCGTGTTTGGAATCTCGAGAAAGATGTATTATCAAACGATACATTGTACAAAAGGAACATATATAGTAGCGTGAGTTGGTTTATTCTAATAAATTGTGTTCTTTCACACAAAAGTCTTTAGATTTATTAAAGAAATTCGGCTTTTTATTATAGGAATTATTAAAAGTCCTTTACGTGGATCCTGAATTAACGTATCTTAAGGACTTGGATTTAGCTGCTGCTGGATCAACCGAAAAGAGTGATGCTTCTTACGATGGTCGTAATGGTGTAAGATCGATAAGAGTCAGTCCTGATGGAAAACATCTTGCCTCTGGTGATAGGTGAGTTTTTATATGATTACACGTTAATAAACTAATTTGCTCTCGAATTAATATAATCGTTTGATAATTTGCTTGCCAATTAAAATTTAGGAAAGATATTTATTATAATATAACATATAATATAATATTAATTTAACATCAGTCTTATTTAAATTTAATTTTATATTTTTAGTCTGTTAAGTGTTATAACAAAAAATATATCATAGAAACTGTTAGGAAATTTCGTCCTTTACGTCTTTAATATTTGTTTATATTCTAGATCGGGAAATATACGTATCCATGACGTTTCCACTTTGGAAGAATTGTGTTTAATAGAGGCTCACGACGCGGAAGTACTTTGTCTCGAGTATTCAAGGTTTTCCCGATACTCTATAGAAACTCCGAGACTTTTGGCTAGTGCCTCAAGGGATCGACTAATACACGTCTTTAGCGTTGATCAAGATTACAATTTTTCACAAACTTTAGACGATCACAGCTCCTCGATTACTGCCGTGAGATTTTTTAATCAAACGAATCAAAGTAATCAACTACAAATGGTATCTTGCGGCGCCGATAAGAGTATCATCTTTAGACAATTGCAATCCGTAAGATATTTCTCTTTGTTTCTGCTTGCTTTTTAAATTGAATTAAAGATAAGCATTGTATATTTGGTTTTTTATTTTTTTGTTTCTTTTTATAGACACCAGGCGGAATGCCACAATTCGCCAGAGGTCATAACGCTCAGGGAAAGACAACGTTATATGATATGGAGGTGGATTCTGGACAAAAACATGTTTTAACTGCCTGCCAAGATAGGAATATTAGGGTTTATAATGTAACTACCGGGAAGCACAGCAAAACGTTCAAAGGATCTGTCGGCGAAGACGGATCTCTCATAAAAGTTGTCTTAGGTAAATAAATCCTTAACTTCATTCTATCTTGCTATGATAAATAAGACATTTCATTAAAAGTTCATTATTGGTCATTTAATTCAGGATGAAAATATTATAATTATTAATGTGTACGATCAACAACTCTTGTGATGAAATAGAACGATGATCATTTTGAAAAAATTTAAAGCGACAAATTAAATAACTGAGAAAATATCTCAAATTTTTACAGATTCGTCAGGAATTTACGTAGCTACCTCATGTACAGACAAAACTTTGTGTGTGTATGATTATTATAGTGGTGAATGTATGGCAACCATGCTAGGTCATTCAGAATTGGTGACGGGACTGCGTTTTAGCTCGGACTGTCGTCACCTCG